>NW_003852431.1:2098555-2127297 GCF_000181295.1 Otolemur garnettii
CAGCCGTCATTGTTGTTTGGCGGGCTGGGATGGGGATTCGAACCCGCCACCTTAGGTGTATGTGGCTGGCGCCTTAGCTGCTTGAGCCACAGGCGCCGAGCCAATATACTCTTTCTTTAGAGCACTTGTGGGTTCACAGCAAAACTGAGCGACAAGTATAGAGGTCCCACGTAGCGCTTGCCCCCACATAGGCACAGCCTTCCCCACGGCCCCATGGTCAGTGTCCTGCAGCAGAGTGGGGCACTTGCTGAAGCTGATGAATCTGTTTTGCACAGCATGATGTCCACACTTTACATCGGGGCTCACTCTTGTACATTCTAGGAGTTTTGACACATGTATTCTCATTTAATACACACATGTTGTATCGTGAAAAGGATGAAAATTCTCCCTTGAAAAATCTCTGAGATTTGTTTGTTCATCTTTTCAGGACCATACATTTGGACTCATACAGTATGTAACCTTTTCAGATTCGCTCATTCACTTGGTAATAATATGCCTTTAAAGTTCCCCAATGTCCTTTCATTGCTCCATAGCTCTTTTTCTTCCCAGTGAATAACATTCCATCGCCTGCATGTGCCACAATATATTTATCCATTGACCTACCAAGGAAATCTTGGTTTCTTCCAGGTTTTGGCACCTATGAATAAAGCTGCTGTAAACATCTCTGTGCAGATGTTAGTTGGATATACACTTTTTACGCATTTGAATACATATCAAGGGATGTGATTGCTGGGTTTTCTTTAAGTTTATGTTTTGCTTTCTAAGGAACACAGCATCATCCATAGTGGCTATGCCACTGTGCATTCTCACCAACACTGAATGGAAGTCCCTGTTGCTCCCCACCCTCACCAGCTTTTGGTATTGCCGGTAGTCTGATGGACATTCCAACAGGCAGGTATCCTGCTATCCAATTGCTGCATTTCCCTGGTGTGTGAGATGTGGGAAATCTTTTCATATGCTTATGGACCTATAGATGTTGCTCTTTTGACTATTTTTTTTTTTATTAAGTCAAATACACATAGACCATGAATACATTCATGAATATATGGGGTACGATGTGCTGATTTTGAGGTGTTTTAATACAATCTGACATGGTTACATTAAACTAAGCAATATAGTTTTCACCTCATTTACTTGATTATTGTTCAAAACATCTATGTTCTACACTTCACAGATTTGACTTGTACCCTTGTCATATGCTCCATAGGTGTGGTCCCACCTTTTACCCTCACTCTGCCAAACCTCCTTCCTCTCCTCCCTTCCCACTCCATTTCTCTCCATCCAAAAGATAAAGCCTTTTCCTCTTTTACATTTACAGGGAGGGATCTCAAACGTATTCTCCTGAGTAAAACGTCTCAAGAGTGGAGGAAAAAGTGTCCAGTGTACTCAGTACTTCTGTGAAAACTACTTATATTTACTCACACTTTCTTATGAAAGATAGAACACAACTATACCATTTTTTTATTCCAGACATTCACTTTTTGTTGAATTCTAAGAATTCTTCGTTTAGTTTAAATGCCCTTTATTTGATGTGTATCCGCACATGTTCTTTCCCAATCTTGGCCTGCCTTCTCATTTGACTGACAGTATATTTCACTACAAAAACTTTTTTCTTTTCTAAATACAGGTACTTTTGTAAATGCTATTAAAGGTAATAACATTTAATTTATTGTTATTTATTTTTTTTTTGCAGTTTTGGCCAGGGCTGGGCTTGAATCCACCACCTCAGATATACAGGGCCAGCACCCTACTCCTTGATCCACAGTCTAACTTATTGAATGTTCTTTCTGCGTAGTACCTGTGGTGTTGTATCTATGAAGTCAACTTCATACCCAAGGTCATCTAGATTTTCTCCCATGCCATCTCCAGGACATTTTTCTTTTTTTGCATTTTGCAGTTAGGTCCATGACCCCTTACAGTATAACACTTGTGAATGGGTCCAAGGTGTGTGTCTAGATTCATTTATCCACATATTCATGACCAATTAGTCCATCAAAATTCATTGAAAAGATAATACGAAGAATTTTTTAAATCACACAGAATTTAAGTAATGGTTTTTTAAAATTTAAAATATAACTTATTTTAGACTTTATATTGAATATTTGAGTCACATTAATGCTATGCCTTTGGGAACATTAACATAGAAGATAACCTATTGCCAAGAGACAAAGGCTACCATCCTTGGTTCTGAATTATCTCAAGCTACAAGAGACTTGAGGTGAAGATAAAACAGTAAACCAATGGGGCCTATTTTACCTGTGGACCTATTTAAGGCCTGCTTTATACCTACTATTTACATTAATAATAAAGACACCTAAAATGTAGTGTTTGCCTCCCAAAGACCTAAGCCCAGTGAGAAGTGGTTTGCACCCACTTGGTTTTATTCTCATATTGAAGCTGCAGGTAATGATCTTATTTCTGTGTTACTATTAAAGATACTGAGGCTTGGATAGTTAAATTGTCCAGAATCACACACATAAAAGTGGCCAAGCTCAGCTTTACCTGCTTTGGAAAATTCTGGCTTATATGGCTTATCAAACTTCATCTCACAATAACTTTTGAAGAGTGTTTTGAAATGTGGTAGCACCCATTGGATTGGAACAAATACTGTGCTGTTGACACTTGCAAATGCTGCACTCTCACCTCCCAGTTGTTATATCATGTTAATGTTGAAAATGTTTATGTTAGCTTTCAATTATGTGTTACACCTATCATTGCTCTAAATAGTAGCAATGATATTTCTGTACATTTTATAACTATTTTGGAGGTCTGAATTATCTATATGGTTTAGACTTTACTTAATTCAAAATAAATATTTAGTGAGATGCTTCTGCAATTTAGACACTGAAGAAGTACATTAAATATGAGTATAGATTCAAATGCAAATTATGAGCATTTTTTTTCTTTTTTGGGAGGGGAGGGGGGAGACAGAGCCTCAATCTCCCATACTGGGAAGAGTGTCCTGACATCAGATGTCACAGCAACCTCAAACTCTTAAGCTCAAGAAATCCTCTTGCCTCAGCCTCCCAAGAAGCTGGGACTACTGGCACCTGACAAACACCTGGCTAGCTTTTCTATTTTTAGGAGAGATGGCATCTTGCTCTTGCTCAGGCTGGTCTTTAACTCCTGAGTTCAGGCAATTCACCCACCTCAGCCTCCAAAAGTGCTGGGGTCACAGGTATAAGCCACCACACCTGGTTTTGGAGCAGGATATTAATGATAGTTTTAAGTGGGGTATACATTAGACTAAATTTTGAATTTGATCAATTTCATCAGTTTCAAATTTAACCTCATATTTGCTTTATAACTAAAAGCTTGCTTTTTTTATTTGCAATATATATTCACTATTGTCTTTGAGTTGTTAACGCTGCCACACGTTCCCTTTTTGTGTAGACACATCCATGTCTGCCGTAGGCAGTGCTCATATCCTTTCCCTATGAACTAGCTCATGTTTGTCAACATTGCCCCTGCGTTATCCTGTCCAGTCACTCCTCTACTCTCTTTCCTGCAGTGTGGATTGACAGTCAGTAGCACACGGGTCGTACATAATGGACTTGCTGGTTAGAAGAGTACACAGGTCAACCTCTGCCCTCATACCTTTGCCCCCCACAATGTGAAAGTAGATTCTGCCTCTTTTAAAAGCTGCTGTCTTTAACTCATTGTCTTTGAAGAGGCAGGATGTTAAAATATAGCTACCTATTTTTCTAAAGGAGATTCAGCAACTCTTAGGGAAAGAAAAAAAATCTGAGTAGTATTAAATCAAAGGCAAATGTAGAAAAAGTTTGCTGAGATCAACTTGTAAGAAGTTATAATGAAAGAATAACGAGATGGAGTTGTGAGAAGATAAAGATGATCATTTTATTCTTGCTTCTTTGTTTTTTGGCCCTTCTTTTTCAGTGGTGCCTCCTTTCCTCTGTACATAATGTTGTCTGTAATCTCCTACGGCAAGTACTGGCCACAGCTCCACAAGAAATCAAAACCTCTCTAGTCTCCTACACCGTGAATTCACTCCTGTATTCTCTCGCTGAGTGGATTGCTCTGTTACTTAGCATTTTTGCTGCTGTTTCCAAACAAGAATAAAGAAGTTAATTCATTGATTAAAATAAATAAAGAAAACAAAACAGTAAGTTCTCACATTTTTAAGGAAGTTTGTGGCGAGTATAGTGCTGTGGTAGTTTAAAAGAGAAAAGAGCTAGATAAAGTTCGCAATAGTAGCTAAATTTTCTGAATTTCATGTCTCATGTATGAAATGATAAAGAATAATGATATTTCAGTAACTTTAATGTTTACGAATACTCATTGAGGTACATTGTGTGAAGGAATCTTGTAAATAAGTGACAGAATATGAATAAACACTTAAATTTCTATTGAAAAATTTCACTAGCTTAAGAGTTGTCTTGCCATCAAATCCAGTATTGCTCCCTAACACATCCAGTCCTAATGTGTTATCTTCTGCACGATAGCTCATCATATATAATTTAAGAAAAATCATTTAACCTGTTTTTGTTTGCTTCAATGGTAACACTTACCTATTAAAAATGAGAGGTTTTTTTTTTTGTCTTACCCACACTTATTTAAAGAGAGAGAGATAAGAGGGTGAAACAAAGAGAGAGGGGATGGTACAGACAGTATCAATTCCTATGACTAGTATATTGTATATACAGGAGAACCTCCATAGTACACCATCCACCACTGATAACCACCTCACTAAGTTGACCTAATTTGCATAGACTAGACTCACACTACATGTATGTATCAGTACTTTAGGCCTAGTTCCTTATGTTGACCACCTCTAATATAGTGGCCAATTTGTTACAGTCCCTTGGGTGGTCAACTTACGGAAGTGTATATATCTAGCAATTTTCTAAAGTGTTCTCTAGAATGTAACGTGCTAATATATTTTATCTGTTCACTGAAAAATAAAAGTACTGTCTAATTGTAAGCTATAAATCTACAAAATACATATAATATTTCTACTTACTTTTTTGACTGATATTGTAATTACAATCAGTTAAATGTCTAAAATACTTTAACAACAATGAAAGAAATACTTAGGTCTTAGTTTCTCCATCTTGTATGTGAACAAAAGACCTAAGTGTACACTTATTTCTATGAGTTGTCATATCAGAAGGTGACCTTGAAATTCACCTAAAACCAAGACATTTGATTTGAGGGTAATCACCCTTAATATGTTTAATGTAAAAATGCTAAGAGGATATCAAAACTTTATGGCAAACGAAAGGAAAAATAATACGCTCTCCAATAGTTACAATTGTCTCAAATGCAGCTGGCAGATTATTCTCACTTACTGCAAGTATTTAATCAGTACTGGCAAATAATAAGATAAAATGTCAAATGATGGAAACATCAATTCAAGGTTGGTAGACTCTAACTATGTGAAACTTATGGAGAGTCCCTTGTATAGAATCTAAGAAGTTGAACTCCTAGAAACAGAGTAAAATGTATTTTCTAGAGACTAAGAAGGATTGAGAAGATGATGGTTATTGTACACAAATTTTATTTAGCTATAAGGAATCACTGCAAGAGATCTACTGTATTGATGAATATAGTCTATAATAATGTATGGTGCATTTGAAAATTGCTTACAGAATGGATTTTGTGTTCTCTGCACAATAATGATAAATACGTGAGGTAATTGCTCTGTTAATTACTTGATACAGCGATTGCACAATGTATTTATGTATAAAACCCTTGTGTTGCATTTCATAAATATACGCAATTTTTATTTGTCAATTCAAATAAGAATAAAATAGAATTGCAAAAAGGCACCAAAAAATAGAAAAAGAAGAGAAAAAAGATATAGAATGTACAAAGTCTGAAAAGAAAGTGAAAATAAAAAGACATAACTCTCATTCCTTTTTTATCCCAAAAGAAAAAGCAAAATTCTTTTTTAATTTATTATTTTATTTTGTTTTATTTTATCTATATGTACTATGCTTTTACTTCTAAAGGGATTGCAGAATTGAAAGGCAGATGTGTCTTAATGTTTATATATTTTCAGATTGTTTTTTTAAAGGCTAAAACATATTCTTGCAGCAAAATGTGAAAATCCTCTTGACCCATATTCAGAGTTGCAATAGTCACTACCCCTCTTGTTTTAGCATTTTTCTATTTTGATAGCATGAAGCGATATTTCATTGCAAAACTTAAGTTGTGGTTTGCTACCTACTGGTGAACTTGATTATCTTTGAGCTGTTTGATGGGCATTGGGATTTCTTTTGTGCAGGTTAAACTTCAACACAATATTTACTGGCAATTAAAAATACTACCGATCTTTTAAGTTACTGGGTTTTTATCATATGATGTGTTCTTTTTAAATAAAGTTCTTTGTTTTTTTATGTCAGCTGGGTGTGACAAATACATTTCTTTATAAAGCATTTATTTTGGATACATATTTAGATGGAAACCAGACAAGCATTCACAACATTTTTAAGGAATATAAGAAATAAACAAGAGGAATATGAGAATAATATGAGGGAAAAAAAGTCACTTTTCACAAATGCTACACTTAATTAGGAATGTGTTTTCTCCCAAATAGATAAGTATCCCATAATAAAGGTGTTAAAAAACCTGTTGCTTCATATAATACCATGAAGTTGAAAATAACTGATCCCTAAATAAAAGAAAATTATTTCCCCCATGACTTTCACATCGAGGTAACACATTTATGGACTACAGAATGCATCCAAATAAGAAATGGCGATGATTCAAACCAGAAATTGGTAGACTGTTACTCTCAGCTCTTCTAAGGACAATATCTTAAAAATGAAGCATCTATCTATCAATAATGTTCATGCATATACATGTTAATGTACGAGGGAGTGTAAAATATTTTCATCTAAAATTTCAAAATTATATTCATGAACTTAACACGTTCAAAAATACATTACCATTGACACTCAAAGGCTTTAGGAAGAGGTAATTTTCAAATTCGTCTCTTACAGCATACCAAGATGTGAACAGACTTAGATTTTACTATGGGGTCATAGTTCACCACACGATTTCCTGTTGCCTTTGTTAAAGTTAATACTGAATACTGCCTTTTCTGTATACAGCCCTTCTCTGCAAAAGTCCACATTAAAGGCCACACAATATTTGAGTTTCTTTAGCTGATTTTCTGCTCTGCAATTCATTTTTTTTTTCCTTTTGCCCCTGGAGGAATAGAATTCAAAAGGAAAAGAATTCAAATGACTTTGACCTTTTCACATGGAAATTAACTTCTGTATAACCAGTTTTTTTTACTTTTAAATTTGGTAAAATTGCAATGCAGTGACATATAATTGTTTAATTTATCATACATTTTAAAAAATACAAGAATCAATCTGAGTTAGGTGGTTCATCACATGGTATTCAGTCTTTCAAAAGAACTTTTTTCTATTAGCTTTTTATCTAGTGCATGAGTCACATACACTTATAGCATTAAAACATCAAAAGAATAAGAAAAAATAAAAGCATTAGAGACAAACTTTTGTGGCTCTATCATAAGAAGAGTGAATCTGATGTGTGATGATAGGTGAGGATCTTATTTGTAGCTATCATTTGGCAAAAAATTATTTGCTAGAAAAATTAAAGGAAGGTAATATAGCATCATAGATAAAAAAAAAAAAAGCAATGCGTTATTGACAGGGATTACAAGTTCTTTTGAATATTTTATTTCTTTACATTGCGAATATGATCATGAAAGTGGGTAAATTCTAAAATCTCAAGAAATGCAAGAGAACAGTCAAGTATCTTGCTTAAATCACAAGTAAGGGCTTAGAGGAAAAAAAAACAGATAAGAGTCCACATATTCTCAACACAGTTACTTGGAATGATAGAGATTTTGTAATTATACATTCAAAGATTATCATTGTGAGCCAGACTTGAATTCACTGGAAGTTTAAATATAGTGTACATGAGATGACTCATAAATTGATAGCAGTGATCCACAGTATAAAGAAACTTCCAATCTTTCATTATTTTGACAAGAAATAATGTGGTTAGAATAAGTGAATCTATTATTTCAAACTTAATTACAGTTCATAACATGAATTTTATAGACAAAGGCAAAATCTTAGCTATTGATAAAACTACCATTGACTGCTTGATGTTTTCTCTCCTCGCATTTCAAACTCAGTGGGTACTGAAGGTATTATCAAGATAAAAAGAAATCGCAGAGAGGAAGTATAAACATACTAATGATTAGTTTGTGAACATTTTCAAATGAGTCATCCATTTTCGATATAGTTTTTTCAAGATAACTGGCTAGTTTAAGTTAAAAATATGTAAAACTACCGAGCGGTAAGATGAACAGTGTATACAGAATCCAAGGTGAATAAATACTTGTAACAGACAAGAGATATACCGTACTTCTCTACAATCCCAAATAATAAACAATTCTATCAATGTTAAATTGTTACCATATTTTATAAAAGTACCAAAGCCATCCTAATATGCTTAAAATATTAAAAATTACAATACATTTTAATTGGAGGGAGCTTTTAACACAGCCATTTTGACCATAATCAATATGTTATATACAAAGTACAAGGATTCTTTGTAAAGTCTTTAGTGTATATTATGCCTAATGCGAACTATTCTGGCTCATTGACATTTCACTTAAAAAGCACTTTCTTCACCTGTGTGCTGCTAATGTACCTGTACAAGCAGGTTTTTCCATTTTCCTCTCACTATTAAAGCTGGTATTTGGTCAATAGTGACTGAGGTAATGATCATTTAGAACACAAACTAATTGTGCCAGACATTGGAGGTAAAATATGAATAGATGTTGTGCAATTATTCAATTATTAAGATACTCTTACACACATCTTGAAGCTATTTTCTTCTAGGCCCTTAAACCCTTGCATATCCAATATGGGTAAAAAGGAAAAGTGGGCAGCCCTGCTGGGAAGTGTTGATTAATGAGCTTCTGAATTTTAACAGCAGCAGCTACTTAAGTAAGTGTTTTATGTCCAAATTCTACTCAAAACACATATGAACTTACTAACATGCCCCTACATCAAGCCCCAAGTCAGATATTAAGTGCAGTCTATGGATTTCCCTCGAAAGACACAAAATAAGTATTTCCATATTAGTAAGACTAACGGATCCTAGTAACATATCTATACAAGGAATTTTTAGATTGGAAGAGCGTTTATGGAACAGAATTTACTTTTCTACAGGTATTTCCTGATATTTGAATATTTCTAAGAGTGTGAATTATAATTGTGTTAAAACAATATTACAGTTCTAAATGTCATGCTAGGAGGTAATTTTACATAATGGCCTTGTTAATTCTGTTATAACTTATCTTCATGTTGTGCAATGGCCTAACTTGAAGCTGTCTCTTCTGTGGTGACTCTGCTTTTTGTGAGGTTAAGGACCACTGAGAGTTGGGATAGGAGCTGGTCTACTGCTTTCCTAAGTTCATTCCTGGTTTCCTAGAGGATGGGAAAATAGTCACCTATGTGATAGAGTCTGGAGAGGTCCAGGGCCCAGAATCATAGTTCTGCCAAACACTGTTTCAAAAGGGGTGAAAAAGAGGAGTTCGTGAGGGGTAGAGTGCATGGAGTAAAGCGATGGGGAGGAGCTTAATCCAATCTTGTTTGTGTTGGAATACTACTAATTTGGTGAGATTTTGTTTAAGGATGTTGTTCACTTGTTCTACGTTCCCTGATGGTTGGGGCCTGTAAGAAACATACTACTAAATTCTTAGGGCTTGTGAGTTTGGGAGGTGATCTGGCTAAGGAAGGCTGGGCTGTTGTCACTCTGAATGGGGTTGGGGACGCTGAGTCTAGGAATAATGTCATGGAGGAGGGTGGAGACAACTTCATGGGTTTTCTCGCTTGTTGTGGGGACGGCTTTGACCCACCCTGAGAAGGTATCAACCCAAACCAGAAGAAATTTATATTTTAATACAGGAGGCATGTGAGTGAAGTCAATCACCAGTCTTGTCCCAGGGTTTGGCCCTGTGCCTGATGTGTGGGGAAAGGGGCTTTTTGATGGCTCCTTGGAGTGAGACCTGAGAGCAGATTGTGCAAGATCCGGTTATCTGTTTTAAAAGGGAAGACAGTCATGAGTGAGAAAGGAGTGGAGAAAGAAGGGTATAACGAGGCTTGAGGCCAATGTGAAGGCTCTTGTGGAGGGAAGAGAGAATATTTTGTGTTTGGGAGGAAGGAGGAATGAATTTTCCCTGTTGAAGGAACCATTCTCCCCGTGTGGGAAGATGCCAGTAATTGTCCTGTTCTTCAGATGTATATACTGGAGAGATTTTACTGAAGGACAAGTATTGGCCTTCTGGGGTAGGGGTGGGGTGTAAGGGTTTTGAGCTGCTCATTTGGCTTCTATACTGACTTTTGGTTGCCTTTAGATATTGGATCTGTTTATTTTGGTAGCCTTTATAGTGGATGATGGCTACTTCCTTGGAAGAGTGGGTACATTTAGGTTTTTAATGAGTGTGGCACTAATAATAGAGGAACGAACCTCTATGGTAATGGATCCCCTTTCTTGACATATGGCTGCATGGTGATGGATTATGTGGAAAGTATATTTAGAATCTGTGTATAGGTTAATGGAGCAGCCTTGTTTGAGTTGTAAGGCTTTGGTGAGGACTAAGAGTCCTGTCTATTGTGAGGAAGTGCCGGGGGCAGAGTAATGGAGGTGATAATGCAGTAAGATAACTCAATAGCCAAGACTGCCTTGGCAAGGGAATGAACAGTGGGCTTAGAAGAACTACCATTGTTAAACCAGGTGTCTTCAGGGTTACGTAAGGGGAAAAGGGAGATGGTGGGAAAAAGATGTAATGTTACCATGACTAAAGGCCAGCAGTCAGGGAATCAGTTCTGGGAAGTGTGAGAGTCATGTGAGTGGAAGGCTGATGGAGGTGAGCGGTTCTATGCTGGGCCAGGCAAAGTCAAGGTCTGGGATTTCTATAAAGACACTTAGGAGCAGGAGTAAGAGAGGTATGGAAATAAAGATGATAAGTGTTGATGTTTTAAAAGGGATGGAATGTTATGAGGGGTAAGTAAATATCTGGGGGCATGGCGGGTAAATTCCTGAGCCTTCAGGTAAAGGAGAGACGTGGCTACCACTGCTCAGAGGGCCAGCCTAGGACTGTGAATTCTGTCTCTTTGGAGAGGAATGGTATTGGAAGATGATTATTGTGAGGTTTCTGTGTTAGTACCCCTCTGAACGTCTTATTTTTCTGAGTCTGAGAGGTAAAATGGATAGCAGGGATCAGGGAGATGGAAGGAGAGTGCTTGGGACAGAGAGGATTGTAGGGAGAGGAAGGAATTTGACCAAAGTTGGTGTGGATCTAGAAGGTTGGCTGGATAACCCTTAGAGGTCATATATAGAGGCTTAGGCTGTGAAACTGGGAATAGAAAATGAGCTCTATTAAGTCAGATCATTTCTTCCTTACCACTTTATTTCCACATAAAGTGTGTGATGTCTAATATATGTATTAGACACAAATTGGACTTGTGCATAACACAAAAACAAATGCAAATTGAAATTTAAGAAGCAGTTTTTACTATTCATAGAAACCTAGCAAAAATTCTAACCAAATTCAGAAACATACAAATAAATCATATACCTGAAAAGGTAGTATTTAGGCATAGTCTGTGTCCAGTAGGGACTCCTGTTTCTTGTAGACTAGCTGGATAATTCTGGAAAGATGGATTAATACATAAAATGTTCAATTTCCCTATTACTAAAATTGAAATCATAAGCATGCACTGTTTAAACAGAAGATACCAGGAATTGAATGAGACTGTGTATCAGTCCTTAACAGCACATCTGCTATGCAGAATTTAACACACAACATCTATTATCATCATTCCCGATGCTCATCAAGAGCCAACTTGCTAGCTACACAGTGGGTGCCAAGAAATGTACACGCACATTAAGAGATGTTATCTATTATTTTTCAAAGTGGAATTAAATTATGTTAGCAATGTTTAGTATGGCGTTCACTCAAAAGATAGCATTAGTCAAATGAATGCTAGTGTCCTCACGAGACAAGACAGTCCAGAAAAGGGTAGGAGAACAGCTGTCATTCAAGGAGCTCTAGATAATTTTGAAATGGTATTTGAAACTCAGGAATGTTCTGGAAAAATGATAATGGAGGTGTGAGTATGCAACAGAACCTCCCGCATGTCTAACAACTGTAAACGTGTGTGATCAGTTTAAGTTACACGGCTCTGTGTGTGATGGACGTGCACAAGGGAAGATCAGGCCTCACCACATCCCTCAGGCCGCAGTTCACTGTAACTAGAAATGTCTGAATGCGGCTGATAACTATTTTGAGCATGTCTTACAATTGCCAAAGTGAAATACGTGACTTGTATTCATCTTTTGTTATTGACATATATTGAGTATTAAAATTTAGTAATTTTTTTTCTTTCTTAAAATGTATATACATTTGGGCACATAAATAATGAACTATACATAATAATGTGCATAATAATAGACACTTGTCTGGTTTTATATGCTTGTCTGAATATTTAGATGGGAATGGGAAAGTAAAGTAATACATTAAAGTATGTTTCTATTTTAAGAGAAAATAGTCTGTATTAATTCTACCACGAGGAATCAGAGGACAGCTTAAAGAAGTAGTAACACAGAAGACTTCCTCTAAAAAATAAGGCAATATTGTGCAGATGTTGAAAATATCTCTACATGGTTGCAAAAGGAAAGATCTTAGAAAATTGTGAGCAACAGAAAGATATGATTAAGCGAACTGAGCCCATTATTGTTATGCTATAATAAGAAATTTAGACCACATACAGGAAGACTGAGAATGGATCAAATGTTCTTTACACTATCCTAAAAATCTAGTCAGCATAAACATTAGTTTTCTATTACTGCTTGACATGTTATCCAAAAAATTAGAAGGTTAAAAGAGTAAATATTAATTACTCACTGTTTCTGCAGTTCAGGTATTTGGAAGCTTCCAAATATCTGGGCCTCTCACTAGATTACAATCAAGAAACTGGTGAGGGTACAGTAGCCGGAAGGTTGGACGGCACCACTTACAATGTAGCTGGCGCTTGTGGATGTGGCCAGAAGCCTTGGCTCCTCACCGTGTGTACTTCTCCATGGCAGGCCAAGGGGGTTTACGTGTTGTGGGGCATGCCCCCACAAACAAATGTTCCAAGAGAAAGGAACATGTGTTCTACAATGTAACTGAGCCTTGGGAACCACACAGTGTTATTTTCTCAATACCTTATTAGTTACACAATTCATCTCTCAGTAACATCAGAGGAGAATACACAAGGGTGCCAATGTCAGGAAGTGGTAACCACTGAGCTTTATTTCAGAGGCTGGTCACAATAAACTATGATGATCTAACAGTAACAGTTACAGTTACAACCAAATGCAATTGATGGTTTAAATATATCAAACTTCATATGCACTATGTTTTTTCCTATGCATAAATGTCTATGATAAAGTTCACAGATTAGGCAGAGTCAGAGATTAACAGCAGTAACTAATAACAAAAATTGAACAATTATAAGAATATGCCAGCATCCCTACTCTTGCACTTCAGGGCCATTATTGAGTAAAATAAAGGTAACTTAAAGCCAGGCACTGCCGCATCCTGACAGCCTATCTGGTAACTGAGGGGTTCAGTATGTGACTAACAGGTGGGATCGGGAAGATGAGATCACACTGACACTCTGGACAAAAGTATGATTCACGCCCCAGGCAGGATCCAGCAGGACGCTTTGAGAGTGCATGAATTATGGTTCTCACACATCTAGAAACAAAATGTGGTTTGCTTTTATTTTCATTGACATTTTCCACGCATTTTCTTCAAAGACATTTCGCCAATACAAAACTATTGCAGAATAACAATATATATTTCAGATTTAAGCCTGAAATTGTCCTTTTCAGGATCTATAAATATCATAGCACATGCTTCTAGGTGCAGGCATTTTTGTCAAATGGTCAGTTTCTTTGAGATAGTGGTTCTCTATAATGCTGTGGTGTCACGAGATGTGAAGCATCTGTTACTGTTTATCAGTGGCTAAAAGAATTTATGACTTTCCATTTATAACCTAGACTAGTTACTCACTTAGATGGTAGCTCCTTCATGATGATCAGAAGCACAAGACCAGAGAGAATGTATTTTTAAGGCAGAAGAGTACAAAGGCAAGGAAATGACTGAGAACTCAGAAGCAAAAAGGAGGATCCCCAGATTCTTGCACCTGTAACAGCTTCTTAGCATGAAGGAGGGGAGGGGAGAGAGGAGGGCGAGTAATTGGTGGGACCACATCTACAGTGCATTTTACAAGGGTACATGTGAAATTTTCTAGGCACAGAATATAAATGTCTTAACACAATAACAAAAAAAAAAAAAATAGGGACATTATAAGACTCATTTCCCCATGGCTCAGATACACTGTCAACATCTAAAGATACCAAAAATGATAAATGGCATATCAGTGAGTTGTGTGATCCATGGAAGGGAGAAAGAATAAGAAATAAAAATACAATGATGCTAAAAAAAATAAAGTTATGGTTAATATATAGTGATATATTAACACTGCCACTTTCAATTAGAAGAAGCACATGTACATACATAATTTTAAGATGCTTTTGGCATTTGAAAAGTATTGTCTTTGTAAAAATGGAAGAAACGCAGAGATTCACTCTGATATGTACTATCACGGCAGATTCCAGCTCCCCACCTTCAGTTAACAGGGTGATAATTTTTTGAAGGGTTATACACACATGTACAAGTTTATCTGGCTACCAAAATTCAATACATTTAAAAATCACACAAAAAACTAATACTAAAGGGAAGAAATAATGATAATAGAATTTGTTACCTTATAGAAAAACAATTTCTCATCAATGAAGTTGATGTCAGCAACGTGAAAGTGGATCTTAATCAATCAAGGTGATCTATCACAGGAACAAGGCAAAGAACAATCACATGATTATATCAAGAGATCCTGAAAAATCATTTCACAGAAGCCATCACCCATGAGTGATCATCACTCTGAGAAAAGTAGAAACAGAGGAGAAGTTCCTCCTCTATTTTTAGTTCATAAAAAATACCTAAAAACACCCTCTACAGCTATGGTATACAACTAGAGGCAAAAATAAACAAAACTGTCTGTGCTCACAGTTGCTGTGGTTGTCTGTGTAGAAAATCCCATGAATGGGCAAAACAAAACAAAAGAAAACAAAATCCTAGATCAAATTAATGGTTATAGCAAAGTTGCAGAATATAAGGGTAATATACCAAATGTGATTGCTCTGCTATAAGTAAGCAATGAAGAGTAGGAATCTAAAATTAAAAACTCAATATGATTTACACTATCAACTAACCTTAAGATGTATATAGAAAACCAAAACACCCTAAATAACCAGTAAAATACTGAATTAAAAAAGACAGGCAGCTGACATTACCTGAGTTAATAAAACAACAATTACAAAGGCAGTGTGAATGGACAAATGGATCCTTGGAAGAGAATGAAAAGACCAGAAATAAACCCAAAGAAATATAGTCAATTATTTGGATAGAGGAGCAAAGGGAATTCTGTCAAGAAAGACCAATCTTTCCAACACACGGTCCTGTGAGAACTGGACATCTAAATTCAAAATAATGGATCTAAACACAGACCTATGACTCCTACAAAAAAACTGAACTCATTAAAAGATCATAGAACTAAAAGCATGCTCAAAACTATGAAACTTCTACATGATAACATAGACAAAGTCTAAGTTTTCTTGAGTTTAGCAATTACTTTGCATAGTTAATATCAAAAATATACACACCATGAAAGAAAAAAATATTTTAGTTGGACCTCAGTAAGAAAGGTATTCTACTTTGCAGAAGGCAAAATAAAGACATTTCTTTCTGTTAAGAAAATGAAAGAAATTAGCCACAGACTGAGAGAACATCTTTGCCAAATACATGTGACAAGAGATTTGTGTGTGAAATAAAAGTAACTCTTAAAATTCAAAAAAAAGAAAAAAGAATCCAAAATGGGTAAAAATTCTAAGCAAAAAACTCATCAAAGAAGAAATAAATTCTAATAAACATAGAAAAATGCCATCATCTACCTTTATGAAATGGCAAATTAAAATAAGAGGGAGATACCACGATAAACCCATTAGAATGGCTAATATTCCAAATACTGATGACTCCAAATACTGTCAAAGATGTGGAAGCAAGGGAGCGCTCCTTCACTGCGAGCTGGAATGCAAGCTTGTACAGTTACTGTGTCAGATAATTTGGTGGCTTCTGAGAAAGCCACACACAGCCTTACTAGCTCATCCAGCGATGGTGCTCATTTAGGTTCATCAAAATAAGGTGAAACGTAAGACCCACACAAAAACCTTCACATGAGTGCTTACAGCAGCTTTATTCACAATACATATGCATATCATTTCTGAAAAAGATAAATGTTATTTCTATCTGAAAAAATCGGACATTAGAACATGTCATTTAAAGAGTAATAGCATGAGCATGAGTCATGCTTTTCATTGCAAGAAGTACCAGGCAGGAAGGACCAACTGGTTCCAAGTCTAAATAATCAAAAATCAGAAGAAACCAACCAACATGTCCTCCAACAGGCGAATTGATACACTGCGATAAATCTACTTAGTAAAATGTTATTCATCAATAAAGATAATTTTTCAAGACACAAAAAGACATGGACTCATCTTAAAATAGTAAAAGCTCCACAGCTGACCAGCTCCCTACGTTAACCACTTTCTCGGGTGGCCCTCATTTTCGTAGACTGTAGGTATACCACATGTCCGTATCATACGGTGTGCCTCGTTCCTGGTGGGGACCATCTGTGTATGTTGACCATTTTGTTCCCTTGGGTGTTCGAAGTGAAAGGCAGCCTTCTGAAACGAGTACATAGTGTTCAACTGACATTTTGGAAAAGAGTAAAAATCTCCCTGGGGATGGGGATCCAGGAGATAGAATATGGATAAATGGGTGAAGGATAGGACATTTTTAGGTCAGTGAAACTACTCTAAATGATACTGTAATGTTGGAAACATGAAATAATTCACTTGTCAAAACAATACAGACACAAACAAAACACTGCACAACACAGAAGTGAGCCCTAATATAAACGACAGACCACAGCTCAAATGATATATCAATATTTCCTCACCAGTTGGACTAAATGTAATCTATTCAGGTAAGATGATTACAGTAGGGGAAGTATGTGGGATGAGACAGGGAGACCTATGGGAACTCTTTGCCCTTTCTGCCAATCTTTTCTGTAACTTTAAACTACTTCCCAAAAGCATCTATTTAAAAGAAATTTTCATTTCTCTCTAGTACTTCTAACAAATTTAGGTTCTGAATGATAATTATAAAGCAGACTTGATTCTAAGATTTATCCTCAAAAAATTTCATCCACCAAATACCTTCAATTAGAAGAAAATAGTCATCTATGGAGCTATGACACATACTACAGTTCCTTAACGCTTTCTAGGTACACTTGATATAGTTATTTGTTACTATTCTAATTTTATAAATACAACCATTTTTAGGGAGACATGTTAATCACTTAGATTTACTAATTATCAGATATTCATCACATTAATTAAAGGTAAAATATTGTGGAAAGTTATTACAATATTTTTAACGCGGTATGAAATCTCTAGACTTTCTTTTGAGTTCCATAGTATTCATGGAACATGGGGACAAACAAAAACACTAGGTTGACAGCCAATGAGATTGTGTGTTGACAGAGTGAAGGCTATTCGTTCTAACTTGAACTTAAATCACTGGATTAATGTTTAATGCTAGTTACGCTTAAGATGAAATTAAGTTGGCATCTGTGCAGCACAGTACTAAGATAAAACAATATCCAGAAGAGAGGTCATCAAAACTTCAAGAAAATCACGTAAGTTTAGATGGTACGACATACCAACGTTAAAGTGGTAAACACCATTCAATCTTTAGAATATCACCTGGGAAATAACAAAGATGTAGATAAATAAGAAAAGATAAACAGTCCTGAAAAGCAAAACAAAAAAGTCAGGAAAACTTTGTTCTGTCTTTAGAGACCCTAAACTTTCAAATACCACATCAAAAAGAGGAATGGTTATTTGGCAAAATGAAATAGAAATCAAGAACAATTAAATTACAAAAGGGCTTTGTTGTTTATTATCGGATCTATTTGATTAAATGTCCAAGAGAACGACGACTTAAGGTCATGTAAAGATCTGTATCTATGTAACACAAAAAGCAGTCCCTTCCCCATCCCTCAGAAACCAAATTATGCGCTGAGCAGGAGCAGGAATGCCATTATTTTCTGCAGAGGTTAAGCAGTCGCAGCTGTGGACAGATTCAGAGGAAGCCTTAAATCACAGAGCCAGCAGATTAGCAGTGTAAATATTCCAAAATATGGTGGAAACCTGTCTCACTCTGATCTTTTAAGGTTTTTATGACTTGAGGGGAAATGAAAAGAAAGATTAAGAGAATGCAGATGGTATGATACGATATTTTAGCAGTAAAAATAGCCTTTCAAGAGTCCAGTGAGAGGTAGAGAAAGATAAAGTAGACAGCACTGGACTGCAGACACCCAAAAAGAAGACTGTTGCATTGTTTGTAGCATAAGTGTAATTTTGTTAGGTTCCTGCTTTTTTGTTTTATGAGTAGTATAAGACATGTTGAAATAAGGGAAGTTTGTTAGTAGAGTCCTCTCTCGCATTTTTATACTTGATCCCCTTACAATCTCCAGCCTTCCTCCAACTCAGAGAAATATTCACCTTCCTCTTTCTATTGCTCCCAAATTGTCTCATTCTTTTCATTCAATAGTATTCCTGTATACCCCAATTAAAAAACAAAAAATCAACATCGGAATCTATTCAGGGTCAATATGTTAAAGTTAATTGCCAGCTAGCATTAATTACACTTAAAAAATGGTGGAGTTAAAACTAAGAAAACTTAAAATTGTAATTTATGAGTAACTTAAGCCAGTAATAAAAAGGCAAATGTTCAAATGCCAAGTAGCTTGGACCTGAAGATCACACATCTGGCCAGACCTAATCCCTTGTTTCTCTCTCAATCTGTCAGTGCTAACGTCAATATTCTTTCATCTCTAGCACTAACACAGTAATACATTAATTTATTGATTCCTATTAATTTAGAATGCATAGTATTCGACTCCTTTATTGGAAGAGAATGTGAACTAAAGGGAATATTTGAAGAAATAAGAGTATTCTAAAATAAAAACGAAAGGCATATAATAAGCTGAATGTGAGGAGGCTGGATGTTTTATTTTCCTACAATCATAAGAGTAAACTGGCTAAGCTCCTTTCTGAGAGCTTGCCCATATTTGCCAAAACTCTCTTGACAATCCTTAGTGAAGAATAATCTTGAGAGCTTCAGGGCCATTCTCATTTTGAAATCTGAGAAAATAAACATATGACTTCTATGACTAGACTCAAGATTGGGTCTAAAATTTATCTAGAAATCTTCTTGGTACATAGGTAGGTGGATCTCCTTTATTGAATTCATTAAACCAAAGTTCATAGATACTATTCAGATTTCTTTCTGCCTATTACAAGTTCATTCTTGTACTACAATACTAAATCCTTATTCAAATTCCAAACTTGTATGTATCCCGGGAATTGTATTAACATCTCACATAAGATGTCTTTTACAATATTATAATAGGTTGCAGTGGTTCTCAACCTGTGGGTCGCAACCCCTTTGGGGATGGAATGACCCTTTCCCCTTTCACAGGGGTTGCCTAAAACCATCGGAAAACACATATTTCCGATGGTCTTAGGAACCGAGACACCACTCCTCATGTGTGGGGTCACCACAACATGAGGAACTGTGGTAAAGGGTTGCGGCATTAGGAAGGGTGAGAACCACTGGAAAGCTCCTTAAGCCTAATTTCTCTTTTGCTTCTAACTAACTCTACAGTATAATGATAGAAAAATTCCTTAACCACTTCATTCCACAAATCTTCATTTGTAAAATGAAGGTTTATGACACCAGATCGAATGAAGAGCTTTCATTTTCCTTCTACTTGGAAAATATGGACTATAGAACCTTCATGGGATGGAGACAGTGGCTTTTTTGTGTGTTAAAGTAGCAAATTCTCTTTAGAAACTGAGAAGGGTAGACAATCTCTGTATAGCATCTCTAATTACTGGAGATTACCTAGTGTACTTTTCCTTTTTGTAAAGTTCCATCAGTATGAGTTTTCATTATGAGGTAGAGGGAGGTGAATTATGGGACAGAGAAGAGCAAACAGTCACCGTTGGAAAAAGAAAAGGATAAACTGCCCACGAAATAAAAGTCAAATAAGCCTCGCCCATTTTTATTGTTAGAAAAGGCCATTCAAACTATGTAACATGTATTTTCTTTTCCATCTTAGAAATAAAACCTTTTGCAGAGAAGTACTTTGAAGGGTTTATATAATAATACCTATTTTCTTAGTACAAAAAATAAATATATTATGGTGCCAAATGAAAAAATTTTAATGTCTTTCTCTGGCTCTGCTCACATCAGCAAATGTCTACATGCTAAAATGTTAAATTACCATATAAATGTACAGCCAAATTGGTTTCATAAAATAATCACCAAGTCGTGCCAATTGTTAAAAGGACTAAAGACAAGCCACTCTAGTAAAGTTCACAGTCACTCATGAAGTATATAAAATCAAGTTCCTTATAATAATGAATCATGGACGTTTCAGCCTTTCTTCCCTCGCAGCAGGACATAAAATCAAGAGATAGAAAACTATTCTGATGAAGTCTACTAATTAGGTCCAGGAACTGAAATAAATGTAACATTTTGCTCACTAATTTTAATAATTATGAAAATGGATGTGATGAAAAGGGATTGCAAAGTAGTGGGGATTCAAACTATTAAAATTTTCATGGAAATGACTAGAAAACTCTAAAAAATAGCCTTCCATTATGAAAACATTTAATATCACGATACAGGACTATTACCTGAAGACTTCCAAATGTGTCATGTGAATACATCTCAAAAACATTAAAAGATAAAGTCTCTAGTTAAATCATCCTAATTTCCAGCAAGAAAATGACAAAATTATTTTATCTACCGAAGGTAAAGATTTAGAAACTCAATGTGACTCATCATTCTTTTGAAAATTGATAGCACATTATTGATAGAAATTGTAGCTTCCCTTATACAAAATCATTCTGCCCCAAAATTCTGTCTCAGTTTAGATTCTATAACTTTGAATTCTTCTAACTTCCAAATAAATTTTTATTTTTATTTTTTTTGAAAAGGCAAGCTACTTAATAATATTCTTGTGATTTCTATCTCATGTGAGAACAATTATCCTTGATTTGCTTAATGCACATTATATGAAGTAGTTTTGGAATATGCACTTGTTTTTACAAAGCAGTGCTTGTAGAAACCAATGTTTTTAATCACAGTGTGTAAAAAATTATGAGCCATTAAGAACAGTGAAATGGCTTTAATCTCCATCAAATATAGTGACCAAAACAATGTTTGACATTAAATGCACTTTGTCTAACCTTCAACAAGTAGTTACTACTCACCAATAAAAAATCTTAAAGGCACCTAGCTCTCAAACTGGTGTAAGTAACTGGGAACAGATACAAAAAAATACTTTTCCTCTGTCTGACCCACAACCCAAGAGGAAAGTAACAAGGAACTATTTCAGCAAGGGGAAGGTTGTCCCGAAAGAAGAAGTTTTTGGACTATTTACTACTACTTATTGTCTCACTTGTCAAATAAATAAAGAGGCCTCACTAATATATTTATGTTAACACATATACGAAACAACAGTAGCATGTAAGACTCTTTAAGGATGTTATACTTAAGTTGAGACACGCTAATATTTTCCATTCTCTCTGATTTGTTGATATCTTTCAGAAAAGAAAAAAAATTGACATTGACTTAAACAGTCTAGGAAAAGTGATCAATTATGATACTTGTTTTTATGGGAAGAAAAAACATTGTGTTTTGTCACAATGATCTCAGCAATAACTTCAGGATTTTGTGGAAACAATCCTTGAAATACATTATTGGTTTTTTTTTATTTGTATGATAAAGACAACAAATCCGCAGTCTCTTTTATCTAAGGACTTGTGTTTATTACTTTCTTTCAGTGTGTATATACATACTGGACAACCTTACTACTCTATATTATGTTAAAAATTCCCTGTAGTGAGAGTGTGAATATAATATCCATTACCATGTGTAACAGAGACCCTTGTTGTACAGTGATCTCACATTAATTACATATACCATCCACCTGGGTACAGTTAGCTGCCCTTAGATGACCTTTCAATGACTGGTCTCCATAGTCTGAATAAATTAGTAGCATTATATGTTTTAAAATATGGTAGAAATAACCTAAGATATTTTACAGAAGAGTTTCACAGGCTTTGTAGAAATTTATATTTAAATCATTAAATCATTATCTTTTGCTTGCGGATAATAATTATAATATTAAGATGAATACAGTCAGTATTAACATTTATATCACAAATCTTAATTTGATAATTTTGTATAGATATATATATTATGTATTTGTTAATGTTATATAAATGTACATATAAATTCACAAATAAGTATGCAAACATAAAGAATTTGTATTTAACGATTATATATGTCCTTATAACAATTGTTCTCAGTATTTTGATGCCTCATTGTACCTAAGAAATATATCTTTTATTTGAATGATAATGGTTTGAAAAGGTCATGCGTGAGGGTAAAAAACCAGGCACTGAGTGTCAGTGTGTTCATTGCGTTCTCGTGTATAACATGCATCCACATATTTGGCCCAAACAGTTGGGAAAAAAAAACGTTAGTCTTAATTTTTATACTTGAAACTTTTACTTGTTATATGTTTAGTTACCTGTTTTTCATCCTATAAAGGAATTTTAGAATTTATTTTTTATCATTATGGTACAAGAAATTTTACGTAACAATAGAAAACACAAAAACAGATACAATACATAAGAATTTTTATGTATAGGCAACAAATTTATGATATTTACACATCAGAGGAGGACAAGAGCTCTTCACCACTGTCAATATCTGAAGTGCCACCTTCTTCTGTGTTAGCAGGGTTTTCTCAGTCATTTTCCTCATGCTGGGAAAATTTGTCACCCCCAGTTTCATCCGTAACATTGTTGATAACACATTTTTAAAACCATTCCACAACTACTTCCTTCCTGGTATCTTTCCGTAATCCTAGAATCCAGTCACAAACCTGGGTGACGGATGCTTGTGTGAGTCTGTCTGTGAATGAGACATTATGAGCTGATGCCTTCATGAGGCACACTCTTCTTCATTAAGTATTGAAAGAATTTGTTTACTGACACATCAAGAGGCTGCAGTGGGCTGTTTAGCCCATCAGGTATCACAGCAAGTTGGATTTTCCAGTCAGCCATCATTGTTTTTGTACTTTGTGTAACATGGGCTTTGAAGTGATAAAAAATAAACAAAGCTATTTTTAAGCTATTTTTATGTTTTCCTCCAGACCTTCATGGTGGGACTTTATTAAATCAGATTTTCGTATCTTCTTCACTCATCCATCCTTTTTCATGCATGTGAACAATAATTCCACTTGGAAACTTTTCCCTAAAAACAGTTTTCTTCTTTTAAAAATGGTCACAGGCTTAGCGCTTGTAGCTCAGTGTTTAGGACACCAGTGTTTACATATCAAACTAACCTCTTTTTAGTTTTATTTTAAAAAAGGTTGCAGGGAGTCTGGATGGAGACAGAGAGACTGGTAGTCCAGAAAGTAAGTAAATGTGCCACAGACTAAGGTGATAGCAAATGAAGTAGTGATAAAGAATCAGCTTTTAGATAGATTTTGCAGGTAAAAATCAACTTAATTTGGGGGGCAGATTAGAGATAAGTAAGCTGTGGTAGAAATAAAGCAGTTAAGCATGATTCCAGTGTTTTCAAACCACGAATTATAAGGATGCATTAGCCATCAATCGAGACAGAAAATACTCTGAGTAGAATAAGTGTGTTAAATTTGAGATGCCCCATAGACCTTTAAGTACCAGGAGGGATTTGTTATTATAAGTCAGTTCTGCAGTTTATGAGCTCTTACATGGTGCTCTAAGTAAAAAAGGGAAACCCCCCCCCACAGATTCCTAAGGGAATAGACATAGAAAGGGAATATAAGATGACCAAGGACTGAGTCTGAAGACTACTGTATAAAATGGTCCGAAAAAAGTGGTAGAAAAGTAAAAAATGAGTGAAAGAAGGAGTATGGTTTCTTGAAACTCATATTAAACAACTAAGTCACAGAGAAGGGAGTTATCTATTGGGTGAAATGTTCCTTATTAGGTAAGATGAGGACAACAAAATGAGTTTAGGAGTTTCCCATGGAAAAGCCCTTGGTAACATTGATAAGCAAAGCCTTTGAGATGCATTAAAGAATAAAGTCTGATGAGAATGATTTTAAGAATGAATGAGAGGGAAGAATAGTAAACCCTCTGAGGATCATTATTGCAAAGAAGAGATAGGCAATGTGGCAGTTGATACAAAGATTGAGATAAAAAATAATCTAATGAGAGGGCAGTGCCTGTGGCTCAAAGGAGTAGGACGTTGGCCCCATATATCAGAGGTGGTGGGTTCAAACCCGGCCTCAGCCAGAAAAAAAGAAAAAAAAATCTAATGAGAAAAGAATGGCATCTTGTATGTTGAAGTGACTTATCTACAAGAGAGGAATAATTTGATGATGCTGGACAGAGAAAGATGATTAAAACATTATTCTTAAACTGAGATTAGAGATTAGATAACAGCTAACGACTATGGGTAAAAATCTGTGTGCCTTCAGATAAAAGTTGTCAAGGCATTTAGGAGATGACTTTTGAGTTTTGTATGATTGAATTAAAACTTTTATAGCAACACGTTCACTGGGACGGCTGCATCATCACTCAGTGTTTAGGTGACTCCTGCTGAGCCAGGGCAGGTGGTGCCCCAGCTCCAGCAGTGACGCCTGCCTTCAGGGGAGGACCTGCCACGCCTTCCGCAGGGCACCCTCATGCCCGGGGTGCTGGTGTGGTGGTGATACTGGAATTTCTTCTTCAAGGGTTCTTGGTCTCGGTGATTCAAAGAATGAATCTGCAGACCACAGATTAGTGGTAAGACAGGATTTATTTACAGAAAAGGGAAAAAATACAAAAATGCCAAAGTTCCTGGCAGAGAGAACCCAGGTGGGGGAAAGAGCTCTCTCACTCTGTCTCTTGCCTGGCTCTCTGTCCAGCAGTACACATATAGTCGCGTGCGATCATTTAGCCCAGACTCAGCTGTTACATTTATCTGTATGAGGCAGGACCTCAGTTGTTACATTTAGCCGGCACGGGTCCTCTAAAGTTACATTCAGCCCATACTCAGTTGTTACATTTATCTGTATGGGGCCGGAACACGGTTGTAACATTTAGCGTGCATGGGTCCTCTAAAGTTACATTCAACCCAGACTCAGTTGTTACATTTATCTGGGTGGGGGCGGGAACTCGGTTGTTACACTTAGCCAGCTTGGGTCCTCTAAAGTTACATTCAGCTGGAACTCAGTTAATGAATGGATACGGTCCTTTCAGCCACCACAAAGTGAATGAGTACATTAATTAACGAATACAGTCCCTTCTGCTGGGGCAAGGTGAATGAATATGTATTAGTGAATGGACACAGTCCATTTATGGAATTGAGGCCTAGGAAACTTACATGAAATTGACCAAGTCACGAAATTGACCGGGCCTAGAAAGGTGGGGTTCCAGGTTCAGCCAGAAGTACAAGAGGAAGGAGACGCCAAAGCACAGCTATCTCCCCAACAGGTATCTGGAACCTCCAGCTACCGAAGCCTCCTACAGGCCCCCTGCCTACCCTCCAGCCCACGGGTTCTTCTGCCGGCTGCACCTGCAGGCTGAGCTGGCTGGGCCACCACCTGTTCTGTATCAGTGGGATGTGCAAATGACCATGATACAGGGTTCCCTCATTTAGTGCTGAACAGGGACCCCCATTTCCTAGGCCTGGGCAATATCATGTGCGTTTCCTAGGCACAGACAATTTCACCTTGCCCCTAGCTGAAGGAACTGTATCCATTCATGTGCTGCTAATCCTGGCCAAATGTAACTACGTGACAGGTGCGACTATATATACCCCCAGTCAATGGGCCCAGGTGGACATTTCCTGACTTGGGTCTTTCTCTCTACTAGGAGCTCTGGTGCTTTTTCTGTATACTTTTCTGTATGATAAATCCTATCTTACCACTAATCTCTGTGGTCCATGGGTTCAGTCTTCTAATCCCATATAGACCAAACGCCTTCTTGATACAGGACAGGTGGCGCCCCAACTGGAGGACCTGTAGCCTATGCCTTGGTGGTGTTGGTGCCTCAGCAGAGGAACCAGCAGGCTGGAGCGTATGCAAGGGGGGGAGGAGCTTCTGGGGGAGCTTCCCACCCCCACCAGAGGCTCCGATAACCAAAGGGACCGGACAACTGCTGGGGAGACACCGGTGCCTTGGTGTCTCCTTCCCTTTTCACTTACGACTGAATAGGAACCCCCATTTCCTATGCCAAGGTCAATTTCATGTAAATTTCCTAGGCCTCAATTCGGGGAATGGACTGTGTCCATTCATTAACCTTGCGGAAGAGACTGTGTCCCTTCATTAATGCATTCATTCACCGTGCCCCAGATGAAGAGACTGTGTCCCTTCATTAATGCATTCATTCACCTTGCCCCGGTGGAAGGGCCTGTGTCCATTCATTTCCTGGCCTCATATAGAAGGAACCCATGCACCTATGTATACCCTTGGATGGAGAGAGCCGGAGAGAGAAACAGAGAGAGCTTTTCTCTCCAACTTGAGTTGTCTCTCCCTACTGGGAACCTTAGTATTCTTTTCTGTGAATAAATTCTGTCTTACCACTGATCTGTGGTCCATGGATATCTTCTTCAAATCACTGAGACCAAGAACCTGAAACTCTGGTATCAGATTTGGCCAGCCAGCCAGGAGAGAAGATGAAATTCCAATATCATTCTGAAGAAAGAAATTCCAGTAATACTGCTACAGAGTGAGAAAATATTTGGGATTATCAGGTATATGATTTGCCAATTTAAGTAGAGAATCAAGGATATTTGAAAATGAATGATTGAAATATTGAACTATGAATTGCTAACTAGAAAAGGAGGCCAGGAGTACATGAACGGATCTGCATTCAGTGAAAAATGTAGAAGAATCAGTGAATTGGAAGTTTTGATCAGAATATTTGAAGTTAAGTGACAAGAGAAGTCGGTCAGTGCAGGAAGGACTGTCGTGACCAGCTTCCCAGCCCATTTCTCTCCTCCTCCCCCACCCTCCCCAGAGTTAACTCCAGGAGCAAGGCAACTCTCTCCTCCCCCCAGGGTGGCTGAGAACAGTGCTTCCCAGCCACACTTCCAGGCCCCCTCCTTCCCCCTAGGGTTGCCAAGAACAAGCTTCAGGTACAAGGAAGAAAAGTCCCAAGTTTCACAAAACCCCCAAGTTTTTAGTAGATGAACAATGGTGGAAAACTCACTGAGACTTGATTAATTACTGTTGTATAACCATAACCATTGTGATATGAGATGTATCCATTGTCAACCAAAGCTGTGTTAATTATTGTTACATTACTGTAACCATTGCTGTATCCATGACTATCCGAGCTGTAACCCCCCCTTAACCAGCTACTTTTTGCTTCTATAATATGCTTGCACAAAACCTATAAAAGGCAACTCATGCCCCTACTTGGTGCTGACTGTCTCTCAAAGCAGGAGCCGCTGTGGCAGGTAAAATGAATTACCAATTAATTACATCGAAGTGGGGATCTGACTCTATCTTTTCAGGTTATAGGGGTACCATATGACTTGGTGGTCATATTAGGATGTTTGAAATTGCTATTTTTGGAAATATCACAGTTATCATTGTTCTTCACACTGCCTTATCATCAATTTCTTTCTTTCTTTTTTTTTTTTTTTTTGATTTAAGTTACCAATGGAAGTCTGGAGATATTATAGATGATAAGATATTTTGAGAGAGAGACACAACGTTCAAGTAACTTTTGTTACAACATATAATAATAACAAATATTATTATGATTATTCCATCCTGTTATGAGTTATTGTTGTTAATTTCTTAATATGCCTAATTTATAAGTTAAGTTTTATCATAGGAAAAAATGTAATGTATACAGGTTTGGTACTTTCTGGAATTTTAGGCACCCACTGTGGTCCTTGTACTATATCCTACATTGATTGGGGATGCGGCTACTGTATTGGTAAAAGCATCAAAAGAAGAACACTGAGTAATTAAAAACGACGAGAAGAAAGCTCATTCGCAGAGAGGAGAGTTACAGTGAGAGACCACAGTATTTGGCAGGTGACAGCTATGGACTGATGGCCAGAATGCTTGTGCAGTGGGTGACAGTAAACTTAGTGCCAGCATTTATAAAGAAACAGAAAACAAGCAAGTAAAAGAAGTATTCAGAAAGACAGCAAAGGATAGCAACAAGGAAAATAAAGGAAAGTGGGATGTGATGGCACATGTTTTAAAATACTGCACTTTTTTGAATTAGGAGGAAAAGAAAACCTGAAAGGAGCAGCAATGGGGACCGAATTGTAGACCTCAACTTCCTTCAGATCCTGAAATATGTGAAGTATTACAGAAAAAGAATATTCTTTGCTTAAGGGGAATAAATTAGGGAATAAAAATATCTTTCAGACTAACCAGGTTTCTTTCTTTCTTTCTTTCTTTTTTTTTTTTTTT
>NW_003852431.1:2127727-2129839 GCF_000181295.1 Otolemur garnettii
GGGGGAGGAAGGCATGCTAGGCTGGTCCGGATCATTGCTCAATAATTCAAAAATTGACAGTGTTTTTCTCAACGTTACACTGGAGATCACAAAATTTGACAATAGAAGCTAAATTCTTCAAACTTCCTTGTGTCCTCTCCTGATGAAGCAGAAAACTCTGTAAGGAGACTGAAGGCGTGCCAAGTTTTAAAGGAACGAGGTTTTCAGGTACTCAATTTTGCAAATGGATATACTTGAGAAAACAGTTTTGGTGAAAAAATCATGATACTTTTCCCCTTCCTGTCCCTTATCACAAGCAAGTTGCTTTCACTTTACAAACAAAAAAATTGTCTTCAATTTTAATATGTCGTTCTGAAGAATCCCTCCCCCCTACACTTGGCTCTAAGAACAGTCTGGAGTGCCAAACAGAAAGAAAATCCAAACTGCTAGTAACAGAGCTCTCTATTATTCAAAAACCCATGTTCTTATGATCAGGTTTATATTGCTCCCTCATGTATAAATTAAGAATGAAAAATCATGTTATAAATAAGACATTTCAGAGTTAAGTTGGAATGTTATGAATACACATAGTTGATGATTTAAATAGCACAAGCATTGACAATTTTCATAAAAGACCTAACATTTTCTATTCTCAACTACTGTCAAAGAATTGATTGTTCCTCGTGGAAAATAAACCAAAGAGATTGTTAGAAAGAAATATTGAAAATCCCAACATGTGTTTTATTTTCTCTTTCTAATACACAAACCCACAGCAGGGCTCCAAGTTTCCTCTTTGTCCCCACCGCCAACTTAAAAGTGGAACATCCAATCTTTGTAAAAAGATTTAGAAATTTTCCAGCTTCAGGAACTGTGAGAAACAATTTTTTGTTGTATATAAGTACCCAGTGTATAGCAGCAGATTGTCATAACGCCCCAAATAGACAAAGGCATCTCTATTTATTCTGAATGTTCTATATTTTGCATAATTTCTAGGAGGAAATAGGTAAAAATGTTTACTTTTAGCATATCAATTTTTATTTTTTTAATAAAATAACATACTGAAAATGTCATTTCATACATTTTAAACAAGTATTCAAATGCATAAGAAAAACATTTTCATTGATTTTTATGTTCCTGTCTACTGATTATCATTGGTATCAAGCCACCTCTTCTAGTTTACTTGTTCATACAATTTATTTGTATATAAACCTAACTTGAGTTTGTGAATTCTCCCCCAAAAATGTGCTAATAAAAAGATTAATATGGCATTTTTAGCTCCATATTTTCTAGTGTCCCCAAATGACAATTTTTGTTGATATGTGATGGTTATTTTCTGCAAAAGCTTTCACACTGCAAGTTCAAATGGGAAAAAAGGCATTTAACTGCAAAAAGGCAAAGGCAGTCTTGGGTTTAATGTGTATTACGCCAAAAAAAGCGATATTTGATGAAGATTAATTCTGCTCAAATGTCACTCTATTCTACTACTCCACTAAAATGAGTAAATAAAGTGTTATATATTTGCAACTGTTAAATGACGATGCATACATTTCTATGAAATTGCTATATATACATACATTCATCTTTCCAGTTTTATTTTTAGATTAATTTTTTCATATTTAAGAAGTAAATGAAAATACACAATACAAGTCATCTTGTAAGCCTTGACAAATCCTTCTTCTTATACTTTTGGGAAATCAAGAAAGTGAACTACTCTAATAAATAGGTAATAAATCCTTTGCAAGTTTGTTTCCAAATTGACAGAGGTCTTACTTAACGTATCAATTGATAATTAAAATACTTTTTATTATAGGTAATGCTGAAGCATAAATTTGAAAATATAAAATCATAATCATAACAAATATAAAAATGAGCTTGCAACAAATATTTTGTTTATCTCATTAATTAAAAAGGAAACCAATAAAATGCTACTACAAACTCAAAAAGGATGTAAGAAGATAGAATATTTATGGGCAAGTCAACAAATAAATGTTAGGATGATAATTTGAGATATGATATAAAACTGGTAAGTTTCCTATAGGTTCATTTATCTTTGGTTATATGTACCAGTAGGCAAAATTATTTGTACTGCTAGTGAAAAATTTGATATATTACCAAAATAACTTCACTACATTT
>NW_003852431.1:2130089-2156281 GCF_000181295.1 Otolemur garnettii
TTTTTCATCCTGTGATACTTAAATGGTATGCCACCCAACTTCTGGCTTTCTTGAGATACTATTCCTAGCAATAACTATTCAATAACCAGAATATAATTCAAAAAGAATGCAAAGAAATGAGTAATATCACTAATATTCATTTATAGTAAACCATTTAATACTTTTTTAAGTCTAAAACATAATATATAAGAGAATATAACTATTTTAAAGCTAACGGAATGCAACATGGATACATGGATTAACTAAAAATCAAAATCTTCATCCATTTTAATTTGGGATACATTTCCAATGAAGTAACTGGTCATAGGAAACTATTAAAAGAACTCAAATTCTTCATTTATAAATATTTCAGATATATACTATATGGTGATCAATGATTACACACCTTAAAGTATTATGATATTAGGACAACAATTTGTAGGAGAGTGGGATGGAAATACTACTTTAAATATAAAATATAGCTATGTGAAATTTTTACTATTTTAGAAGAAGATTGCTCAGGTAATTTTTGGAGACTATTGAAGCATTTTTAGGTATCAATCTATTTTGCATTTGGAGACTTTAAAATAATTAACTGTTACAAAATTTTTTGTTGTAGTGGCTTTTTGTTTGGTTTTAATTAGAGTCTTGCTTTGTTGCCCAGGCTAGAATACAGTGGTGTCATCATAGCTCACTGTAACCTCAAATTCCTGGACTTAAGCCATCTTTCTGCCTCAGCCTCCCAAGTAGCTGGGACTACAGATGCAAGCCATCACATCCAGCCCAATTTTCATTTTTAAAGAACTTCATGGATTTATTTGGCATACTTAGTAATACATTCTTTAGCTACAACTGTGTGAGTTTATCATTTACTATTAAGGAAACATAAACATTTAAAATATTAGAATGTAACAAAATGTGCAAAGAAATACCATTAAAAAATTAGAAAGTATTTGATTGAAATATTTGAACACTATTGGTAGAAATAATTTTGAAGATTTTGGACTAATAATGAAAACAACTGAAAAGCAAGCATTGTTTTAAATAAAAGACTAATTATCATTGTGTTTTGGTGAATGCTGTATTAATAAACTTATTCTGAAGCTTTCTGGCAGCAAAAAGATATGATGAAGTATTCTGATGTAATTTAGTTTTGGAAACTGTACTACGTCCAGCAGACTATACAGTCATGTTACCTAGTTGACATGATACAAAAATGATAGTTTTAAAATGGTTAAATCGGACTTTTGGAATTTGCATATGTGTATATCTATTTTAGTTTTAGCAAATATAATTTATGTGATTCACTATGGCAGAGATAATTAGCAATAGAAATTAATCTAGTGACAGAAAATAATTACAGAAAATTATAATAAGATTATAGCTAAAAGGTATAACTTTTAGAGTTAATAAGTTAAAAGTTACAGAAAATTATAATGAGATTAATTCACAGTTCGTGGCATTTTAGAAGAAGCAAATATGGAAGGCTAGCTAAAAATAGAAAGAGGTTTCAGGCTAGCAGGTGAAATGATCTAAGACCTATGTTTAAAAAACAAAACAAAACAAAAAATCAGAAAGCATGGACGTTTAAAGCTAGTTTTAGAAGATGAACCACCAGTTAAAACTTCAAAGACATACCTAGATTACATTAGATTTTGAGTGTTAATAGTTATTACTAACCTCAAGTCATCATACAAAGGTTAAATTTTGTTCATTTTTCTCTTTCAAAGATGGAAAATCCTTATGACACCGTAATTTCCATCTTCGTGATTCGAAGAACGAATCCATGGATCACAGATCAGTGGTAAGACAGGATTTATTCACAGAAAAGAAAAGAATACAAAAACACCAAAGCTCCTGGCAGAGACAAAAAACCCAAGTGTGTTGGGGGACCTCTCTCTCCCTGGGCTCTTTGTTCCGGGGTACATATAGTCGCATGGGTTTCTTGTAGTTATATGAGTCCGGGAAATGAATGGATACAGTCTTTTCCACCAGGGAAAGATGAATGAATGTATTAACGAATGGACATAGTCCATTCATAGACTTGAGACCTAGGAAACTTACATGAAATTGACCTAGGCATAGGAAATGGGGGTTCCCTGTTCAGTCTTAAGTGCAAGGGGAAGGAGACACCAAGGCCTTGTGTGTCTGCAGCAGTTGTCTGGCCCCTCTGGCTAATAAAGCCTCCGGTGCCCACCTCCTTGCCTACCCTCCAGCCCACTGGTTCCTCTGCCTATTGGTTCCTCTGCCATCTGCCATTGCACCAATACCGCCAAGGAGGAGGCTGCAGGTCCTCTAGCTCAGCTCAGCTCAGCTCAGCTGGCTGGGGCACCACCTGTCCTGTATCACTTATAATATACGCTGTAAACATAATCAAAAGGATTATGTTTTGAAATGTTTTCTGGCAAAGGCTTACATTTTTATATCCTGGAAAATTTGCTATTTTATATAATACATTGCCCCCAAATATCAAACACAGCAGATATTACCAGTTCAAGTGACATGGAGCTCATTGCATGAATGGGCATTTTTATTTCAAACATATAAGGAAAACTAGAAATTTCAGAGGTTTTCTAGAATTGCCTGCCAAGTGTTTGACATTTATAGCATAACATAATTTCCTTGCAAAAAAGATGCTCATTTTCTGATGTTTCCAATATTGTACATTTTCTGAATTAGTCAAGCCACTTTATATGGAGTAAAGAATCATTCACCCATACAATGAATCTTCGATGGCATAAATATAAGATAACTTTATGTTATTAGACTGGGTCATTACAATCATCAGTGAATAATTTTCTTTTCAACAGTTTACAGATATCCTTTCTTTATTTCCGCATCTATCAAAATGCTGCAAAATTAAAGCACTCTATCCCAGTAGTATGTCATTTAAAAATCATTGTTTTATTAGCAATTGTAGCTTATGGTGAGATACCATATTTAACCTCAAGAATGTAAACAATAAACTCAATTACAACTTCATAAATTTATATCAAATTATTCAATCATAAATTTAAAAATGGTTATGCTGGATGTAAAATGGGATCTACCTCAAATATGTTTCCATTTGTCATTTTTAACTTATTTAATATTAAAATTAGATTAATTTACCTAAGGGACACAATGTAGGGGCATATGTAGGCACACCTCCTGGGGTAAGGGCTCAACTACAACTTGGTCTTTACCTAACAAGTGCAATATAGCCTAATCATTTATACACTCATATTAATCTGAAATAAAAAAATTAGAACTATTTAATGTAATTTCTGTGGGAACTAAAGAACAATGTAGATAAAGCTTTGTAATCTTGTTTTTATTATATTTAAATTAAATTTAATCTATGGTAAATAATAACTATCTTGACCTTAATTACACAAAATACTTTATATGGCTTTCCATACACTCTGTAGAAGTGAAAAAAACAAAAATGAGAAGCAGAAACGGTTTCCACCATGTAAACCAATCCAGTTCCTCAAGTGAATATCAAAAAGAAACATCAGAAAAATCTGACCGTCAATCATTGTATCATCTTTGGTAATTTGTCTTTGTTCACATATTTAATATAAACAGAGTAACAGTTTTTGTGTGGCTGTTTCCCATAATGTCTCTGATCAAAAGCCAATGGCATAACCAGTTTCATCAAAATAACTCTAAAAGCAGTTCAGAGACAATCATTATACTACTGTCAAAGTGGCTGATGGTCATAGAACTTTCTGTAAGTAATCCAGGATAATAGTTACACAATCTATCCTTCAGGAACCCTTCAAAATGACTGTTCTTTGCAATATATCTTTAGATAAGACTTAGGCAGCACAGAGTAAGGTGTTGTCTGATAAAAATGTAGAATACAAATTTGACTCAGATTTTAGTCCAGTTATATGCTTTTCCAATTAATGAAGCAGAGTGCACAAACACTTCCGTGAGTTCAGTGGGAATGAAGAAGGCCATGTGAAGATTTGTGGATGAGGCAAAGACGTCCTAGGGCTTCTAAACTATAAATGAAGACAGCAATGAACACAAAATAACAACATTTCTTCTTTACAAAGAAAATGTTACTGTGTGTCATTGCAACAGTCAATCTTATTAAATTCTAATCATAAAATAATTCTTTTGAAACACATTTCATTTTGATTTTTTTCAGTACATTAATGGCCAGTATATACCTAGAAATAGATGAGTTATTTTCATGTAAACAATGTTAGACGTAAGAATGGGAATTGTTTTAGGGTGCCTGCTAATAATATTGATGATTTTGAAGATAATTACAATGACATTCTATTTCATTAATTTACTAGTAGGATCATTCCATTTTTGAAATCCCTCCTGATTCAAAACAATAAAGTAATGTCACAAGAATATTGCCTGCTCTCTAGTACTGTGTGGCAATTTATTCAAAATGTTATGAAATAATTAATGAAAAAATAGGGAAAGGAGAACCAAATTTATTTCAATGGTACACCTGAACAGTTTTTTCAGAATATGTTCCCTGCCAAGATTTTGGTTGTTAATACACGTATGAGTTTGATTTAATATTTTAGGATGAATAAGTCGATGCTATATAAGAAAAGTATATTCATTCATTTCCATAATCATAAAAGTAAATTCCTAAGACTATATATATAGACTCCCCTTCCTTTCTCTCTATATAAGAAGCAAGCAGAATATAAATGGTGACTAGAACCTGGGATCTACCTGTCTTAAGTGTGGATCATTTACCTTACAATCACAGAATTATAATTTTATAGAGAAATTGCATTCAATGTAGTGGCTATTAATATGTGGTTTATGGTAACTTGTCATTTAAGAATGAGGTATAATTCATTAGGAATCAAGTTCATCAAACCATAAACCCTCTATTAATAAGAAGTGCCAGAAATGCTTATTTGCTCATATTCAAAGAAGAAACCCTAAAATATTTTTAAAGGTTGCCTTTTTTAGTTTTTTCAAACTCTGTCATCAAACATAAAATATGAGAAATATTTTTATATCATAGATAAATTAAATCCTGGTGCTAAAAACATTTAGAAAACTTGACTTTTGTATATGAAGCAGAGAAGATAACCAGTAGTCAATCTACAGCTTTGCTTCTGTAAGACCCTTTACAACAGCAGTTCTCAACCTGTGGGTCATGACCCCTTTGTAACAATGAAAATACATCCTGCATATCAGATATTTACATTATGATTCATAATAGTAGCAAAATTACAGTTATGAAGTAGCAATGGAAATAATTTTGTGGTTGGGGTTCACCACAACATAAAGAATTGCATTAAAGGGTCGTGGCATTAGGAGGCATTAGGAAGGTTGAGAACCATTGCTTTACAAGATACAAGTCACAGAATATACTCCTATTTTTCTCAGGCATGATCTTTCAGCCAATATGACAAAAATTTATTCTATATTTTTCATGGAAATGAGAATTTCTTTTTTTTTTTCAAATTTTTTTTTTGTTCTGTTTTGCTTTGAGACAGAGTCTCACTATGTTTCCCTCAGTAAAGTGTGGTGGCGTCACAAGTCACAGCAACCTCAAACTCTTGGGCTTAAGTCATTCTCTTGTCTCAGCCTCCCAAGTAGCTGGAACTACAGGCACCCACCACAATGCCCACCTATTTGTTATTACAGTTGTCATTGTTGTTTAGTTGGCCCAGCTCGGATTCAAACCTGCCATCCTTGGTTGTATGTGGCTGGCACCATAACCACTGCACTAAGGGTGCTGAGCCGGAAATGAGAATTTCTAATAAAACTGAATTTGATTTCAAAAATCCAAGTAGTTATTCTTCATCTAAGTTGCATGTGTATATCTTGAATATTTTCTCCTTTACATGAAATGCATGTGTGTGAGTGTGGGTGGGGGTGTGTATTACTGAAACTGCCTCAAAATTCTTGCCAAAACAGGTACAAGATAAGTGAGCTTCAGGTTTTCATAAACAAAGATGTGATGAAATTAGCTGCTTTATCAACAATATGTTGATAGAAGCAGTGGGGCAGCTGTCACTCCTAAGGCATTTAAAATGTTGTTTTAAGACATACTCAGCTATACCTTCATTAAGTCTTACTGTGTAAAGGTATTCATGTCATTAAAGAGATGACATAATAGCATGTGAAAGGATCTGCTCACAATCCAGTTATCTATGACAATTATCATGTCAACATGGTTATTTCTACAGTACAAGATGATAAGCCGAAATTGCAAAAGTCATTATTTCTGGTTGGTTCAATACCAAGCTTGTTTTTCTCTTTTATTAAATTTCCAGCATTTACTAAACTCTAACTTATATTGATTTATCGATTTTTAAGAGAAGAGGAAATAAATGAATGTGAAGACTTTAGTGTAACCAATAGTTCTACTTTATCTTGCCTCAAATATCCTCCACCCTTGTACATATTCATAAGTACAGATGCCCGTTCAGATATCTTGATGTAGTCCAAAAAAAGCAAAGAAATAGCAAACAGAAATGGATACTTATAATTTAGGCCATGTCTCTACACACAAGATAGAAAGGAATACAAATATAGTTTATTTTAGTTCTATGCGGGATGTTGTAATTCTGTTTAAACAGTTTTTGTGTATAGATAGACATGGTGAGTCGCAATTCTCATTCAGATTGACATAATGTAGGGGAGTTATTAAGACTGTGGTGTCTTACTGACTCTTCTTGAATTCAGATTCTGTCTTTTACTACTTTTGTGACTCTAGAAAATTACTTAATGTCTACTTGTCACATCTCCTTTCCTCATTTATGAAATTGACACTGTTATTTTGAGGATTACATGAGTAAATACAAGTGCATCCTTTAGGACAGTGATGGGCAAACCGCGAGGGCACATTTCACACTAGCTACCTTTACCTTTTGTGCTTGTTATTTTTGTTTTATTATCTGCACCTAGTGGAATGAACGAAAATGAAGCACTCTTTTCTTTGCTGGACGATTTGAGTATTTCTTTCCCATCATGATATTTAAATTCCTTTGAGAAGTAAGAAAAATGAAATGACATAAATCAAGTAATTATTCATCCAATTATGTAGTAGTACTGTACATTCCAAGAAAGAATGAGTATGGATGTATGTATGTATTTGGATACATTTAGGTGTAGTTCATTTTTGTGCAATTAGATTAAGACCTGAAAAAATGTATTTCACTAAAATTGGAGACCTCAGCAAATGACACTTGATATTTAAAAAGTTTTAAGTTATCGGAAACATTCGTATCTGGCAAATACTTAACGATGCAAAAATTAGAATCAGAAAGTTAAAATATATATACACGTATATAGGTTATTATGAAACAGACTGTGCTATGCTTCAGACAAACTTTGTTATGGTCCATTATTCAAATTCCAAGAAACACAGTCAACATTACCCTTCCTGACATCCCCATCCAAGTTTCAGCTGGCTCAGCTTATCAGTGGCCCTGAGGGGGTCTTCATTTGCTTCTGTCTGCAGGGGTTATACATTTTTTGATTTTGTGTATCCCAACATTTTCCTAACCACACACCCGTATACAATATAGGGGGCAAAAATATATACACTTTTTAAGAAAGGAAAATAACTGTATTACAGTTGTGATACTCAAGTCGTGTTTTGACTTTTGCAATTATAAGAGACACAAAATACAACAGACAAGGTAGCAAACATTATCAGTCCATACCAAGTAATATGATTTTTATTAATATAGATTTTTTGTTATCCTCTGTATAATACACACACACACATGTACACACATTTCTGAAGTGCAGATTTGCTAAAGTAAAATAAAATTAATACAAAACATGGTTAATATAAAACATAGTAGAGAATATTTATTTTTCCCCAGGCATGGTGGTGCATGCCTGCTGTCTCAGACACTGGAGAGGCTGTGGCAGAAAGATCCCCTGTACCCAGGAATTCAGCAGTGATAGTTTTCCTGTACTTAGTGCCTTAGTGACAGAATGAGACTCCAACGCTAAAATAGTAATGGTGATAAAATAATAAACTTAAGGAGAAATTAAAATTAAAATAAGATTAGATTACAAGATAATTATCAGTGATTAAAATGTCAGTTCTCTTACTATGAAGGATGGTGTGGTAGGAGAGTTAAAAGACGCCAACACCTTCCTACAGATAAAAGTCTTTCAAGGGGTAATGGCACTAAGCACGAGATAGTTGCTCCTTTCTCTCAGGTCAACTTGACCCCATCCGTAGTCAAGTAGAGCTACTGATTTCATTAGGGACAATAAAAGTACAATTGATTCTTTATATCTCTTCTCCGAGATATATTTGTCTTTCCTGGTTTAACTTCTGCCCAAAATATGAAGGCTAATAAAAAATAGCATTAAAATAATAATAAAATTTTTGAGTTTTTCTTTAATCTATTTATTTAAACAAGTCATCATGACTATTATCTGAATGTAAATCAAAGACATGTCTCTAGTTAATCTCACTTTCTTGCTAGATATTTATTGTTGATAATATCAAACAAAGGACATAGAAAATGTACAATATCATTAAAGTCCACTTACAAATCACCAAGATTAAAAAAAACACACAAAAATAGAAAAAAACAATGGAAAAATAAATCCAAATACACAACATGAAACTATTAACAACTTTACCACAAATCTGAAAAAATAGATACAGGTGTAACAGATAGGTATCTATGATCAGTGGAAGGCAGGAACTATACTATTATATCCACAAGATAGCATTATCTCATTTAGTTTTCACAGCGATCCACTATGAGGAAGACCATATTGTCCTCAATAAATTATAATCAGGTTAGAACATATATACTATCAAACATCCAAACAGTCTTTGAAGTTGATAAACATAAGATTAATATCATATTTCCTTAAGTAATAAATAAGGAGTACATAGTATGTGCAAAATTTATAAGCACAAAAAGCATAGTGAGTCATCCTAATCAATTCCCAATGCAATATCAATATGTAATTTATCTTTGGCTTTGCAACCCAAATCTGAAATAACCAAAATATTTGCCATTGAAATCCCTGAGTAAGTTTATCGCTACATCTACAACATAAGATTCTCTTATCATTACAGGGACTTTACACTTTGAACAGATCCAAATAATTATTACGCCTATTTCTAAACCTAACACAGATATTTATATTTGAGCTTAAAACTTAACATTTTTTCGTTTACAGTCACTTATAGCATCTGCCTATTCAGAATAGTCATTAAGATGTCTAATAGATAAGGCAGCATGTTATTAGGTCCAAAAGTCACCTCTTTCTCTTCACACCAAATCGTCTCATATGTCAATCTTATCTACCTCAGTAAACGGGAAGTTCTTCATTGTGAAAACTTGGGGACATCCATCACATTCCCTCCTTTTGATTATAATCTATACCCAAACAGGAGTTTCTCCTATTACTGTTTCTAGCAAATTCCAGCTACTTTTTAACAACTCTGCCTTTTATTATCTCTAACTTGCAGTATTATAGCAGCCTACTCATTCGTTCATTTTTGTCTTGGTAGACTAGTCTCACATCAGCTAGAGTGGAAACAACGTTATTTCCTTACTTGTTGGGCTCCAGTGGCTTTTATTTCTGGAGTAAAATCTGAAGAATTCACTGTGGTTTGCTAAGACACCTCTATGAAATCTTCGCCTTAACTCTCTGACGTCATCTCCTAGTCATTTCTCCCTGCTTTACAGCCACACTATCCTCTAGCAATCCTAACCTCCTGGCTATTCACACACACCTTCTTCTATCTGGAATACTGTCGTCTCCGGATTGCTGCTAGGTTCACTCACTCAACTTCTTATTTTTGTTCAAATGTTAAATTGCTCTTGAGGAACCCCACTCCCCAGAGGTCCTTATCCCTTAATGCTGCTATTATTCTTCATACTATTCTCATCTCATCGTATATATGCACATGTATATATGTGATGTGTATATGTATGTGTGTATGTATGATCTGAATAGACATATACACACATATATATGATCAGATGAGAATACTACGAGTGTGTGTGTGTATTTTACCATCTGCAATCCCTTCAGAGGTGGAAAGCTCAATAAGGACAAGATGCTTTTTTACATGTTTGCTCACTAATTTATACTCAGTTCATAGACAAGTACCTGACATATACTGAGTTTCCATTAAATACTTCTTTCTGGTAGAATTGGAATAAATCATTTTGAAGTTTATTCAGTATATAGTAATACATCCAAGTAAAAAGATAAAGTACAAACTTTGCACTGGATGTTTATTTGCATACTGGTAACATTTAAAAATATTGATTGACATTGTGCAGAATTGGTAAGACTGAGAGATGAAGATAATAACATTACAAATGGCATAAAATATTTTTCCTTACATTTTCTAATGTAGCAACTGAGATTAAAAATAACTGCATATGGGAGTTATTTTCTTTCTTACTTTCTTTCGTTCTTTTATTTATTTATTTATTTATTTATTTTTTTGGTAGAGACAGAGTCTCACCGTGGCACTCTACTGAGCCTGTGGCTCAGTGGGTAGGGCACCAGCCCCATATACCAAGGGTGGTGGGTTCAAACCCAGCCCCAGCCAAACTGCAACAAAAAAAATAGCTGGACGTTGTGGCTGGCACATGTAGTCCCAGCTACTCGGGAGGCTGAGGCAAGGGAATTGCCTACCCCAGGAGTTGGAGGTTGCTGTGAGCTGTGTGACACCACGGACACCATGGCACTCTACTGAGGGTGATAAAGTGAGAGACTCTGTCTTTACAGAAAAAAAAAGAAAAAGGAAGAAAGAAAATAACTGCATATGAACATACACATTCCTTTTTAATAATAAAAAATATTAAAATACATAATATTGTTGACGTTACATAGTGTGATATGGTCATTCCAGGAGTCAAAACTTAAGGATTCAGCTTATTTTCACAGTACCATTGCATGTAAGGAGAACAAGGTAATGGTAAGAATTAAGTGAGTAATTAGAAAACAATGTGTATTTATTGAGGTATGAGCCTATAAAATAAAGGTATTTATTCTAAAGTGTTAATTAGAAAAATTATTTAAAAATCTGATATTTAAGATCATGGTTACAATTTCTTGGTCATTTTGTATCAAGAGAATCTCCTCGTTATATATCAATTCCCAGTCAGAGAATTCTGAAAGCGTTAAGAAGATACAGTATAAAATGGATGACAATTCTGTTGCACTTGCCCGACATTCAGCTCACTTGGAAGTTATACACCCTCAAACCTAAATGCTCTCTACTACGGAATGGGAAGCATTATCGACTCATAAATAATGTTACAAATAATGAAAAGAAGTCTCGACATAATATATTGAAGGTGAGTCAAAACGTGGATTTAATTTCTAGATCCTTACTCATATATTATCAAATAAAATCCACCACAAATCAATATGATAAGGAGACATTTGGATATGAGAGAGCATTTCAACTCTTACATCCCCTATGGGGCCTCCGTGCTGGTGCTAACTGCGTTATCTGTATGCTGCTCAGACATGAAAATAGGCTAAAGAAAATGAGCTGTAGTACATAATTAATTAAAAATAAAAGACTTCAACCAATACTCATTGTGATAGTTAATTTAATGTGTCAACTTGGTTAACCTTTGGTGTCCAGTTCTTTGGTCAAACGCTAGTCCAGATGTTACTTTAAGGTATTTTTTTAATTGTGACCGACATTTAAGTCAGCAGACTAAGTAAAGCCCGTTCCTCCACATGATGTTTGTGAGCTTTCCCTCATGAATTGAAGGCTTAATAATCCAATAATTTAATCAGAGATCTGACTGTTAGAAAGCACTGTTTCTGCAGAAGTTTAACTAGGTATGACCCTTGGAATCAATACCTGCCAAGGGAAGGGAGAAAAAGCTGGCTTGGGTAGAAGACACAGTTCAGCTGTGACGTACACAGAGCCTAACCATGACTTTGGCTGATGTGTTAGGGTACTGTGGAAGTGGAATAGTTCTTTAGATTTATCATGAGTTCAGTTTAGATGCTCGACCTAGCCTTTATATCTCCACTAGGGGAAGGTAGGCTTGGGAAAGATTTGTATTTTTAAGCTGAGACATCTCAGAAGAGAATTGGTAACGAAACATAATTTACTGACAATATTTTTAGCAGTTGAGGCAAGTCCTTCATTCCAGAAGAGAAAGCTTAGCATTGCATCACGGTATTCGCCATAGAGACGTAAAAAGATACCATGAAGAAGCATAGAGTTACCTGTCAGGGGAAATAGGCCCATGAACCCTGGAAAGAAAAATGGAATTGAGAGGCAATGCGAGAATATGACAGGAACTTCATGCATTGAATTTAAGTAAAACCAAAGACAGTTTTCATTATTATGAGTTTTTAAAAAACGATTTTTTTTTTTATTTTTCTGGTTCCCACTTCCTGGCTGTGTCTCAAATAATGGTTGTAATGGATAATATGAAAAAGAAAGAAAGAAAGAAACACACGCACAAAAGGCCTGCATCTGGCATTAGGGGTAGGCAAGGAAAGGGGAAAGTGTAAAATGTGATTCTCTTTTGTGTCTGTTTGGACCTGGAGAGAAGAAAGAGACTGATGGCAGGAGAGGAGATGAAAGGGAATTAATTCCCCAGGTTCAAAAGAAAAGACAGCGGATTACTGTGAAGCTTTCCGCACACACACAATATCCTCAGGAGGTTTGCTTTGTCAGAATGTGAAGTTTCTTATATTCCCATTCCTGGAGTTTCTGTCTGTTCTCCAATCGGCTGATCAACCGAAACTGTGCACGAATGATAGATGTGTTTTATAACTGAAGCTTCTTCACCTGCCTGACTAATGATTTGGGGACAGCATTAACTATCCTGCTAGATATTTTTAGCATCCTAAGGTAAAACTATGGAGGAAAGTACAGTGACATTTAGAATGCAAACTATTGACGTTTCCGAGTTATAAAGTACAAAGAAAAGAATCAGAGATCGTGAAAAGTCAATCTGGAAAAGACACGAGATGCTAAAAGGTGTTAAAACATAATTAACATAACTGTCAAGAAGGTCAAATCATAAAGCTCATGTTAATTGAACATATGTCACATATTTGAACACATTAATTAATGATGAACACAGTATGATGCTATTACTGATTCAAAGAGCATCTGAGAACCTAACCTAAGATAGCCTAATTCCTAGGTTTTATAAAAATCAACTGCTTAATGACTGGGGGGGTATAAACTACTATCTCCAGAGATATTTGCTCTACTCGGCACAGACTATTTGCATTCCTAACAGAGCCAACTCGACAGGTGAAGCTGTGACTTCTCTACGTCTGAGACCTTCAATCAAGCAAGAAGAAAACTAAAATAAAGAATATTAACTCCTATTTCACTTCCTTTTCACATATTCAGTTTACCCTTTGTTTAGATATCATCTCAAACCATGTCTTCAGCAAAAGTTCCTCATAGGATATGTCATCCAAGAAAGGTTTTTATATTTTATAAAATAGTAGATAAAATTACTGGTTTTGTTTTTCATTGTCTATTAATGACTTTGATATAATTAGTTCTTATTACAAACTGATGTCTATAATCCTAAAGCATATTTTAAGCCTGTTGAGTTGAGGAATCATGTAGTCTTATATACATGCATAGAGAAATTAACAGATTAAAACTGATAAACAGAGTAGCACCTCTGGCTCAAAGGAGCAGGAAGCTAGCACCATATACTGGAGGGGATGGGTTCAAAACTGGCCCTGCTCCAAAACGGCAAAACAAAACAAACAAAAAAAAATTTGCCATTCTTGTTTAATTATTTGCATGCAATAGTTTACTGAAGAGAGAGGGTGTAAGCTGTAGAGAAAAATTGGAGTTAAGCAGGGAAGTACAGCTAGACTCTTCAAATAGGAACAAGAGAATTTCAAGCTAAAAATATTTCAAAAAGTCAACAACGCTGACCCATAAATAACATTGCTTATTTACTTCTTCTCAGACTTCATTCTGAATCTGTCTATTTTTTCCAATAAAATAATAATAGTGATATTGTTTTGTAATATTTTTATCTGATTTTGTTTGTGATCTTTGAGCAAGTGCCTTGGGTATCTGCTGAATGATGGGTTTAAGAAGTACTGAACAAAATTGAACTAACCAGAGGAAATACTATCAGGTATTGGATCAAACTTTGTCCTTCAATTAGGTACATACACACAGACACACACGCCTGTACACACATAAGTATACGCATACATATCGACATGGAACAATGATTCCATGGCTAAAGAGAAACTATTTGGTAAATATTAGATCGGCAAATAGTCATTTACACAAGTGTTGCCCTTTCCCTCTACTTAGGTGACAAAATATTCAGTGTTCTGTTTTGCTTCAAGCGAGCTGACAAGATGAATGAAGAATATTCAACTTTTCCAAACACTTGCACTATTTAAAAGAATAAAAACAATAAAAACTTAAAGAATCTAATTTAAAAATTATGGCAAGCAACTCCCAAAAATGTAGAGAATAGCAAATTAAAATGTTCCATTTTCAAAATGCACTCTGTGGTATCTAACCACAGTCCCATTTCATAATTGTACTGACTACTCTCAAAATAAATATCTCTGTTTTTAAAGTGAAAAATGATGATATGTTACAATCCTCAGCTCCTTATTGATTGGAAAGAATTCCTCCTGGCCCAGGGCACCCCAGAGAATCCATAAAACTGAGTTCCTAGTGATGACGGCATGGGAAACAGGACGTACCTGGCCACACTCCCTTCATTAACCGCCATGGTCTTTCATTCCTAAGTGTTAAACAGAAGCAAGCTCTTTGGAAAAGAAAGACTTGCTCCACCTCTGATTTCAACCAAACATCTAAAGCCACTCTTCCTTTTGTGGTTTCAACACAGCTGACCAGTGTTCTTTCCCCATGAGTGACCACTGACTACGGAGTGGTCTGACCAGTGTATGGAGGACATGCACAAAGGGTTTCCAAGTCCTCTGCTTTGCGGTTTTTGTGGTTTTGTATTTTTCATGCTTTTTTTGTGTGTGTGATTTTTGTTGTTGTTGTTGTTTATTTTGTTTTGTTTTGTTTAAAGGCAGAGGCTCACTGTGTCACCCAAGGCCTGGAGGGCAGTGCTGCGATCACAGCTCACTGCAGGCTCAAGCTCCCCTGGGCATGAGGAGTGATCCTCCTGCCTCAGCCTCTCAAGTAGCTGGGACTCTAGCTAGGAGACACTATGCCAGGCCTTGCTGCACCTTTTGATGTCAGATGGCAGAAAACTTCACCCTGGGATCCTGCAACATTGCCATTTCAGATGGCAGAAAACTTCACCCTGGGATCCTGCTAACATTGCTATTCTTAAAATACAGTTCCCATGAGACTGTATGAAGCCTAATTGTGCAAGTGCAGATTTCTCAGTTCATAAATATTCATGACTCCTCCGATGGCTTATTAAATATGTATATGCAGCCGACTGGCTCAACATAAATTCTTCTTCCCTTTACCATTCCATCCAAGTGCCTGGTTCTGGCGTCTGGCCAGAGGCTGAACTTCCCAGCCTGTTGGAATGGCCACCTGCAGGCTGCAACCTTTTACGAGAAATAAGGCTCTTGTAGCCAAACTTATGAAACTTGTCTTCATTCTTCACTTGACAAAAGGGACACTCTAAACCACTGTTTCTGATTTCCAACTTTCTTCTCTTTAGAGGAAACTTATTCTTGTGTTTATTATCATATTCAATGTTTGTATTTATTACCATATTTGGACTTCCCAAGAGCCCTATGAAAAGTGTTGCATGAATTCTCCTCAATTTTCAGATTAAAAAAAATACCGTATAGAGTAGTTAAATAATTTCATTAAGGTCACAAAGCTGATATAAATGGTAAAGAAAAATTTTGAACAAGCAAATTCTTAAAACTTGTGGTTGCCATAATTGCCCCAATATAATGTATGAAATTTAAGCATTTAACATATGTAATTTTTTATTTTATTTTATTTTTTTTGTAGAGACAGAAGCTTAGTTATCACCCTCACTAGAGTGCCATGGCGTCACACTGCTCACAACCACCTCCAACACCTGGGTTTGGGTGACTGTCTTGCCTCAGCCTCTAGAGTAGCTGGAACTACAAGTGCCCGCCACAACACCAGGCTATTTTTTTGTTGCAGTTTGGCTGGGGCCAGGTTTGAATCCACCACCCTCAGTATATGGGACCAGCACCCTACCCACTGAGCCACAGGCACTGCCCTGACATATGTAATTTTTACATCAGTTGTTTAGTTTACTGCTACAACAATTATTTTATTTCATGCAGAATGCCAATATGTGGACCATGCCATTTTTCACTGTGCATGATTTTCATCTAGTTCTTAATTATTACTGTCTTTGTCACAGACGTCATTGTCCTGCACACACCCTCAGTTCCTGTGCTTGTTATTTCTCACCAATACCTGGTTTTCCTCTCTTTGTGAGACCGTGAACCATTGCACTTCCCAGGTATCTTTTCACTGATCTGTACGTGTGAACTGTTCTGGTCAGTGGGATGTAAATGAAGGTGAGATGTCTGATTTCCTGTGGAGACATTTTATTGCAAGTATGATCCCCTGGTGGTTCTTTTCCCATGGCATAAGGAAAGAAAAGGCCATATCCCAGATGGTGCAGCCAAAGGATAATGGTGCCCTTTATCTTAATCAGATTTCTAAATGGCTGTTTAGAGTAGTCCCCTGCTGACAAGTGTTAAACAGAAAATATAGTTGACAAACAAATATTTTTGGCAATAAGTTAAATTTTGGAGTTGTTTGTGCCTGTAGTGTTGTCTAGCCCAGGAGAAGGTAATCCACAGCCTTAAGGCCACATGTGGCCTTCTATGTCTTTAAGTGTGGCCTTTTAACTAAATCAAAATTTTACAGAACAAATCCTTTTAAGTTTATCAATAGATTTTTGATAATCTTTTATATTTTTGTCTTATTCTCAAAAAGAATGTGTTTAAAACACCAAAGAATAAAATGGTTTTAAATAAAATAATCCTTCCGGACTGATGGGCACAATGAGCATTAGTTAGCCCTACGAGCTAAGTTGATGGCTGCTGGCTCAGGACTCAGTCCTAACTTCCCTGTCTGACTGGCTCCGTGACTATATGAGGCTGGTTGGTGAGGGTTCATGAGGGCTGAGTATGTTCCTATGCTATTGGCTTCTGACAACAGTGCCCGTATTTTAGTTTAAAGTGGAAGTTGTGAATAGCTGCCCAACTAGACAGTTGTCTTTAATTCTGTTTCATGACCCATCATGTCAAAGAAGACCTGGACAGAGGCTGCTAAAAGAAAAACAAGATTTTCTAAAGAGGATTTGGAATTGCAATATTAATATTTTGTGTCTCTAAAGATAAGATGATTTGCTGACTTTGTGACACCTCAGTTTCAATATTATAGGGATTCAGCGCTCACTAGCATTATAACACTCATAACAACCAGTAATACTTTAAATTAGAGGGAGAAGCATGAAAAGTTGTGTTGCTCAATTTAAAAGATGAAAAGCAAAGGCAAGACAATTCATTCAATCAGCAATAAGACCGGGAAATAACACCACCAAAATCAATTTATAAAGCAGCTTCCATACTTGGGAAAAAGGGGTAGCCATTCAGTCGTGTAGACATTGTGACAGAATGCATTGTCAAAGTTGTAGGATGCTCAGACCCCAATAAATTCTCAGAGTTAAAACAACTGCCTCTTTCAAAGAGAACTATCACTGAATAGCTGCATGAATTAGCCTTCAACTTAACAGAACGAATTATGCAATACTTCAAGAGGAAAATATATATTATCCAATTGCTACTGACGAATCTACTGGTACTAGGGATTTAGCATAGGGTTTATACTTCATTCAGGTCACAGCAGAAGATTTTCAGGCCAGGCCTGGTGAGTCATGTCTGTAATCCAGCACTCAGGGAGGCAAAGGGAGGAGGAGCCCTTGACCTCAGGAGCTCAAGACCAGCCCGAGCAAAGGCTAGACACCCTCTCTAGTAAAATAAGAAAAATAAGCCAGGTCTTCTTGTCGGTGCCTGTAATCCAGCTACTTGGTAGGCTGAGGCAGGAGGATCTCTTGAGTCCAGTAATTCAAGGTTGTTGTGAGCTAGGCTGACACCAGGGCACTTAAGCCTGGATAACACAGTAAGACTCTGTCTGAAGTAAATAACTGCCTGACAAACTAACTAACATAAATAAATAAATGTATAAAAACATTTTCTTCACTGTGAAGAGTTATTTGCTTTGGGCACTCTTGAGAACACAACACGGGGAAGAGATTCCTTCCACAATTTTCAAGATAAATGACATGAAGTTGAACTGAATTTGGTCAATTTAGTGACTGTACATATAGGGTGCACACATTCTTTGATAGGAAAACATGAAGGGTGCATTACACCGGATTAAAAAAGAAAGTGCTAAGAGACTGTGATGCTCTCATTCCTTGTCATTATATATTGCATCAGCAAAAGCTCTGTGCTAAAGCTACTATGTCAAGTGACACTTTGCAACACATGATAAGTATTGTTTACTGTATCATGCATTGCAACCCAACCTTGTCAATTTCATAACAGGGTAAGTTGGAATGATCCAGGTATACATTGGCTATTGCAGGGACAGGTGTTAGCCAAAATTTTATCTCTGGGAGAACAAATAGCTGTATTTTATGAAGCAATGGGAATTCTGAAAGAAAATTTCTGTACGAATGTAGCATTTCTGTGTGATGTCATGTCAAATCAAAATGACTTGGATATTTCTTTGCAAGGTAAATATGGTATGTGGCAAAAAATTTCCAAGCAGTTTGAAAAAAAAAATACAATTTTCAAAACACTTCTTCAGAAAGAAATTTTTTATTTTTTGTTAAATCATAGCTGTGTACATTAATAAGTCATGGTGTACAGTGTGCTGTTTTTACAAAACAATTTGAAATATTTTCATCAAACGGTTAACATAGCCCTCATGTCATTTTCTTAGTTATTGCGTTAAGACATTAATATTCTATATTTAGAAAGATTCACATGAAAGAAATTTTGGATAAACCAATCCCCCAGTTAGTAAACGTCATTGATGAGCAGGATGATATACTTGACTTAATAATTAGAGAGTATATTAAAAGGTTCAGTGACTTTGAGAATCATGACAGGACACCCAAATTAACATTTCACCGTCACCTAGTTGATATCATCAAGGCGCCTAAGGAAGTCCAAATGGAACTGATGGTGCTCTCAGCAGATGACATTTTAAAGTCATTGATTGATGCTAAGTAAGATTTAATTGAAATATGGAAAAATGCAGAATACTCACAGCCTCTGCAACATGCCAAAAAAGTGCTTTCTTGCTTTTAACCACTTAAAGCTGCAAATATCCATTCTCCTACCTAACCCAAATCCAGACACCCTTAAAGTCACAAATAACCGATAACCATCGTGTTTTTCAACTATTTTTTTTTAAATCTCAAGACACATTTGAACCAGTAGTTAAACTTCTTCCCCAGTATACTATACTTTGTTGATCAAAAAATATAAACATACTTAATATGGTTTGAAGTTTTGAACTTCTTTCAAAACAATTTAATTAATGATCTTTAAAACATTGTGTGGCACACCTATGATCCTGTCACGGCACAGTGGGCCTTAGCACACCAGTTGAAATTCACTGACGGAGAGAATGGACTGAGCCACAGACCTGCTCATACCACAGTCAAACATTCCAGTACTTTCCAATACAAAAGGAGATACAGCAAAGTCACTAAAGGGTTAGTTAATTTTAAAATGAACATATAATTTTCACTTTTGACATTATTAAGTACTTAGTCCTTAGATTTTTACAATGTAATATACATTTTTAATTGTTAAGTCTAATTGAAGTTTCTTTTTTTAAGTGTTAACTTTCAGTCATTTATTACTTGAATAACTTATTGATTATTATTATAGGGCTCAAGGACTCCGTTTTTGCTGGTTAAAAGTAGAAATAGGCAAGGAGTGTTGAATTTTATTCAAAAATTTTTCCTGACTATTTTTTCTTTAATTTCTGATTTCAAATTAATATGGGGATATAAATTTTTAGATTACATTATTCTTACTTCCAGGATTAAGTTTAAGTTCCAATTTTAAAAGAGTTCTTCACCCAGCTTTCCTTTTCCCTGACTCCTGATCTATCAGACAAAGCCTAAATCTTTCAGCCCATTGTCAGCCAAAGGGTCTTTAAGCCCACCTATTGCCTCTAAGCCCCTGCCTCGAGATCTGCCACCTTTTCTGTCCAAACCCATGTATGTCTTCCACATATTGATTTATGACTTTACCCAGAATTTCTGTCTCCTTGAAATGTATAAAACCAAATTCTAACCCCATCACCAGGAGTGCACTTACTTGACATTTATTTGGTATGGCCATAGGTCCTGGTTCTCAATTTTGGCTGAGAATAAACTTCTTTAAATTACTTCCTAGGCTATGGCTTTTCCATTGACAGAAGAAATTTCTTACAGAATGCAGCATCTTCAAAACTTCCGTAGGAGAGTTCTATTTCAATGTCCATTGGGCAGGCTGATATACAACTTAGATTGCAAATGATACTTTTACATGTAGGCTCTGAAGTACTTTAATTTACATAGGGTTAGTATAAATTTGCTAAATTGTTGATAGCAATATTGTAATTCGTTCACCAAATCAAATAATTTATTTGGTGCTTCTAATTAAAGCAAAATATGCAGAGACGCTGAGAAATCAACATAAAGGCAAACCGGGATGTTTTATAGATGGATAAGGAAAAAATTACTTGAAGGTTTTGTTAGAGAAAATTCATAATTCACAAAACTGAAGGATCACATAAATTATTCTTGGCCTGCGGAGCCCTCAGTGGGTTTATAAAATGCTTAAGTATCCTCAGATGTCCCAAACAGTAAAAGTTTCATAGCGCAGTGCCTTGAGGCCACGCTGCAAAAATAATTGTAAGTTTTACAAGTTACCAGCCTTACATTATTGCTCTCAGCTGTGTAAATCCTTTGTCTCTGTTCCTTCCGTGTCCCCCAACACCACATAGATATGCAAAATTTCTTTGATGGTGTGGTCCTGGAATTTACAGAAGCCCACCAAGAGAGAGCTTCAGGGGAAATCCTCTGGACTGCAGACTTTGGGCCATTCCCTCTCTTTGAGTGTGTATGTGTGCACATACCATTTCTGAATATGATGCATTTTCTGAAGAAAGAGGAATTAGGGACACCTCCCTTTAAAATCAATAAGGGGTACAAGGCGAGAACTGGAGTAAAGGTCTAAAACTTTGTGAAGGTACAGTCTTTGCTAAAAGTAATGAAAATAATCAGCCCCTTTCCTCTCATTTGCTTGATAATAATGAGTCACTGTCCCTTTGTTTGTTGCTACCCTGGAGTCACATAACTGGTGGTCATAAAGACTCTTAACTTTCACTGTAAATAGCACTACCTTTATCAAGCCTAAAAGTAGTTTCTGAAATATTTTCTAGGGTCCACATTCCAGGGGACTGGGTGATCCATTCAGACCAAGGGTACATACCAAGAAACTGACTCAGTGACATATGACCCCAACCCAGGAACCGAAGCAACATAAGAAGATGATTTCTATACCCATATAATTTTGCACCAAACCTAGCCAATCAGCCACCTGAATTTCTTATCCTTTGTCCTCCATGCTCTCCTTAAAAACCCTGTTTCCCAAATTCCTGGGGAGGCAGATTTGAGACATACACCCCCTTTCTCGGCTTAGCACTCTCCAGAATTAAACACGTTCTCCTTTGCAATCATGACTGTCTCAATGTACTGGCTCTTCTGCGAGCAGTGGGGAGAGCACAACCTGGTTAGGCAGTAACAGTATTATCAGAATACGAAAAGTTTGGTGATGGGCATTTCGAGGATTGATGTAGACCAGGTTTTCATGAATTAAATATATGAGTGGAATTTTTAAAATGCTTAGGAGACAATTAGAACACAGTCAGAGGGAAGAATCAGGGGTGTCCAAGCTTTTTTCTTTTTTGTTGCCCTTTGGAAGAATAAGAGTCATCTTGGGCACACAGTAAATGCACAAACACTAAGAAAAGCTGATGAGCAAAGAATAGGTCCATGCATACTTTCCCCATATCTGACACCACAGATAGCAAAACAGGGGTCAAATAATCTGTACGTAGCCCCCAGGCTGCAGGTTGCACACCCCCATAATTACACCAAGTATGGATGACCATGCTAAAAATATTAAAAAATATGAATTATCAGGACCCAGATCGCATAAGTGGGTCTCCTTGTGGTCTACGGGAAGGTATTTGGGTATTCTAATTATAAGGAGGGCTGTTCTAAGATTCTGCTAAATGGAATGCCTACTATGATTTATACCCTGATGAGATCATTCTGGATGCTCCAGGGATAAACTGCACAGAGAAAGGTTTGGAGTTTAAGTACAGAAACAATAGGAGTTTATTTTCATGCAGTAAGAGCTAATAGTAACAGTGGCTTAGACACACCTCTGGTAAAATTAATTAGTTGAATTTGGGGCAATAAATGAGATCAATGAACATATGAGAACTGAGAAAGGAAGAATTAAAAAGTCTGTTTTGTCCTAAGCAACTAGTAGAATGGTGGTGCTGTTCACTTTTGTAAAGATACTGAGGAGAATCAGGGCAGCTAAGAATTTGTGGTCGACATATTGTGAATCTTAATGGAGAATCTAGTTGGTTGATTATAAGCAGTTGCAATAAGAGGCTTTTGTCCTGCCCTGCTAAAGTTCACTGGAAATTCTCCTCATGAGGCAGATTGATCAATAGCATTGTTGGGTTTAGGCAGCTCCCTGCACTCACAGTTTTGGGTGTGCTCTTGGCCAACGAATGACCAGAAACCCCAAAGTAAGGCAAGGATGAAATAATGTTTATTGAGGAAGAACATAGGTATAGAGAGCAAGGGCAAGATACAGGACAATAGAGCAAGATATGTGTGCCATAGACAATGAATAGGCCCCTTGTCATGACAGAAAAAAAAGGCCTTGGTTATGGTGCACGGTACTGTTTTACATTGTGTGGACTGGGCCCACCTCATGGTTCAGAGGTCACATTGGAACCATGGAATCTACTGTGCCCTGAACCTCCCATGAGCCTCTCTGGAAGCTTCAGGTGAGTTGTGAATCCCAGTGTGCAGAAGTTAATGGCATGATAATTAATTAGACTTAGGGTTGTTCTAGGTCATTTCCCAGACTGTCCTACCTATGTTGTTTGGCTCATGGGCTGAAGTGTCCTCTGCATCCTCCTGTGGTTGGCAAGCTAAATTCAGATTGGTAGATTCATAGGGCAGGCCCTTTTCCCCAGGTGTGGGCAATCACTCAGGACAGTATTGAATGGGGGTGGGGGGGAAGCACCAAGGTGGGGGCCAAGCTTTTGTGCTTTTTCTCTAGGAAATCCAGAACTCTATCTACCTAACAGGAGGAAAAAGTTACAAATTTATTTTCAAATGTATAGACGGGAACTATTAGAATGAAGATTCAACTTCTCAAGCTGGTACAGAGCTTTTTAAAGAATTGAATCTTGAAAGCAGAAAAACAGGTTTGAAGAGAGAGAGAGGAAGAGGCTTAAGCAGCAAGCAAAAGTGGTCTAGTTATATAAATGCAGCCTGCTGGCATGACACATATTTCATTTCAGACCCTTGAAAGCATCAGACTCTCGGTTAATCATTTGTAGATTGAGAATGGAGAGACCTAGCTGTATTGATGCAGGTTCTCTAGAGATGTAAACATCCCCCCACTCCCACAAAAGACAGATTTTTAATGTTCTATACATCTGGGTGATAGATGGCAGCTATCCCAAAATATGACAAAGAAATACCTTTCAGGATAAAACATTTCCAATTTTCCTCACAGTATATGTGAATTATATTACACATGCACACAACACACACACACACACACACACGACTGTGCTTTGAACTTCTTTTGAAAATAATTTCATAAAATGACCTTTAAAAACTTTCACAGCACACCTAAGATCCTCTCACATGGCACATCAGATGAAAATTATTGCTCTAGAAAATTATCAGTCGTTTGTTACTTTAAGGGAATCTTCATTTGAGTTAGGTAGGATAATGTAGATTCGCAGAAATAAGAAGTTAAAAAGGAAATAAAGCACTTTTCAGCATGTTGCAGGCACTCTTTTCCAGCCAGTAGGGGTGCCTGGCAGGTGGGGGAAGTTAGAACTAAATCATGAACATGGAAGCCATCATTTCAGCCCTTACTGCTTATTAATTGTCTCATTGGGAGAGTATTATTTCATTGAAACTTATTTTGTTCTTTGGGATTTTAAATATTTAAAAAAATATAAAAATATAACATAAAAATTTACTGTAAAACAATTTGTTCTGTAAAATTGGGATTTAGTTAAAAGGCCATACTTAAGGACCCAGGAAGCTACAGTTGTCTCATCCCTGCTCTGCTTCATCAAATATATCTGTTTAGCATTAATTGATCCAGCTGATAATGCTAATGATGTTTAATAATTTCATGATATATACTAGTTCATAGAACAGCAACCAAATTAAGGAAGTCTTTTAATTCAAGTCAGAAATTGCTGTACAGGTACAAATTTCCCAAATAATATAAATGACTCTTGTTAATACTATTTTTAATGTAACACAAACACAAAAAGAATGATAGTATGTTTCTTACACAAAGAAACTTGATTCTAGTCAGAGTTGGAACATGTTTCGTAAAGAACGAAAATATATCAACTCTTCTGATGGGCGCCTCCAGAGCACTCAGTAACTGTTCATGATTGTCAATGTGTCCATGTATTTCCAGACGTCATAACCCTGAATCCTTGTTACATATCACAATGCATGAGAAATCGAGAAAAATTAATAATTTAAAATATGCGACACAATGATTAAATCTAACTGAATAGCCAAGAGGATAAAAATTCTGGAAAGTTTTATAAAGGATTTAGAAATCTGAAACCCAGATGTTATGAGTGGTGATTCAAGTTTATTGAGTGCCTGAGGCACTATGCTAAGAACTTTTTCTTTTATCATTGAATGTGGACTACCATCACCAGAGGTCAGCTATTCTCACTTACAAAATAGTTTACCGAACTCTGTAACATTTATGTCAACTTTCACTGACATGTGGGAAGAGCCAGCACTCAGACCTGACTCTCCAAAGCTTGAGTCTGTAAGTATAGAATGCTTTCTTTGAGGGCCCCTTGTCTATCCAGATGTGAAGTTTCACACACCCACTCTCTCACCTGTGCCACACACATTTGCATAGTCCCAATACCTGCTGGGGTGCAGCTGTGCATTGTTCAGCAAAGGGAATAGATTCGGAGAAGTGCATCATTCGGTGATTTCCTCATTGTTCAAATGTCACAGAGTGGATTTACACAAACCGAGACTGGATAGCCTACAACAGACATGGGTTATAAAGCGTATCCTTCTGCTCCTAGGCTGCAAACTTGTACAGTGTATTACTATACTGAATACTGAAGGCAGTTGGAACATATGAACATGTTTTTGTGTATTATATACATAGCTAACCACATGAAAGTACAATAAAACTTAGTATGGGGGATAAAAAATGGTATACCTTAGCATATGAGGAGCTCACCACACATAAAGCTTTCAGGACGGGAAGTCGCTCTGGGTAAGTGTGCAGTGTTGAATGTGAAGGCCCAGGGCATTGCTGTGCACACTTGTAGACTTTATAAACCCTGAACACTTGGGGCACACTATATATTGTTCAAAAATATAATATTTTATAATATTGATTTCTTTTTTAGTCAATTAAGCTTACTTGCTGTAACTATTTTATTTTTTCAACTTTTTTTTAAAACTTCTTGAACTCTTTGGCATCAACATTTAGCTTACAACAAAAATACATTCTACAGCCTATAAAGATATTTTCATATTCTCTCTCATTATATATCTATTCTAGAAACCTTTTCTACTTTTATAAAATTGTTATTTTATTTTTACTTTTTAAGCTCTTGGTTTAAAACTAAGATACAAACACGCCTACTAGCCTAGGCCTACACAGTGTCGGGATCATCCACATTTCTGCTTTCCACCCCCACATCTTATCCCACTGGAAGGCCTTCAGGGTCAATAACAAGCCTAGAGTCGCTATCTCCTGTGCAAACAACATCTTCTCTGGAATATTCCCTGAAAGACTTGCTGGAGGCTGATTCATAGTTAACTTATTTTTCAATAGGTAGGAGTACACTGCAAAATAATGATAAATAGCATAGTAGTAATACATGAAAAACATCAAACCAGTAATGTAATTATCAAGTG
>NW_003852431.1:2156571-2164991 GCF_000181295.1 Otolemur garnettii
CTCGTCTGTTTTATTATACGAAAGTTTTAACTTTTCAGTTTTGATTTTTCTTTTTTGGGACGTATTTATTACGATCCTCAACATTTAAAGAAAGAAAAAGTAAAAGCAATAAAAGCATCTCAGCTCTTTATTTCTAAACTGTTAAATCCAAATCAGGAAAAAACTAAAAGCTGATCTGTTTTAACAGACTGTAGATTAAAACAAAAAAAGAAATTAAGGACTAGACAATGTATCAGCTTAATCGTTAAATATTGAGCAATTCGTTGTTTTTTTGTAAAAAAAAAAATTACAGATAACAAAATAAGATATTTTTCAAAACCAACCCCCCAAGAATTCTGGCTGGAGTACTTGCAAGGGTTTGTCCTAAATAGCTTTATAATTGCCACAAGTATAAACATAAGGCAGTAATCAGCAATAATGATCAGTTTGTGAGGAGAAATAGGGGTTGTAGTTTGATATAATTGAAAGAAATATTTGAATTTTCAGATATAAGTTTTCCCTGTGGATCTGGTAATGTTTTAAACACTGTAACTTGAAGTTGATTCAATGAATCTAAAACTCATTTCCCCCAGAATATGCATAATCAATTTTTATCTCAAGTTAATTACTTTGAATTAAATGTGGCTGTGGAAATAAATTTGGTGTATTTTTCTTATCTCTGAGCAAGGCATGAATTAATTTGCAAAGGAAATGAAAATTCTATTTTCATAATGTTAGTTATCAAATATCCTCAATTTATTCTCTCAAATAACAAGATACCAATGAAAAAAATTAATAAAAGGGTCATTTCAGGATAATTTTTCTTGAATAATTCAAAACTGTTTTTAGTCTAAATTGAGGCATAATTGTCCTGACATTGCTTAATAGCAAATATTTTTATCTCATTTATGTTTTCCTCAAACTATTTCCAAGTTGTTTGTCATATTGTTTCAAGACGAGATGTCTTTTTACAGTTCATAGCCCTTACATACAAACTGCACCATTTTCTGGTGTTGTAGCCTTTTTCTAATGGCTTAGTTCATCTATGCTGCTATAATAAAATGTGATAGACTGAGTGACTTATGACAAATATAAATTTACTTTTCACACTTCTGGAAGTTGGGAAGTCCAAGATCAGATTCGTGGTTTGGTGAAAATCTACTTCCTGGTTTATAGACAACTGTCACTTCCCTGAGTCCTCACCTGGAACAGAGAATGAGGAAGCTCTCTGGGGTCTCTTTGAAAAGGGTCCTAATCCCATTCCTGAGGGCTTCACTCTCATAACATAACCACCTCTCCCAACCCCTGTCTCCTAACACCAGCACTATGGGATTTAGGATTTCAACGTAAGAATTCTGTGGGAACACATTCAATACTATAGCGCCCAACTACACAGAAATTGGAGGAAAGGAAGGTTGACTGTCATACATTTTTAGAAGAAGTATTGTTAATATTTACCACTATTAAGCCTGATTTTAAAATAAACGATAACTGTCACATGTGTTTATTCTTTCCAACATATTTAGAGTTTGTAGAAATAATCTTGGAGACAAGATATAAAAAAAATAGAAGATGATGCACTAAATGAATTCAGCTATAGAAATGACTAGCATTTTTAGAGAAACATGATCGCTTTTGTCACAATCTCCTCAAATATAACTTTACTATAAATAGTCTTTCAGCATCTGGAACATAGAAACTAAACATAGATGAGTCTGATGGTGTTCTAGTTTTATCTCTCGGATCAATAAGCAAATAGCGTTTTTAGGAGAAATACGAAACTGAAAACTTAAAACTAAAGGCAACAGAAAAGATTCTTTCAAGTTTTGAAAAATACGTGGTGCTTTCCCAAGGCCATTCTAGCCTGGAAGGAGAAGGAAAGGAATGTGGAGCGGAGATGGCAATCGCTGCTTCTCGCCCGCCCTCGGTAGCACTCCCTTGACTTGCAAGCTGAAGCCTCACAAGCATTTTACAATAGAAGGCATTTATTTTTCATCAGATCAGCAGTTCCTAGCAAGTATCCACCTATGCACACAGCCTTTAGGCTTCCTCTAAATTATTGATGAGTTTACTAACTTGCTGAGGGCAAAGCTTTTCTGGTCCCAGGTTTCCAGTATGCAAACTCTCAACTACTCCTTCTTGGGAGGGAAAGCTTTTTTAATTGCCCCTGATGCTTCATCAATAGTCAATTTAAAAAAAAATAAAAGAAAGAAAAAAAGGAAAGAAAATTACTTCTCGCAATCTTTGTGAGATATACAACAGAGCCTGGTAGATTTGTTTCTTTTTCTACACGTTATAGAGCTGCTTACAGATATAACTTCTGGGCATAAAGTTCAGAAAAAATCATTTGAAAATAACAATATGATTAGATACTTTAAAATTATACAATGCAAGTTGGGCAATAGAGCTTATTTCTGGGAATTATAATACTTAATAATTCCTAACCAATATGTCTTAATAAGGTAAACCCTATGTTAATCCAGCGCTCTAGATGCCATATTTAAAGTCTTTGGCACACAGACAATTACCCACAGTCATATGACTAGTTACCTATAGGCCCATTGATTTTTGATAGGCTTATAAATATACCACATGCCAAATAAGGTCTGGAAATAGACTCTCCCAAATTATTAAGTTATTGGGCACCAATCAAGGAAGAGATGAAAGGTGAAAAAAATTTTTTTTAGTATAGCTGTTATATGTTGTTTACTGTAAGGTTACTTTTATTTGGTGCTGTAGGCCAGTCGTCCTCAAACCTGCTGAGGTGCCGCTGTGCATTGTTTAATGAAGGGAATAGATTCTGAGAAGTGTGTCATTTGGTGATTTCCTCATTGTTCAAACATTACAGGGTGGATTGACACAAGCCGAGAATGGACAGCCTACAACAGACATGGGATACAAAGACTACCCTTCCAGTCCCAGGCTGCAAACCTGTAGAGCTCTACTATACTGAATACCATTCGGGCTCCTCAAACTACGGCCCGCTGGCCACATGCAGGGCATTTATCTGGCCCGCTGGGTGTTTTTGCCGCCACTGTGTGTCCTGCTTAGCAGCCCACTCGGCCTGGGGCCCGCAGTCCAGCCCTCCAACTGTCTGAGGGACAGTGAACTGGCCCCCTGTTTAAAAAGTTTGAGGACCCCTGTGTGTAGGCCTTTCAAGCTTTGTATTTCTTGGTGATGGGCTGTCCTATGCTTCCCAGAATGTTTGACATCATCCTGGGCCCCAGCTAACCAGAGGCCCCCAGCAATCCGAGGTTATCACAACCCAAAAATGTCTCAGACATTTCCAGAGAGTTCCAGGGGCTCTGGGGGAAAAGAGGGGAGTCAAATCACCCTAAGTTGAGAAGCACTGTTCTAATGGGTAGAAACCTAAGAGCCAAAACTAGATTAAAGAACAAAAGAAAATTTCTATGTCCCTAAATTGCAGAGCATATTAATTCTGCAGTCTATTGAATAACAAACTGGGCAACAATTAATTTTAGAGTCCATATACGTAATAAAATTATAACTCATCACAGGACTTTGAACTAATTCTCAATCAGAGAATCCTATATAGAGATGTATTACATAAGTTATCTCTATAGTCTATTCTTGTTATTTTGCATCAGTTACAGGCAAGTAATTTGAATTTGATCTTCCTTATCTTTCATTGTTCATTTAATTGCTGAAAACAGTATTAAAATTTATTTCCCTTTGGTAGGTTTTAAATAAATCTCAATTAACATGAATCAGTATACTACAGTAAATGCTTTGTGCATTTAAGCAGAAGTGCTTATGTGTGTTGAGGATATACAATAGAAAACTTTCTTTTGTTACACTCCCTAAAAATTCTCTAATTCCAAAGTTCAGAAACTCCTGAAGTGTTCCTAATGATGTTTTTTAATATAAGATCTAAACAAATATGACACTTTAGCAGAGCTGTACAGATAGATTTTATTATGTCATTTTGGCTTTATATGATTAAAAGGATCATAATTAGGAAAGAAAAAAGATATAAAACTTCTTTCAAATATCAGGTCATGAGGTAAAGTAAAAACTATCCCCTTATATTTGAGAATTTTAAACATTTACTTCACACATGATATATTTCTGAAAATAGTACATTAACAATGATATTAAAATATCTTTGTAGCTATCCTTCAAATATTCCTGCAAAAAAATGTGGATTTAATTCAAACTGGTTTTATTTTCTTTCTAGATACTTAAGTTTTTGTTTCTAAATTCGATTCTTTTCATTGATATAAGATGGAAAAAAAATCGCTTACAAACAACCTCCTTTTAACCTTTGTAATGGGTTGTCATCGCTTAGAATTTTAGAAATTCAACTATCCCTGGTTGCTACAGTGAGCAGCTTAGAATATTTACTTGAAAAGTATAATTGCATGTAGGCTGATTCTTTTTCAGTTTTTCTTTGAGTACTATGTCCATTCTTATACTCATCATTTAAATCTAAAGTATTGGTTCTTTATTCATGTTGTATCTTTTGTGTCTACATATTATCTAATGAAATTCTCAAAAGTACTTGCCACCATATTTATTTTCAACCAATTGTTATATTCTTGTATCCTGCCATGTGCTATCATGATGTCCTTAAATAGCTGTAACTTTTCCCTTTTCTGAGTCTTTGCACACATATTGTTTTCTGAGAAATATTCATTTCTCAAGTATAACATTAAATGCTATTGTCTGAGCTGTATACAGGGTTTGTCCCTCCCAGTGTTCTTAGAGCTGTATCATTATGCTGCCATTGTATAACTCAATGAGGGGATTTTCTATTAACTTTTCTAGGATGGAAATGTTGTTGAAACCATTTTTCTATACTTAGTCTATAAAACATACACGGCATGTCCACAGTGCTCACTGAATCTTAAAACAATGACAGAAATTCATGACTGAGGGTGGCAGTAGCTTTTAAAGTCACATACAATGTCAATGATAATTTTTAGATATTTAACTTAATTTCTAAAGTAATATGGAATCATTTATTGATTATTAGTGATATGAATCAAAACTATTACTTGTGTATTATAGAAGGCAACTTCTAGGGCGTTAATGTCTGACCCTGTGAAATAGTAAAGGCAAAAAGTTAAACTGGTAGTTAAAGAAAAAATCTAGGCAAAATATGATGGAAGAATGAATTAGGTCAATGTTAGTAACCATGGAAAAGAGATGTAGAAATAATGTTTCTCTGTATTATGACAACCTAGAAAGAGTGCAGTTTAGATAGCAGTAAATTAATATAATATAATATATAATTAATTATGCACTATTATTGATAACTGACTAATAATTATAATTATGTATATCACTTATTGTTTAATAAGAGCCAAGTACTTAAATGGTTTAAATGCTTTTTATCATTTAATTTTTAAGCAATTTTATATATTTGGCATTAGTAATTTTATTTTGTAAATGAATTAACTAATAAGTCACCAGTTATTTAATGCTAGAATTAAATTTTCAACACAAGTCTCTCTTGAACTATAATAGGTCTAGTGAGATATTTGGTCAAATTTAAAGAACGCAAACTATAGTTTAATTAGGTAAAAGTAATATGCAGAAGACGGATGATTTTCTAATTTCTTAAACTCAATCATTATAGAATATATGCTTCAAATCATCATTGTCTCATCCTAATCACATAATTTTAGGCACTAAAGTGTTTCTAATGACTATCAACTTGCTACTTTTACTTTATTTGGAAAATCTTGCTTATATATAGTAATATACTTACTTATAGTAAGCCTGGTGAGTAACAAAACTAATCAGAGGGCCAGGAGCTGTGGCTCATGCCTGTATTCCTAGCACTCTGGAAGGCCAGGGTGGGTGGATTCTCTGAGCTCACGAGTTTGCGAACAGCCTGATCCAGAGCCAGCCATTGGATCTAAAAATAGCTGGGTGTTGTGGCCCATGCCTGTAATCCTATCTACTCAGGAAGCTGAGGCAGAGAATCACTTGATCCCAAGAATCTGAGGTTGCTGTGAACCATGACACTACAGCACTCTATGGAGGGTGAAAAAATGAGACTGTTTTAAAGAAAAAAAGAAAAGAAAGAAAAAGAAAACCAAAACCAAACTAATGCTGGTTAAATAATAATGGTAGCATTTCATAGATGGTTGGAATTTAGAAAGCATAAGAAATATGTTGTATAACCATTAGAAATCTTAAAGATCTGAGCTATTGGTCTTCATTTTATAGGATGAAATACATGCATAGAATTGCACATATAAAAGATGGCAATAGAGGCGGTGCCTGTGGGTGATGGCAATAGAGGGTGCTGGCCCCATATACTGAGGGTGGCCGGCTCGAGCCAAACTGCAACAAAAATTGCTGGACGTTGTGGTGGGCACCTGTAGTCTTAGCTACTCAGTGGGCTGAGGTAAGACAATTGCCTAAGCCCAAGAGTTGGAGGTTGCTGTGAGCTGTGACGATACAGCACTCTACTGGGAGAGATAAAGGAAGACTCTGTCTCTAAAAGAAAAGATGGTAATACTATACATATAAATTAAAGACATTGCAAATAAAAAAATCTTTAACAGAATATATGTTTACTATTAAGTAAATTGTCTGAAGCAACTCAGATATATAGCTAAATGATAATGTAAACATATATCACAGTATGTGGAGGAGGCTCCCTTTTAATGCTTGTTGTATTTGTGCTTTTTTCAGATCAAGCTTTTCCCAAGACATTTTAGTTTTATGAAATGCTATTATTAATAGTTGCACTGATATGAGCCATATGTGTTTGAGAATTTCCTTTGTCGGCTTCTGCTGTGTTCCCATTTAACAGTGTGTGAGAGACGTGTTTATTTTTCACAGGGTTAAATGTAAAAGTTTATAAAAAAATAACTCACTCGTATTTTCTCATCCTTTTGCAGATCTGATGTACTTAATTAACACTTCCCATTTAAATTTAGTTCTTCAGGGTTCTTGCTACTAGGGGAAATCTTGAATAGGAGAGGTTAGGGGAGGCTCCCTTGTTCTAGTTACAGCGTTACGGGAGAAGTTTTAAACACGGCTGCCTCAACCAATTACTGGTTGTACCATCCAGTGATATTATTGCCCAAGTTACAGAATGTGAATTGTCTGAAGCTACCAAGCCACACAAAGTGGGGTTAGTTAGGAGATGGAGTAAAAAAATGGCAAGTTTTCTTTTCACAAGCCAAGGTTATACCTGAGGAAATGAAGATTGTTAAGTATTTGGCTATGTTCTAGTAAATTAAGTTGATATTTCTCAGGAATACAATAAGGTGGTTTATAATTGGAATCATTTTCTATAGACTTTAATTTTATATTTGGAAGTAAATAATTAGAGTGATCATGGTCAATAAAAATTTTATCTGTGTCCACAAAATAATCTGACTTCTCATGTAGAACTCTTTTGTTTTATAAGTTGATTGGAAGAAGATAATGCCTGGAAGTCCTGTTCCTTTTAAAATACATGAGTAAGTAATTTGTCTAGAGGAGGAGAAAATGTCAGAAAAGGAATCTAATTCTGAGGTTAGAAACTCAGTGTTCCTTTCTGTCATCTGTCTTGGGAGCCAGTGCATCACCTCAGTCACGCACCAAGTTTCTGTATCTTCCTGCAGCGAATTCTGTTGCCAGGTAGAATTAAGCTTCGTTAGTAGTATTCACAGTTACAAATTGCCACAAACTGTTACCAATGACCGTGTCCACTTAAGAATCACATTTACAATAACTATTTGACAATATAGAAAAGTACGGAAGTTTAATTATAAAGGACCCATTTGAAATGTTTTTACTGATGGATTGGTTTTAAAACCCAGCCACTGCTCATCAAAGTCTATGCAGGGAAATAACTGTATCTTATGTCAAAATATTTTTAGGACCAAAGGTATATCACTACATTCAGTGACGAAAAACAGAAGTATACTGTACTATCCTTTTTAAAAAAATTTATTCACTGCATGTGACTAGGTTGTATGAATTATTATTTAAAGAGTAAACTTGAAAATTTACTTATCTTTAGTGACTAAAGTAAAACATATTATGTAGTTGATTATACACATTTGGAGTCATGAAATTTAAAATCAGCCCTGTCCTTATATACACATTTTCTACAAATACAGATAATTTTAAAGCAAGACTCATGATGTCTGATAAAAAAGTGCAGGATATTTATGTTGCTTGCACTTACTAATGGCCCACATCTTGCAAATGTGACCATAAGTGATATTCCTTCACTTAACTTAATATCAAAAGAAACTGAAATATGAACTATATGAACTATTGCCTTTTAGAAGAACCAGTTTTTCAAAACAGAACAAATTTTAAAATAACTGATATTAAATAGATAAATATATAAAGGAGAAATAAACTTAAACAGTGAGTGGATTAGGAATAATTAATGTTCAGTTTATTTTATAGGTAAAATTATACTTATCATGGATTATATCATAAAAGTCATGTGCCTACATAGA
>NW_003852431.1:2165422-2168569 GCF_000181295.1 Otolemur garnettii
CTTGTAAGATGCACCGTAGGTGTTCTTATCCAAGAATGTTTCTTTGGGTTCCTACAGCATATAGCAAGAGATGTCATGGTCGTTAAACTTTATACAATCTGTTATAAACGTAACACATCACGACAATGTTTTAAATGAGTCTATACATGATAGCAAAAGCAATCATTGAAAGTTTCCAAGGATTGAGGATTCCTGAATGTATTAGTTATGGTCCCCAAATCACACAGTAATAAGAGGTGAAAAGGATGAACAATCATAAGGACATGAAAAAGATGGAAAAATTGTACTACTTGAGATGCATAGAAGTATTTTTATTGGTTTGTAATAAAATTCAAAAGCTTTGAAAAGAACGCCTGATGTCAGTTATTGGCATTCTATGATAGACATACTCTTATTTGACAATGTGAATATTACTTTACATTTTTGCATTATTATTGTTGCTCAATTAAAAAAAAAACAACACACATAAACTTGATCAATTTTTGTGGGGCCCAGACTATACAACATGTCCAGGATGAGGTCATCTCTGTCATCCTGTGATGTTACAGGATCTGGTGGATCACTGCACTGTGTGATATATTATGGAACCCTCAGTAAGAGCATTTTTGCTTAGGTTCCTAAGTTATTAGAGCACATTCATGACTCTAGGGAGACAGCTGGTTACAATTTGAGATTAAGGTCTCTGACCTTGTACAAAACTTTGAAAGAGAATGAACATTGTCCTCTAGACCCCAAATGACTGCATAACCAGAATTTTGAATCATGAACTGGATAGCATAAGACTTACTTAATCATAAAGTCTTCTAGGTCTTGCAGTAACATGACCCAAAATTAAGACTGGGCATAATCAGCTCCCAAAAGTAAAGCAAATTACGTGAACATTTGGCACAGATACCTCGGCACATATTCCTATTGGACAAACATCTCGTTAACATCTCACACATCTCCATGAGGAAGGTTGAAGATGATCGCGTCACAGGGGAAATATCAATCCTGTTTGACAGTAAGGGGTAGTACAGTATGTTGTTGCTGCTGGCTCTAAATATGTCACCCCTGTGTAATGTAGCCCCGCAGCTGTGAGGGAGGGAATCCCCCAGTTAGGTAGTTAGGTAAACTTTGAACAAGATAGTTTACTGTTAAATTTATAGAGAGGAAAAAGTGACCTGAGGGGTGTGAGTGTGTGTTTGTGTGGGTGTGTGTCTGTGTATACAGCCTCCTGAGCAGTTCAGGCTGGTAGAAGAAGGAAGATTAGAAAACCATAAGAAATTCTGAAGAAATGAAACAGCAATGACCACAGTGTGTGTGTATGTTAATACCCACCACTAGACAATTAAACAAGGAACAGGCCCTGACAAACCAGTAGACAGGCCAGCTCATTCTGTCAGTACCAGACAATCTTTTACTGAGTCTTCCTTGCTCAGACACTGTGGGGCTTTGCATGGAGTAACTTGCCGACCAGTGTGCGTTTCTTTTTATAAGGGCTTTCTAATGATTCCCAGAGACAGGTGACTGAACTTCCAGCTCCCCAGGCTAACATTGGGGTGTTTGTGGCAACACTGACACAGTCAGTCAATGAACATTTGTTTAGGTCTTTTTCCATTAAAGGGGCAGAGTCATCCTGACTAAAACTGATAACCAGTCCTTTCCCCACAATGTCATTGTCAGCATGACATTGTCTGGGGGCTTGCATATTGCCTGAATCCAATAGAACAAACTTTACCAACATTGCCTGAGACCTAAGAGAATTGTTTCAGGAAAAAAAATGTGTGTAGGAAGACGACAAGATCCACGGGTCCTATCACACAGAGTTAGCAAGTCCTAAAGGGTAACTGGATTGTCTATAAAAGTTCAGAAATTCTTCCAGTTCAGTGGTGTCCTTTAACCGCTGTCCTCCAGAATGTGGTCCTGGGCTGATTTGACTACTGACAAAAAGTGCTGAATTCGGAAGACAGGAGTTGTGAAGCAGTGTTAACCCCTCTCACTATAGCTCCCTATGACCAATTTGCAGAATTTATACATAGCACTCCTACCATCAAGTAGCTATCATATCAGAGTTGTTGTCTATAGAGGACAGGAAACTTTCACAGGACATGATAAGTGTTCCACTGAACTGGAAGAAACAACTACTCTCTGGGCTCTCGACTGGCAAGCATATATAGAAGTTACGACACTGATAACAAAATATTCCCGATTCCAATGATATTCTAGTGTTGTCTCTACACAATAGAAGGTTGAGGCATCTATTAAATTAAGGAGCCTCACTGGCATAATACTTGGTGCTCTCCTGCCAAATGATAATTATCACCAGCAAATGCAACCCAGGCCTGACATTAGGGAAATTAAGATCTCACACACTATAAGAATGAAGATCTGGGTCACCTCAACCAGGCGAGCAACCTGATCTGTCTAAAATGCAGGGTAAGGACAAGGAGAATCACAGGGGCTGGTAAAAGCTGGAGAGGCTGCACTCAATCGAAGCCTCAGGAAAAAATGCTGCAGCAAAGGTTCCTTGCTTCTTCCATTAACTACATCCACCCTGCCTTCCTTAAGACTTTGTAGAGATTGAGGCAGCCATCAGTTTCACTGGGGTGTTGCAAATAATGACTGGGGCATTGAAAATTTAATGACTAAGTGGATCTAAAAGATAAATCACAGCAGACATGTCAGCCCTCTCTGCACAGTGCAAACTCGCAGCGTCTCACCTCTGGCTGGCAGGAAGTACCTAGTGTTTTTAACTTTCAGTGTTATCTAACACGGAAGTACAGGCTATATTGGCAAACTTGCTTGGAATTCATACTTTGGCAATTGAAAGAGGGGGACTTCTCAGTATCTAAAGTGTTATTCTAGTTAGGTGAGGGAAGGGAGAAATACCCCTTTTCTTTCTTGGTCCAAACGTGCCAGGGCACATTTCCTAAGACATCTCAGAAAGTTCTAGGATTGAACTCCCAGGTACATGAAGCAGTGGACAAAAAGAAGAGGCTTCCTATTCACAGAAGCGTCTTTATTCCTGCTTCTTGGAGTCCTATTTACAAATAAGCCCTCTGTTCATAAGACTTTTTTCTGAGGCTCTGGTGTGAGGCATCACAGACTCATCTCTCCAGTAAGGAAAATCTTTGAGTTACATAATATAAAGAAGTCACACAAAAA
>NW_003852431.1:2168814-2171235 GCF_000181295.1 Otolemur garnettii
TTAAAACATTATTTAAATAATAAATTCAACATAGTTACATGATTAATATGAAATAGGGTGAGAGTGAATACCAGGCCGCCAGTGTCTCAGGTGTTCAAGCAAATGCAGCTAACGGCATCAGCTGTGTTGTCAGCACAGGCAGCTCATTTGTTTTTGGTTATTTGCTTTGTATCCCCTGGATAAGGCTGTCAGTTGTCTGCAATTTTAGTTGAAAATATCTTCTAAAATAATTAACTGACAGAAATTTTTATTTTGTTTTGTTTGATTCATTCCCCCCAACAGAATGATCTCTGTGCAAAGTAGTTAATTATAGTCACTTTATTTTTTATTTTTATTTTTATTTATTTTTTTTGAGACAGAGCCTCAAGCTATTCCTCTGGGTAGAGTGCTGTGGCATCGTAGCTCACAGCAACCTCCAACTCTTGGGCTCAAGTGAGACTCCTGTCTCTGCCTCCCAAGTAGCTGGGACCACAGGCACCTGTCACAATGCCTGGCTATTTTTTGGTTGCAGCCATGATTGTTGTTTGGCAGATCTGGGCTGGATTTGAACCCGCCACCTTAGGTGTATGTGTCTGGCGCCTTAGCCACTTGAGCCACAGGCGCCGAGCCAATTATAGTCACTTTAAAATACATGAATGAATTTTAAATGTATCCACCTGTGCTTTGGAAACACGAAATTAAAACTTCCAGTCTACCATCCACTCGCTATGACAGGTGGGTTAGTCCGTTTCACAGAGGCTGTTTGTTTACTGTAGAGAGGATGATTTGATGCAAACCTTCATGGCGGTAGTTCTGACTATTAAGAAAGAGAAAGTATAAAAAATACCTGGGTCACAGTTATTACTGAAACAACGGGCTAGTAAATGTTCATTTTGTTGGATTTCTATGAATAGAATATTTGAAAATCCTATCCTCTGTATCAGGTAGTCCAATAGAAATATACCTGTTTTGTTCTAAAAAAAAAAAAAAAAGAATATTTGAAAATCGTGGCACTCTCTGGTACTTGACATGATTGGTACTTGTCTTGATAAATACTGGAAAAATATCAATTTCCAATTTATTTTCAGACTAAAAGAATTTATTCTTGGGCTACCAATATCCAATATCACTATTTTCAGGCCAATCTTATGTCTCAATCAAATCCTCAACTACATGGTAACAAATTAAATAATCAACGTGGGGAATTAATAGTCCTGACTACAGTGCCCAGACAAATGTACTTTTCATTTGGTTTCTAGGTAACTTTCTCTAGCCTGCATCTGGAATTTAAAAATGATGCCGTATGAATCATTTGGCATTTTTTTTCCTTTAATAGAATCTATAGTTTTTAGCTGTATCTCAGAGACTCAGGGTTCATTATTTTCTTCAGAATAAATGTTTGAATATAAAAAAAAAAGGACTGAAAACAGTTTTTCGCACAGTGGTTTCTGGCAAGTAATGTGCCTTTTATTTAGTTTCATTTCTGTTGTAAAAGTGCAAACTAGGGAAATAACAATGTATTATCAATCACGAGATGCAGTATGTTTGTGAGTATTTAACTCAGGTTGCCTATGGGAAAAAAGCACACCTTTTAGTGAAAGGCAATGTAATCTCATCTCTAAAAATACACATCTCAAATCTATAAGGAAAAAGTGGCTGGCAAGTTCTTTTGAAAGTTTTTACTTTTAAAACCTGATAAAATATAAATATAAATTTTGAAGAGGCATGCCAGAATGCGATAAATCCAGTCTGTGAGGAGCAGGGATTTTTATTGTCTATTTTTACATTGTATTTCCATTTTTGGCTCTATAGCTAATGTATTTCTCATCTTCTGTTATCTAAGTAATAATGTTGGCTGTGCCTAAGTCTGCACATGAGACTTATTTCTTTTTATGAATATAGCTGCACCACACACATGCAATATTTAAGTTTCCCCCTTACTTATTGTTATAATGACAAAATATTTATTTGAAGTAAGTTCCAGCACTTTAATTGACTGAGTCATTAATTTTTGAAACACCTAATTTTTGTGTAAAATGAGTTTCATGAATAGCCATCATATTCTTATCAGTGATAGTAAACAAGTTTCTTGAGACATTTATATAGTCATGAACAACTATTTTTAAGTTGAAAATAAAGCATATTTCAGTAAATTTGTCTACTATGTTAAGAAAACAAAACAGAAAGGTAGATAATACCAAAAAATAAAACAAATAAATAAGCAATCTATTCAGACTTATCTTTGACAATATGTACCTTTTCAAAGAACTTCTTAGAATATTGAATATCTTAGCATTTCATTACTATGCATGAAAACCCAAGGTGCTAAAACCCAAGATGCAAGAAATGTTTTAGAAAAAATAATTCGATGCCAGAAGACAGGACAGATTGTGAATAAAGAAACTAATTAGGAGGCACTAACACCTTCGGACATTAAAGGCA
>NW_003852431.1:2171660-2179335 GCF_000181295.1 Otolemur garnettii
AGCTGAGGGACCATGATTTACAGATTGAGTTTACACAAAGAGCCATCAGGTAAGAAAATGAGGTAAGCTGTTTCAAGTCTGTTTCAAAAAGTAAGGCAGCGGCCAGAATTTGGTAAAGCAAATGGGAGGGAAAGAAAGAATCCTGTGGAAGACACCTGATTAAAAATCGGGACTTAACGAACTCTGTGCAGGTACAAAGGAAATTATGGCATTTTTTTGTTGATTAATGATAAAGATTTGGAGGCAAGGAGTGGACCTTCTAGTATATTTGAGTTAAGACAAGAGAACACTCGGTTCTGAATAAAGAGATATGCCCTGAATCAAATTACGGTGGACCTGTATCCAATTTTCAACCACAGCATTTACTATTATGATTTCCTGATTTTAGCAGAAATAGCAAAAAATGTAGATTTCACATGGAGATTAGTTTATGAAGAGTCTTTGAAAACATTGTTTCCTGTGCCAAGAGTTACTGTGTTCAATCAGTGATGTACAAAATTACAATCATTCTTCACACACGTAAGCAGGTGTCTAAGCATGATGAATCTATTAGAAGCTTTCTGAATAGAAAGTGGGAATTGGACGCATTAGTGGCATCCCTGCCCTATGCAATATGTTAAGTCATAATCACTGGGAAAATAGCACCTCACGTGATACTAACAGTAAACAGTGAACGAAATTGGGGAACTGTAAATAAATTATTTGAAGTACCTAATGTCATTGAGCACTATATGTATATAAAATCTACATATATTCAAATCAATTATTTAGAATGGATTTAACCCAGCAAGCTGGAATGTGAATGTTGTTGTAACATCCCCTTTACAGTAAAAAAGAGATGTGAAAATGATCAGTGATTGTTCAAAATCACAAAGAAAAGAAAGAGGTGGGGTCAAGATGGAAGTTGCATCCAATCCAAAACCTTGTCATTGAATTAATAAACTATATTTTCTTGCAAAATGAGTTTTTCTTTCAGTTACCATGTTTCAATTTTCTGTTACAAACTTTAATTATTTATAATTTCGAGAGAGATGTCATGGTGAACATTCAGTACTAGCCTCCGGTGTTAATCATATTGGGGTAACAGTCTGAACTCAGGTTGTAAACGTTCACTGCAAGGCCCCCGTTTTGAGTGCATATGCCTTTAAAATTTGGCTTTAAAGTCTGACAGTTCTTTCTGATATTTGAAAAATACTTCAAAGAACATACAATTTCTGCAGTCTTTTCCCTCCAACATTAACATTCACCGAAATTCACATTATTAATGAGAGTTGTTCAACACTATTTCTCTGAGGCAAGTCTGCCCACCAAGCAGTTACTGTCACAGTCGGACAATTGGGATCCCTGCAAAAGATGCGGGAGAAAAAAATATCTCCGCTACCCCTGACAGACAAAAGTAAATAAGGGCAAAATTCTAAAATATCAGGCTATCACAGCATCTGGGTCTGGGAATTTCAATGAACTGAACACAGAACAAGTCACCTCAGTGATGATGGTGAGAAAAATACTTCGGGGGATTCAGGAGAAAGGGTATGAATTACAAATCAGTTCTGCATAATAATAGTCAGTGATGCTTGGCTTTTGTCAGAGAAAATAGGTTGGCTCCCAGATTACCTAAGGATGTAACAGAGAACTCCACAGGACAGATGGGAATCCTGAAGAGAAAAAGAAAGGAAGAGAAAGAAACAGAAGAAAGAAACTGTAGGGTTTCAGGGACCTTTCAGTGATACCTTTCATGATGGTGAATAGAGGCTTGGGGCGACAGTGACAGGGCAGCTCACAGAAACTTGAACCACATTCCGTTGTCCAGAAGTGGCACATTTCCAGGAGGTCCCTTAAGATAAAAAACACTGACGTGCATGAAGGGCAGACAGACCTAAAATAATTTAAAACTGCATCTTTGAATATTCTTAAATGTGCATATATGGCACAAAGTTTTAGGCTGTTCATATCAGCAGTAGTTCCTAGAGCTAGAAATGTACTTAGTATTTATTACTTGATTTTCCTGTTTGCATTTTCAGCAATGGAGGCCACACAACTAAATTCTCTGCACTTTGCAATATAACCTTTCAGTACAAATTTGTATGTGATGCTGATTTAATGCTTAAGCTGTTATGATGTATGCATTTGCATATGTTGTTACATTGTTAACAGATATGTAAATAACTTCAGTGACTCCTGTATTTTTCTGTATCATTGATTTATTTAGCAAATATTTTTAAGTGCCCATTATTTTTAAGGCACTCAATAAAAAGCGTAAAATGAGATTTTAAATAGGAAATGATTATTCGCCTCTTTGGGATTTCTAGGGTAAAATATTTAATATTTGCATATCTTCCCTGTACTAGATCGTATGTGCCATGCGTTTTATTTGTATGTAAGCCTCCTAGATGAATCTTGGCAAGTATTTAATAAATGGATGATAGGTATATCATCATAATTTTAAGTGGATAATGCTTTCCCCTTGAAATTTACTTGATAATCCAATGATTTATCTAAATTATCTAACAATTATTTTAAAAAGTAATTTCTCCGAATTTCCTTATCCTTTACTGACTGTTAGGTTTGTTAAATGCTCTAATATTCACAGAACATGTAAGGCTTTCTGTTTTATTCACCCCCTTTCGGCCACTTGAGGCTTCATGCTCCTTTAGGAATGAAGGACAAATGCCGTATGCCTGAGGGTGGAATTTCTAAAATCATTCTTTCCTGATAGACATAGTCCAAGTGGTTTTACTGTGGTGGAAATGTGGATTTTCCTGCTTAAAACCTATCCAACCCCCTTTCTAGTTTGCTTTTCTTTAAGGCAGTGACTACAATCCTAAAACTTTCATTTTCAAATGGCCCTTGAAATCTGTAAATTATTTGGATTTTTTTTTCCAGTGACATAATGCTGTAATTAAGCTTCTAAATCCCATTAGGGGCGTTGAAACTTCATTCTGAGAGGTCCCTTGTGTACCTGATAATTTGAATTTGTTGACCTTTTTTTCTTATTAATGAAAAGCAAACTATGCTTTCTGTGGGGGGGTAATAATTGGGGTGACAGAGAAATGTATTGATTACATTGGTGATCCAAGAAAAAAAAGGCCAGATTCTAGAGATAGATTCTGAGGAAGCATCCTCCGAGTCCTCTATAATCCAGCCTTAACTGGAGCACCAGGTTTTTGTTTGTTTGTTTCTTTGTTTCATCATGGCAGATTGTGACACTGGAAGTCATTCCTGGAGATCCAGGCTAGCATCTCTCACTTCATCTCTTCCAACACTTATTCATTTATTTCCTTTAGAGACAGGCTGGCTCTGCTGCGGCTGGAGTGCAGTACTTCTACTGCAGCTCATAATAATCTTAAGCTCTTTGGCTCAAGCAATCCCTTAGCCCCGCCTACCAGGTAGCTGGGACTATCGGCATGCACCAGCACACTCCACTAAGTTTTTTACACTTTATAGAGATAGGGTCTTACTATGTTGTTTGGGTTGGTCTTGAACTTCTGGGCTCAAGTAATCTTCCAACTTCGGCCTCCTGAAGAGCTGTAATTAAAGGCATGAATGACTGCATTCTACCTACATTTATAATCCATCTTGAATCCTTTTATGATCAAAGTATCATTTGTATTTCACTCTCTACAACTAAACCATTATTTGTATTTCCAGGATCATAACTGTATGGAATTATAGATAGTCATCTTGTAATAATGTAAAAGAAGTGACTTATCTTTGTCTATCTATGTACACATTTTTCTTGGTAATATGGTTCTTGTAGATGAAAGGAAGAGGCAAATACTGGGCTGAGGACAGAATAAACCCCAAATAAATACCCTTTAATTCATTATTCTGTAGCTTGTACACAAGACGAATTTAAGTACAATATAACCCCCAGGGCATTGCTTTTACATTGTAGTTCACATATTGTGAAGTATGTAATTCTAAGTAAAAGTATCTTTAGCTTTAATGAAGCACGAGCTCCTTTAATAAATTAAAAAAAAAAAAAATCCCACCTCTTTCCTGCTTCCCTGCCAGATCCAAAAATAACTCTGGAAATTTGAATCTGGTAAAAATAAATTAGTCTATTTGCTAAAATAAGACTTCTGGGAATTTATGTCATTTTCTAATAACACATTTACAACAGTAACATTTGTAAGAATTATAATATAAAGAGATAACATAGACATGCAATTCGAGTAGTGTTTTTAGAAATTTTATGATGAGCTAATATTACAAACAATACATCATTCTAAGTGATTGTACATTTGGCTGTGCCAAAACTTTTTGTAGGCAACATACTATCTGGCTTGTTAATCCTCTGGCTTGTTATTTGGACATCCTCAAAGTTGACAAAAGGGATAAAATTGTCTAAATTATAAAAAGAGAATTTGGTCATTAACCACAAAGCAAAGCCTTTTTCATTTCTTTAGAAAAGTAAGCCTCATAGCAGTGTCTGTTTCACTGACTGTTACAAGCATTTGTCTTATGATTCTAATTTGTCTTTCAGTTTTATCCCAGCTGCCTGTGTAGCTAATTCCTTAGAAGCACAATAACAATACCGTTTAAGTTGAATAGACCAGATATTTACGGATGTGATTTTCACAAATAGTGCACAGCCCACAAAAAACCTCAACAACAATAATGAATGTTGTTCAGAAAGACACTTTTTGACATAAGCAAAGCTATGAGATTCTAATATACCAAGGTCATGGAACTTAACTGAGTAGTTAATACAGTGCTACACCATGGCAAGTTCATGAACTTAATTGTCACACCTCATATGACAATAGTGGTGATGGTCATTCCAGAAAAATAATTCTAAAATTGCTTTGCAACTCTTGCTGGCATCAGTGAATAGCTTCCCAAGGGGAGCACCTTGAAGGTAATTCTGGTGATATTCAGCCCTGAGGTATGGAGCACTTTTTCTACGATGAGTTCAAGAACTTAATTGTCAGACCTTGTAAACAATAATCATGGCTTTGCATGATTCTTTAGCATTAATATCAACATTCAATACTAATTCTCACCCAGCTTTATTTAAATCGTGATGGTCCATTTATACTCGTTGTCTAGTATCAAACTCTTCCCTGAATTCATTGGGGATGGAGAGGAATAGGTGAGTCTAGCATGACAATGTGCCAGATGAAGGCGTATGAAAGAAAAGACTCCAGAAATGCTACCAGTCAAACTCAGTCATTTGAAGAGCTTTCCTGTTGTATGTTGGAAGACCATTCCACCTGGACCTATTATAGGAACTTAAACTGTAAGGAAATGAGTTGCCTTTGACTTATACTTGTTGAATGGCTGATTCTGCTGCCTGTTAATTCTGTCAATAATACCCCTCTCTTACATTTCTATGCTCAGTTTTAAAATTTTACATCATCTTATTTTCTTCCATTGTTTGACATCATCTATAAAACATTGCTTACCTGTGCTCTAAAAATTATGTTGTTTGTATAATTTAGGTCTTCTGCTGATTTGGAAGAGATGCACCATGACAAATTCTCCTGCTAAATGTATAATAAATGTCTCTTATTTAACTAGACACAAAAATATGAAAAGTCAAATGGCCATCTCACATTAAGCAGGACCGGATCTAGACTAGTGTAGGAACTAAACTGCTGTTCTCATGCCTTCTCCTTTCTGAGCTTTTAACATCCTCATTTAATTCTCTAATAATAACTATATCCAGCCAAAGAAAGTACACCAGACTCTCTACGGATAGCCACAGGGGACACCGATAATTCTGTTCCACCATGGATCAAATGTTCCTGTTGTTTCCTCTTCAAATCCCATTATAGGTTAGTGGCCTGGGTCCAAGATATTTTTTCTATTGATCCTATGTTGTACATTTGCTTGAAGTCAAGGAACCCCTCTGAGAAAGGGAAGATTAGACATAAGGGTGCTATTTTGGTAGACTTGAGTGTGGATTATATATTTACTTTAACTATCAAAGTCTATTTCTTGAGACATTTTATAATAAAAAACACCTCTAGTAAAGTTTTATAGGATGCATGTTTTATGGAAACTTACAAAAAGGTGGTTTAGATAAGGAAAAAAACGCCTAAAAGTTTTCAGTCTTGATAGTTCAAAGGATTCAAAGAAGTATTTAAACTACCCTGCTTTTTATATAGATAAATGATATTGAGACAGTATAAGTGATTTATTTACGGGCATGCTATTAGTTGGGCTAAACCCACATTCTACTCTATAGCAAATAAGCTTCAATTGAGCTATTCACCATTTCTAAATGCATTTTAATAATTTTCTCTATAATATGAATATTTTATGGTAGTTACATGAATAACTCATTATAACAGCACAGTCTGTAATGGACAAAAAGATAACTTGTTCAATTATGTTCAGTGATATCACTCTTTGTTATATTAAAAGTGTTCCTTAAGTCAATTTATCAAAATTTGATTTTATTACTGCTCATAGAAAATCATGAGCACATTTACATTTATAACAAAGTATCCTACAAATTACCAATTTAATCATGTTAGAGATTGTTTCCATATATAAAGATCTTTTCTAGCATTTGTAAAACTTTGAAAAGAATATGTCGTGTGTCATAAAATATTTTTACTGAAATAACTATAGACTAATATCTTCCCTGAATTTGAGAATTCTGGTAATAGATTAAAATTAAAATAATTTATAGCAATATGTTCTAGTTTATAATTGTCCTTCAATAGCATCGAATAAAATATAAATTACTAAAATATTCTCTCAAGTATAATGCATGAACTTGAATTAAGCTCACATATATTTAATATTCAATGAAGCACCACCTGGAATAATTTATCTATTAAAATAAATTTGAATATAAAAATGTAAAAACGTGTTTAAATAAAGACAAATTTGTTCTCATTGAATCACACTGAACTGTCATAGTGTTAATTATAAGAAGTTATTTTATTTTTATCAAAATATTAATAGCAAGGGATTTCTTACCAGATTTACCATTTTCCTCTACAAATATTTCCAGAAACTGTTGGGTATAACTAGTCAATAGGGAAGGTCACCTATTTGTACTAAGAACAATATGAATGTATTTTATTAATTAAAATAATTCTATTAGGAAGTACAGTACTTTAATTCTTATTCAATTTAAAAGTAAACTGAGGCTTAAAGGGATGACATTTCCAATGTCAAACTCATAGTAATTAATATTCACATTGATGCTACTATTACTCCAAGATATATGTTCCTTTTCATTAGTCATTTTTGTCATTCTACTTTTTAAATTCAAAGAGAAATTGAAGTAGTAATACATACATGTTACAAACATTGGATGTGTTTAAGATATTTAATAAAATGATTATTAAAATCAAAAAGAGAGGGCGGCACCTATGACTCAAGAAGTAGGAAGCCAGCCCCATATTCTAGAGGTGGCTGGTTCAAACCTAGCCCATGCCAAAAACTGCAACAACAACAAAAAATCAAAAATAGAGATTGCATTCAGTAATGTCTGAAATAAACCTTGAAATAATGATGACAGGCAAGTAGATAGGGACATAGAATTTATGTGCTACATAACTGCTGAAGTTGGATAATGAGTACACTCAGTTTCTTTATCTCTGTTTTGTGTATGTTTGCAATTTTCTATCATTAAAAAATTTAGAATGAATCTAGATTACTAAAGCACTTAATGAAACAGAAAAATCCTATCATATTGTGTTTATATATATAT
>NW_003852431.1:2179685-2181579 GCF_000181295.1 Otolemur garnettii
CCTCCCAAGTAGCTGAGACTACAGGTGCCCACCACAATGCCCAGGTATTTTTTCTTGCAGGTTGGCCAGGGTCAGGTTTGAACCCTCTACCCTCAGTATATGGAGTTGGCACCCTACTCACTGAGCCACAGGCTCCACCCTCAGGCTGGTCTTGAACTCGTGAGCTCAGGCAAGTCTTAGCTCTTTTTGAATCTATCTCTAGAAATCATGATACCAAAAGACAAAAGAAGTCTCTGAGGTAGTATATAGTAGAATGTGCGTTCTCTTTCTATTTTGTTCTATTCTTTTAAAATATTGCTCTGTACACACATTGTTGCTTTTTTACTTAAAAATAAGCATAATTATAAGTACTAAGTACTGTTATTTTATTTCAAAATTCTTAAAATAATGAAAAAGAAAATAAATTGAGCAATATACTAAATTTGCCTAGATAAGTTTATTATTTTGAAATAATAAAAACTTAACTATTTTATAATTATTGTATATTCCTAACAGTCAATTAATTTGAAACTTAAATGTTATTCTTGACCTATAAATTTGGAGTATGTTTAATATATGATACTCAAATTGTTGACTTTATACAAAGTAATCTTTTTTCTGAGTATAAACAGAAACTTTCAGAAATGGCATTATAAAGAAATCTGTAATTCGTGTAAAGCTCAAAAAGCTAGAGGTAATATTCATTGGCATTTAGAGAGAAAAGCAATACAAAATGGTCATCACTATTGTTTGAATACATTTTCCTTCCATACTTTAACTTATGTGTGTAAAACACATGCAATTTGAAAGGGAGACAATTTGTTTTGTCTAAGTAAAAAAAAAAGACAGGTTAAAATGATAAGAACATATTGGTTCAGGATATTAAAGAAAAGGCAGTTTTAAAAACAATCTACATTTGCATTTAGGGAGAGTTTATTAATACTACTGTTTGCTTTCAGTTAACCAAACAGCTAAAATGTAGTAAGAGAAAGAATTGCCACTAATGTTCTCCATGGGTTGCTTGCTGGTATTAGCCATTCTTACTCGGCTAATTTTTTTGTGGTTGCAGTTTGGCCGGGCCGGGTTTGAACCCACCACCCTTGGTATATGGGCTGACACCCTACCCACTGAGCCACAGGCACCACCCAATAACTCACATTTTGACTTTCCCCTGATTCTCAGAGATCATTCTAGACAATCAATTTTAATACTGACTGAGCTTTTCTTCAATGACATCTGAATATATTAGCTGCATAATCTCCATGATTCAGTACTTTACTCTTCATATGAAGATGTGTAAACATTCGATCATATAATCTGGTTTACCTAGTGTCTTATCAGGATTCATGCTGCTTTCCCCCATTATGGTAAAAAATAATTAAGAACAAGATCTTTTTGAAAATATACCAGAAATTATTGAACACACCAAAGTTATTAAAAATCCATTTTTCAAAATGGGAATAAATTAATTTTTACTGTTTTTTTAATTAAATTGTGACTGTGTACATTTGTGGGGTACAATTTTTAAATAATTGATTAGACTCTAGATGGATGTAGAGGCCTTAAAGTAGTATCTTTTTCTATAAATTGAATAAGATGTTCTTCAACATTTAGGGAGGTAAAAAAGAAAAAAAATTATACTTTTTTCTTCATACAAGAATTTCTTGTAAATATAATAAGAAAATAAGCAAAGTTATTTGCTTAATTGAAAGTCTAGTCGTATAAAATAATCTAATGGACTAATAGTTTTGACTGCTCAAATTTCATCTTTTAAGTTAAAACTTAGGAAATTATTCCAATGGATAAAATTAGGGTAATGGCAATAAAAAATGTGGAAGAATTGAAAATGTAGGGTAAAATTATTTCAGCATACTGAAAACTTGAATTTATTGCCTTTGATTTAAAAAAAAAAAAA
>NW_003852431.1:2181725-2213833 GCF_000181295.1 Otolemur garnettii
AAAAAAAAAAAAGCTAAAAGACTTAAAGTTTGCACTAGAATTTGACCTGTCTGAAATATTTCTTACTGGGGTCTTATAGATCAGTATTCATACTTGAAACAAAACTATTCTATAATTCAATTATCAAGCAAACTTCTAAGATGAACAAACACAATTTCCTGAAATGCCAAAATGAAACATGATGAGAGACAGATAGTAGGAATTTCACTTGCTACATGTTGTAAAAACAGCAGAGAGAGAAATGTTCAGCAGATGTTGCACAATGAAATTATCTACTGTTGAATGAAATACTTGACACAAATTCATTTTGTTCTGGCAGTAAGTATAAAGGAAGACTAGAATAAAAGTCACTGCTTCTCATTAGTTACAAGTAAAAAAAAAGTTCCAATTTTGCATTCTCAGGAAGGTTCATGAGCTAGTTCTTATAGTTAAGTTGGATTTCCTTTTTCAATAAAATCTTAGAAGGTTAGAACGTATATTACTCTTCCTTTGAAGAATTTTGTTGATAGAAAGCTCATTTTTCTCCAAAGAACAAAATGAAACAACCCTTTTATAATATTAGACACTTTGCTATTTCCATTGCAGAGAAGGAGAATTCTCCTCCAATCATGGGCATGATACCGATGCCCACCAAAATATTTTGAGAAGTTAGAAATGTACTGTTTGCTTTGCCCAAACTGGTGGTCATTAGCCACTGGTGTTATGAAGCACTGGGAATGAAGATAGTTTTTCTAAAGGATTGAATGTTGAATTTGATTTAATTAAACTTGTTTCAAATTCTTATCGCCACATGTGATAGTGTTATGTGATACTACACATTGGACATCCCAGCTCTATAGCTAGACCCAACCTCCCTATTTTCTATGTGGCAGGTGAGTTCTTCAGGCCTTTGATTTCTTACATATAAAATGAAAATACACCACAGAGGATCTCACTAGGTGTTACAATGGATTAAGTTAATTTGTGAATGATGCAGCCACACAGTAAGCCTTAAATATATTTGCTATACAGTAATTTTCACAAGAGTCTTGTCACTGAGGCACTATTTTATAGAATAGGAAATGGAATAAAATACATATTTTTTCAATTCTCAGGGATCACAGATCCTACAGGTATTGGAACTATTACCTGAAGAAAAATGGTGTAACTCCTTCCATTTATTCTGTAGATTTTCCATATGGACTTACATGGTTGCCAATATTGATGAGTGTCATTACTTTTACCATCTTTAGTGATCTTTACTTTTCTTTTCTTTTTTTTTTTTCTGTACATCATAGAAGCCATGATGTCCTCCTGCTCCTGGACATTTTTGCAGTTTGATTCTCATTAAGGTCCATTTTGCCTTCACCACTTTAGATGTACTGGGCTTATGATGACTCTTTAGATACTAACATTTGAGAGATAATTGTGAAAAAGTTCTTATATGTTCACTTCAACTTTCAACACAGACACAAGATCAGAGTGCTGAGCAAGAAGCTGACTCAAACAAGAAACACCATGTCATACTCAGAATCATTGTTGCCTTCTTAGTATAAGGCTTAAAAATTAGACTTGTATCCTTTTCTCCTGTAGGCCTCTTTTGCAGAAGGCTATATAGTGGCTAAAGGAAAAGAAATGCGTACAGCATTTGTCTTACCAATTTATCACTCATAAATCTTATACTATAGAATGGTGATTTCCCTAATCAAAAAATCTTCAACTGTTCCTTTCACTTGACTGAATTTGAGACTTCAGCCTTCTTGACTTGAGACCCCGACCTCCTCTTTCTTAGATCAGTTATTTGGGAAAACTCAAAATTGTAAATAATTTCTCTACTCCTTAAGGTGTAAATCTTTTTAAAGTCTCTTGCCAGCTTTATAAGGCAGAAGTATCTTTCTCAAAGACCTTAGAGCTGTTCTGCTCAAATGCTATCATTAAGCAAGATGGTGATCACATCTCCAGTCCTTGAGGGGAAAGTAGGAATATTACTTCCTTAGATACTATACTCCAAGTTGTAAAACTATCTCCTGTCATGAAGAAAAGAGAGTTTACTTCTCCTTTGGGTAAAGAAAATAGCAAACACAGATGGCTTACAATTTCTCAACTCCAGCTCTTAAAATCTTTGTTTCAGCAGAGCTTAGTACCCAAACTTGGTCTATGATTTTGTATCAATTGCTGGAAACAATATTGGAATAAAACCAACTTCTGTTTGTTCATCCTGTCTGGTGAGATTTTTCTTCTTTAACATGACAATATGTGACTTTTTTTCTTTTACAAGAAAGCATCTGTAATGAAATGCATAACATGGAAGATATATTTAGCTAATAACTATTTGGGTTGATCACACATAGTGAAGCAAACATTGTAAATTTCCTTTTAACCATCTTTCCTCTTTTCACAAAAATCTATAGCAGCTCTTATGTCTCCTCCCCTCATTTGCTCTTTTCTACAAACCTTTCAGTTGAAAAGTATGTTTATTTATACTACCGTGTTTTCCCGAAAATAAGATCTACCCAAAAAATAAGTCCTAGCAGGATTTCTATGCATTTGTTAAATATAAGCCCTAACCCGATAATAAGACCTAGTGATGGGCGTATCTGCACAGCCATGTCATGCATTTCGGTACACAGTGGTAAGGAAGACTGAAATACCTTTTATCTGCCACAGCTTCTTTCTCTGAGCCATTTGCACTTGCATGGGTGTGCGGATGTGCATGTGCAGGTGAGGTAACCACAGTTGCAGGCATCCTATTGCACATGTGCAAACAGGTAGGGGAAAGGAGTTCACTCATCACTAGCACCAGTCCAACAAGGTCAGCTCCTCCTGTCAGGTTCCAGAAGAAGACGACTTAACTGTATTTGAATAAATGTAGATTGTTGTATTATACTTAATAAAATAAGACTTCCTGGGCGGTGCCTGTGGCTCAAAGGAGTAGGGCGTCAGCCCCATATGCCAGAGGTGGTGGGTTCAAACCCAGCCCCCAGTCAAAAAAAACTGCAAAAAAAAAAAAAAAAATCCCCTGAAAATAAGCCCTAGTGTCTCTTCTTGAAAAAAAAATAAATATAAGACAGTGTCTTATTTTGGGGGAAACACGGTAGCTCCGGATTAACTGGATTTACCTGGAATACGTTTCCATTACCATATTTTTCTAATCCTTCTTGGCAAACCTAAAAATTACTTACAGCACTCCCTGGCAAATAATTTAACTCAATAATTATAATAACCCTAAAAAATACTTATAAAGAAAGTCATTATCTTACAAATCAAATTTAAAGAAATACAAAAGTGAAATTGCAAAAGAAATGTAACCTGCAACAGTAAAAAAAATAGTAGTACCTATGTTTGATTCATTAGTCATAGTTTTTAGGTGTTATTTTTCAAATATCTGTATCAAAAATAAAGTTACTTGGTACCATAAATGTTTATTTGAGCCAATAAAAAATGTAAACATTATTTGGATGTAACATTTTTTGGAGTGAATGATAAATCTTTTCCTAAAACATTTACATTATCCCAAGTTCTGTTCTCTGCTTTTCTTTTTTTTCCTCTCTGTTTTATTCTGTTGTGATTCTGTAGCAGGATACCTGAGTCTGAGTACTTTATTGAGAGCAAAATTTATTTCTTCAGAGATTGGGAAGTTCAAGAGCACACCACTCATGTGGTGCGGTCCTTCTTCTTTCACCTTCACCAGACAGGAGGAGAGGCAGCAGGTATACACTCCCTCTGTCATGGTTCAGTATAAGGAGCCTCCACAAGGGAGTAGCCCTCGCCATGCTTAAAAGTCACACCACTTAATATTCCCACCTTGGTAACAGCCAAATTTGGAGGAGGTACATTTAAACCACAACACTGTATATCCTCTAATAGATATTATCCTACATAGTGGACACAACTAAAGGGTATATTATACCCAAAGACCAATTTCTATTTCTCTTAGGAAAATTTTCTTAGCTCCGAAGATAAAGATATATGCACAATACGTGTATGTGACATCCTCAACTGGAGGGTCCTATGAGCTCTCGTCTTATTCTCTTTCCACTAATACAGGGTGAAATATGAATGGATGGTATTAGGGAAAATGCCATCGAGAGAAAATGGGGAGGAAATCAGTGAGACTAGGAAGGCTATCACAGTTTGATGCTAGTTTTATGCAAAGTGAAAGCATGACTAGAGGTACATCAGGGGCAGATCATCTAGACCACCAAACACACTAGGGAAAGTTGGGGAAGTTCAAAGCACAGTTTTGGAGTCATCCATAAGAGATGAGCTGGTGTATTATCCCCGTAGTGTTCATCCCACCGGCCGGAGGCATCCCCTGGGAACTGTGGCCTCCAAGCCTCAGTGAATACTCAAGAATTTCATTTCTGAGAGCAACAGCTAATGCCCTTGATAAATGGCACTCCCTGAAGTTGGAATCTTCTTTGGGTGAAGGCATTTTCATGTCCAGCACACACCTCATTTACATTCACCCGCCTGTTTTGGTTAGTAGTTTTTTTAGTATCTTTCACTAAAACGCATGTAGAGGTACAGTCTATTAAACTGTCACTTCATAAATCTTTCCTATCTGGGAGGCGGGGGATCAACAGATATTTTATTTAAAGTTAAGATAGTAAATTTTTTCTTCTTTGAAAGCCTATGGTTTCTGTAGTGTTGTTTTAATACAAACGTTGCCATTGTCAATGGGCTTGGCTATGTTCCAAAAATACTTTAATTAAAAAATAAAAAGGTATCATACAAGATTTGACCAATGGCCTGTAGTTTCTAACCTTTGCTCTAGGATTAGAATCAAATTTTATGAGGAAACGCAACGATATCAATATAATTGGTTTTTCTGCCTTTAGATTTGAATTATTCTACTTGTTAATAACATAAAAACATATTTCATGTGTTAGAATATCTAAATATGGAATCAGCGGCTGGAGAGGTCTCACTTTCTGGTATCTACATGGTGTTATTCTCTGTGCTCTCCGAAGGAGGAAGAGAACAGCTAGAGCTCTGAGGTCTCTTTTATCAAACACTATTTCTGTGCAGGAGAGCTCTGCCTGCCAAGGGTCCCACCTCCTGATAATGCCACCTTACGTTTCAACATACCAACACAGACATTCAAGCTGTAGCACCCATCAATAATCCTTCCTGCCAAGACATACAGACCTTTATTTCCATATGTAACAAAAAACTATTGATTATCAACACTTCAGGGAAACTTGTAGCATGAAATGTTAAAATGACAGGAGGTGAACCTAAAAAATTTAATAAATAAAAAGGAACTTGTAGAGAACAGCATAACTGTATTGCCAATGCTGCCAAAATAGATTAAGTTAAAGAAACAGTATGGAGAGCAGAACCCAAATATCAACTTCAGGAATTTTGATTTTTACAGATGTCCTTGGCTTACCTATTCTCTTACAGTATTAGAAACTGAGAATTAAGCCAGTATGTAGAAATTTATGTCTACGTATGTCTGTAAATCCTATGATATTAAACTATATGTGCATAAATTCTTATGAGAGAGAGAAGAAAAGGCAGGCAAAACACATGCTCTCTCAGCAGCGGGTTTCATGTTACTTGAACAAGTGTATTGAAATACATAAAGGACTCAAATTATCCTTTAAGAATATACTATAGAAGGTAAAACCAGTTAAAATCCACTTTCCTCTGTCTCTGTCTCTTCCTCTGGATTTCTGGCATTGATATGCTAAGAATCGAGATTGGGCCTTTCTTTGCACTTGCACATTTTTAATCTTAATTCTTCATATAATGAATACCAAAAAAAAAAAAAAAAAAAGAGAGAGAGAGAGAGAAGGAGACTCCAGCTCTCTCCTTCCAGTTTAGAATTCATAGTATTGTTGCTTCGATGTTCACTCATGTTACTTCTCGGGTAAACCAATCATTTCTAATTAAAAGAATCCACAGTCTTTAACATAGGTCAGACAATGTTTATCATTATTATAGCTATTTCTGCTGGAAGGAAATCAAATTTATCTTATAAATAATGTCCAGCTACGCAAAAAGCTTATAGCTTATAACTCCACTTGACTTTTTAAAAGCCTCTAGTAAAAACCTTGTTTAAAATTTGAAAACACGGGCCTTAAGTTTAGCTCAGTTCTCTTTAGATGTTACCATACTCAATTCTGGATAAATATTATTTATTTATAATTGTATCTTTCTTACACCAAGATCAGAGTAATGACATTAACTTATAATAAGCCACACGTATTTGACATGTATTATTTTATAACCATACTATACTGTGAATTTAAAAAATTAAACATAAACTGCGAATTGTTTCATGTTTTAACTTGCCTGTCTCTGCCCAGGACACACTGGTATTCTTAAGCATAATTCAAAGTGAGAATAATGTCATATTATAAGATATTTATCAAATTCCTCTTGGAGACAAATGTCAGTATGGTTTAGTAAGATGACTTTTATGGAGAGATCAAACAGTATTAAAAATGGGGAGTTAGGAGAAAAATGTGTTTAAATTGAAGTCAGATGGTGCATCAGTGTTTCCAGGCTTTCCCATTGACGCTCTTCAGTAGGGCGAGGTGAGTGTTCATGTTGCTTTCCACAGATGAGAAAATCAAGCCCAAACGTATCCAATCTGATGTCTGCAATTCAATCAACATAAAAAGGCCAGTTTGTTACTTTTCCAAAAAGATAACTTGTGGTAAATCCCACGGAAGCAATAAAAGACTGAGGAACAGGTTTGGGGACTTGGCATGGTCTGGGGGAGCTCCAGAAAGCCGGGAAGGAAGAGGCACAGCGATTGCTTCATAGCCACCACATTTGGTTAAGATGCCACCTTTCTTCTGGTGCCACTGTGTGGGCTGAATGTTTCTGTCTTCCCAAAATGTTTATGTTGAAATCCCAACCCCCAGGGGGATGTTAGTAGGAGGTAGGACCTCTGGGAAGTAATTCAGTCGGGAGCGTGGACCCTGTATGAACGGGAACCGGGCCCTTCCACGAAGACCGCTGAGAGCTGACTTACTCTTTTTCTTCATTTGAGGACACCAGGAGGTGAAGTCAGCTGTAAGTGGGCAGTGCCCTGTCTCAAACCAGTCCTTGTAGTTACCCTGAACTGAGGCGTCCAGTCTCCAAAACTATGATAAAAAAATTCTGTTCTATGTAAGCCACCTTATTTATAGTATTATGTTACAGTAGCCAAGCTGCCTATGGTCATGCTCACTTAGAGGCAGGGGACTCATTTGATTCGGGCCCTGACTGTATCAGAAAGGGAGGGGAAAATACCCGGGCACTGAAACTTGAAAAATTTGAAGCAAGCATCCTTGTTTATTATTCAGTGAGTCTCAGTAGAATACACTTGGAAGTGAGAGTCAGAGCTACATAAAAATACACTAAGCATCAAAAGACTAAAAAAATCTCCCCACTGAAATTGGTTGGGAAGGATAGGAGTCACTATTAAAAATCGTATCCATCTCACTATAACCTCGTACTCTTTCTCTAGAGCTTTGTTACGGTAAACACACCAGGATTCTGTGCAATTGTTCAACACAGGTATGAACTACAAGAGTCCACTTGATGTGTGAATTTCTTCAGCCTCGGCCGCCCCAGACAGCGATAGCAGCAGCCTCGGCCCCGGAGACAGCGATGGCAGCAGCCTTGGCCCCGGAGACAGCGATGGCAGTAGCCTCGGCCCCGGAGACAGCAATGGCAGCAGCCTCGGCCAGGAGACAGCGATGGCAGCAGCCTTGGCCCCGGAGACAGCGATGGCAGCAGCCTCGGCCCCAGAGACAGCAATGGCAGCAGCCTCGGCCAGGAGACAGCGATGGCAGCAGCCTCGGCCCCAGAGACAGCTCTCCACTCTCGTCGTCCTCAGCATGTTCAACATGAAGACAAGGATGAAACCTTTATGGTGATCCCCTTCTACTTAATATACAGCAAATATATTCTCTCTTTATGAGTTTTATATAACTTTTCCTTTTTTTATAGGCCACTTTAAAAATACCACATATAGTACATATGAAAGTTTGACAATTAAGTCCGTGGACTTGCACCGTGCCCTTATGTTGGCCTCACTAGAAAGGACTCCACAGTCTCGGCTGATGAGTGTCTCACAGTTTGTGTCCACAAGTGGCAGTCTTGTTGAGTGGCATTTAATAGGATGCACGTTTGTGTGAGCCCTCATAAGAATGTCAGAGCTTGAACTAGAGCAAAGAACAAACATTTGAAAATTTCTTACTAAACTTGGTGAAAGTGGAAGTGAAATCAGGGACATGCTGCCGCCCAGTGACTTTTTTTATTACTTGAAGATAAAGGAAATATTAAAAGGGAGACATTTTGATGACACTCAGGACATCAAGGGTTATATGATGACAACTTTGATGCCTTTCCAAAAAAAGAGTTCCAAAATTGCTCTGAAGAGTGTACCAGGCACCAGCCTTGAAGGGCAGCATGTCCCAGTGCACAGCTTCTCAAAAAGAGAACTTTGAAGGTCAAAGGGGATCATAGAGAGATTCAGCTATGAGGTATGTGTCACATTTTCTAGGACAAGTTTGTAAACTTAATTGTAAGACTGCGTATACAAAATATGTTAATCAGTAGTTCGTTCTAAGTAAAGCTTTTAGTCAACAGTAAGCTATTCATATTTAAGTTTGGAGAAGTCAGAAGTTTATATATATATGCATTTTTTAAAAATTTCTTTGCTGTTGCTGTTGTTGTGCAGAGTGTAGTGGCATCATAGCTCACTGCAACCTCACACCTGGGCTGTGGGCATCCTTCTGCCTCAGCCTCCAGTAGCCACTGGAACTATAGGCACCCTGCTGGTTTTTTCATTTTTTTATGAGTTAGGGTCTCACTCTCATTCAGACAAGTCTCAGACACATGAGCTCAAGAAATTCTCCCTCCTCAGCCTCCCACATTCCTGGGATTACAGGCGTGAGCCACCATGCCTGGCTACACACACACACACACACACACACACATATATATATATTTACTTTTTAGTATTTTTAAAGGTATTTTTATACTTTTTTCTTTTTTTCAGGATATTGGGGGGATGGGTAAATTATGTATGTGTTTTTGACTGAGAAAGGGCCTGACAAATGTATCCTTAAAAAGAATAAAAGCAGATAAAGTAGAAAAAGATGAATTGCTGGAATATCAAAATGTCTAAGAAGAATGGAACAACACCTGCTAAAGGAGCTCTAGATAATTTTACTTTTATTAATTTCAGCACTTTAAGGTCAAAGTTTTGAATTTTTAATGCAGCTGTGTATTTTACGTATGCGGTGTGTTTATTCTATTTCTGGTTCTCCTTTTGGTAACCACTTTCATCATCAAACTGTGAATGGTCACTTTATAATGGAGGATGGTAGCTATTAAGATGTTCTTATATTATAGTCATTGCAAAAAAATTAAAATTTGATTTACAATAAGTTACAAAACTGTTTACTGATCTGCCCATAGCGTCGTGTTAAGATATTGTGGAAACTTACGGTTATTTCCCCAGGTATAAGGGCTGATCCTGACGAAGCCAAGTAGACACATTCTGATTTGAAGGTATAAGTCAGGCATCATCAGCTCTGAAGCGGGCAATATCCAATACGGGGAGGTGAGTCTTCAAATTCTATTACTACTCCACTTCACTATGACTTCAGCCTCCTCTCACCCTGTGGTTTACATTAAGTTTGTGCTTTCATCTGCTCTCTACTCCTGCTCAAGACTAAGGTCATTGTGAACATTTTCTCTTTATTCTCAAAAGCCTAAAAATATAACTGTGTCCCACTTCCTTTTCACATCTTTCAGCTTCCCTCCATACTGACCTAAAAGTATTGCATGTAGACTTCCTTTTCTGCTGTCCCTTCTAGATTGGCTCGTCTCTAGGAGGGTCTGCCCAGTACTTTGATTTTTGTTTTTTTAGACCACCACCTCCTGACTCATTTTTCTAGCTCCTTTACACAGCCAGAAGACAAAGAGTATTTCTCTAATCATTCACAACTAAATCTCACTGTCTTAGTCCATTTGGATTGCTATACAGAGTATTTTAGTTTGGATAATTTATAAACAACAGAGATTTATTTTTCAAGCTTCTTGATATTTGTAAGTTCAACATGAGTAAACCAGCAAACTTGGGAAAGGGGTTCCTGTTTTGCAGATGGAATCCCATATGCACGCTCACATGAGGGAAAGTCAAATGCCTCTCTTATAAAGACATTGTTTTCATTTGTGAGGGTGGAGCACCTCTAACCTAATCACACCCCCAAGCTCCTCCTGTTAATAACTTCATATAAGTTTCAATATATTAATTTTGAGGGGGACACACATATTCAGACCATAAGATATTACCTCTGAACTCTCAAAATTTATGCCCATCTCATGTGCAAAACATAATTATTCTATCCCAATTCCCCCCAAACATAACTTGTTCCATCATCATTTTAAAAATATAAAATTCAGAGTATCATCTAAATAGCATGCAAGGTAGATATGGATGAGACTAAAGGTACAATTTATCCTAAGTCAAGTTGTACTACAGCTGTGATCCCACGAAATCCAACACATGTGCTTCCAAACTACACTGGTGAGATAGACATAGGATAAATATTCTCTAAAATTCTCCATAAGGGATAAATAGGAAAAAAATAGGAGTGACTGGTCTCCAGGAAGTTCAAACCCCCACAGGGCAAGTGGCATGAAATTTAATACTTGGGAACAATACTTTCTGGCTTGATGTCCTGCCTTCTTGACTCAGTGGGATGGCCTTTGAACCCTCAGATTTCCAGCAGCCCATGCTGTAGTTATCATGGACTACAATCGCATGCTTGTGGCTGTCCAAGGCTGGAGTTGCATGCTGGTGACCTACTGTTTTGGGGTCTTGGTGATGGCCCCCCCTCACCATAGTTCATGTGGGCATGCCCTACTGGGGGTTGTTGATGGTGGTCCTACACACCGGGCTGCAGGGGGCTTTGCACTAATGAAGGCTTCATATGGTAGCCATATCCCCATTAGGTGAGGGTCAATCTTTCTTATTTAGTCCCTGGATTCAAATTTCACTCTCTTCTGGAAACACCATCATAGATATGCCCAGAAATCATGCTGTACCATCCATCCGAGTATCCCTTAAGCAAGTCCAGTTGATAGCTAAAATTAGGCATCACACTCACCTCACACCCAGCACACCAAACTTCACTGATGAGAAGAGAATGGATTACTTACACACTGCTAGTGGACTGCAGCTAGTACAACCTCAGTGGAAAGTAGTATGGAGATACCTCCAAGAACTAAAAGTAGACCTATAATTGAATACAGAAATCCTGCTATTGGATATTTACCCAAAGGAGGGAAAAAAGAGATTTTATTCTAGAGTCACTTGCACTTGACTGTTGATAAAAGTGCAATTCACAATTGCAAAGATGTAGAAACAGCCCAAATGCCCCTCAAAACATGAGTAGATTAATAAAACATGGTGTGTGTATAACATGGAGTACTGTTCAGCCACAAAAAGGTGATCTGGTAATTTTTGTAACAACCTAGATGAAACTTGAGACTATGTTTCTAAGCAAAGTGTCACAAGAATGGAAAAACAAACACCACATATGCTCAAGCTAAACTGGAACTGGTCAATTAATACTTAAGTAACATATGGAAGTAAAACTCAACATGAATGAAGTAGGTGGCATGGAGGGGAGGGGACGGTTGGTTTAACTCACACATAACTGGTACAATGCACGTATTCTGTGTGCAATGCACACTTATAACTTCTACTGAAAATGTGTAAAGGCATGTTATATAACCAAAACATGTGTACTCTAATAATATTCTTAAATTAAAAGAAAAAAAAAAAAAGCCAGGCACAGTGGCTCATGCCTATAATCCTAGCACTGTGAGACGCCAAGGCAGGTGGATTACCTGAACTCACAGGTTCGAGAACAGCCTGAGCAAGAGAGAGACCCCATCTCTAAAAATATAGCTGGGGCATCTTGGTGGGTGCCTGTAGTCCCAGCTACTCGGGAGGCTGAGGCAAGAGAATCGCTTGAGCCCAAGAGTTTGAGGCTGCTGTCAGCTATAATGCCACAGCCACTCTACCAACCGAGGGCAGCAAAGTGAGACTCTGTCTCAAAAAAAAAAAAAAAAAAAAAAAAAAGATTTGGAAACATATGACTAAAATAAGAAAATGTACCATTTTGCTTCTACTTGTAACTGTCTCTTAGACTTTGGCACCATTTATGGCTGCACTAAAAACTGAAGAATTATCATTATCAGTCATTAGATTAAAGAGACTTTTAAAATTTTAATAGAAATATTTATGTGACAATTTTAGAAATACGCAATGAGCTTTTAGTGAACAAATCCAGATAGTCATCCGTAATGGGATAATTTGTATGATCTGTCAGGATGTTTTCATTACTCTGAATATCTTATTTGATTCTTATTTATATCATCCCTTTCATTGTACCATTTCATTTTTGAATTATTGGACATTTTAAACTGCACAGTGGGAAGTATTGTTTCTTTTTGACAATGACTGTTTAAGGGAGCTAGAGCTATGTAATAAAATATGTAGAAAGTGAAATGTCTGACGTAGAGGAAAATGTGCTTTGAGAGAGGACTGAAGTTTAAGCAGAGGAATAAAAGCGTGAGTCATAGAGTTAAGCGGATTTTATTAAGTTTTAGTTAAAACTAGGAAATGAAAGTATAGTAACATGAGGGCTATCATTGTTCAACATTTAAATATGGAAAAAATATGTGTTCCAAAATACCTTTTAAACACAATAGAATTGGAAACCAAAATACAAGGCAAATGAAACACAGACTATGTGGTTTCAATACTATTTCGTCGTCTTTTATCATGGGTGATCAGAAGAAAATGTTATGTAAGAGAACGTCTGGATTTACTATACGCTTTCTGTTAAAGGCATCACTTTTTACTGATTTTATGCTGCTTGTATAAAGTACTTTGCACCTGAAAAGTTGCTATGGGTAAAAATGGAGCCTTTCTTTGAATAGCAAATATTATTTCTTTTATGAGACAGTAAGAATTATATAGACTTTTCTCCCTCATCAGATGTTTGGTTTTTGCTCTGTTCACCAGAAGTTTAGAACTAAGTGTAATGTTTAAATTCAGAAATGAGATTAGACCTTAAATTGGTAAAAAAGGTTTCTTCACATTTTGAATTTTACCACATCTCCTTTAACAACCTTAGTGTTTACATATTTTTACTTGCAGTTTTTATTGTATCATTTGAGAAAAGGGTGTAGATCACGAAGAAGAAAACATTGAGGGTGTTACTCTTGTAGGCGGCAAGAATCAGAGTCACCCGTAAGTTGTGTCCATTGACAAAGATTTATTATGAGGACATAAAAAATAAGACAGGTTCAACTGCCTCACACTGAAGTGTGATGGAAGGCAGGAATATTGTTTGATACAAAGCAGCTGTCCAGATGGTGCAACAGGCATCCCGGAGGGTCAGCTGGGTGATCTGGCATCTTTTTGTCTCCTCCGGGGCAGTGCGCCTTGCTCCCAGCGCTAGCAACCTGGCTAATGCTGACGCGAAATCCTGTGTGTTTCTGGGATGCTTCCTTCTGATACAGTAACTGTCTCTCTCCATCTCTCCCGGCTTCTGTCCCTCTTGCAGTTTGATGGTGCTGCTGCCACCTTGCTGCCACCTTAGGTCTTCCCCTTTCAATTCTCTCTCGTTCTCTGTGATCACCTCCCATACCCCAGAAGCATCATCTGAGCGCGCGCCAGTCTCCAGCGGAGGTGATGCCGCGCTACTAGGCTGTGCGCTCCTCTGAGGCAGCGTCTGGACCACTCACTGCTTTGCTGAAGTAACGACTTAGACTGTCATCTAATGTTATGTCAAGAGTGAATGTTTTACTTTATGCATGCATTTATTTAATTATTTACAAAATTATTACTCATCTGAAGAAGGTGATCAATCTAGAAATTATGTCAACCCCATTGTAATGATGAAAATCAAGCACATTGAATGTATCATGTATTTGGAGTTTTTCAAAATCTATTCAAGCATCTTATGTAAATATTATTTTCTTTATTAGAAAAATTTCAAATTGTATATAATGCCATGATACACTACTCAATGGTGGTTATCAAAAATCTGTTTATAAACTCTATTATCCCCATATGCACATTAAAAAAGAATCACACTTTGGGGAAAATGAATGTATGTAGGTGTGTGTTAAATAACTTTCTTCTCACTCAACACTTATTCCCAGTGTTCTCAAATAAGCATCTAGAATTGTAATCGATAAATACTGATTAAGGTTGATAATTTTCTGAGCTTTTCTTCTCCAGCCGCTGAAGGCTGTCTGGAGGTTTCTAGCCACTTACGTCTCTGTTTTTCATAGTACTTAGTTGGAGACTTTCTGGAAGCCTGTATATACCTATCAATTTTGCTCACAATCTTAGCACTATCTTTTAGAATATCAGGGGGTTTTTTGGGTTTTTTTTTGTTTTGTTTTTTTGTTTTTGCTTTGCTATAAATCATTTATTCTCACAGTTACAGTCATATAACCCTGAGTTTCAGACTCATTCCTAGCCCAGGCTCTGCTATGGGGTATGTCTGTTGTTAAAGGTGACTTAAAGATCTTAGACAATTTGCTCTGCGTCATTTCCAAATTCGTTGTTCCTTGACTTTTGCCTCTGATATAAATCAATACAATTACTCCCTTTTCCTAAGCGGCAGTCAAAACCTTTATTCTCCTTTGAATACTTCCAGGTTTGAAACATCAATTTAAGGATTCCTTGTTTATCTGGAACTGCGTGCTAATTTATGCTGGCTTGTCTCCTATTTAAATCACAGGAGTTTTGTAAACTATCCTAAGATTATTCTTCATTGATGTTATCTACCCAGCAGTATTTCTGAATATGCATTATCTGTTTGCACAATTTAAATTCCTGTTAAAAATTATCCTGTTTTGTCATCCATATTCCCTACAATGCAGATTGAATAGTTGTCTGTTTTTTTTTTAATAGTCTCTTTTAATTTCTCCCTTTTCTTTAGCTGAGATTATTTTATGTGGTACCTGTATCACTTGGCATTATTTGAGCTTCTATTCAATTTAATCATTCAAAGATTTTAATAACAGGTTGTTAAAGTAAGTGTCTTCTGTTTTTGTAAACATTTTGGGTGTCTCCACATAAAATATTTAGTCTTTTTTCTTGATAAAAGCCAACATATTTCCTTTGGGTATCCATAGATCCACAAGTGTTCCCATCTCTATCACAAATGTAAATTTAAATGACTCTAAATCATGTAGTTCTCATTTGTCTGGAAAATGTCACATTTGGAACACATTTTGGACCAAGTAAATTTGAGTAATTTGTTGAGATAGAGGGTTGAGCTCGGTGCAATGTGTGGTTACCTCAGATTTTAAAAATAGACAACAACAAATTACTTATTTTTCTTTTCCTTTTCTAGAAAGGAAAATCTAGAATTATAAAACCTTCTACTTTCTATGAGAAGGATAAGTAAAGATGAATACTAACCAAATGAGAAGAAAAATGGAAAGGAAGCCATAACAAGAGGAAGAAGAAGCTGAGATTAAATTTAAATAATGGACACAGGGTTTAGAAGGCACATTCTAGGATTCAAAAATCCTAAAAATTATTTGTGAAAAGGTATGTTATGGAATCTTAGGGTTTCTGAATATTTTGACCTCTACTGAGAACTACCAAAGTAAATTCAGCATTCATGCATGCATTAAAAGTGAGATAGGCAGATCTTATTTATTTTACAATATAATGTCTGAAATGTACTGCCATTCTGATTCTAAAATTATACCATAGTGTAAAAAAAAATTAAATTATATCATATTGTTGCATAGGAAAAAAACTCCTTTAAATTATTTACATAATAACCAGCTGTAGAGTTTCCCTGTATGTTTTAGATATAACAGGAACACATTATATGGAATAATTGGAAATAATTATATTTCAGTTTATCAAAATCCTTCATTGAGGTGAGAATCATAGAATGCCATGTAAATAGGCAGTAATACTTATGTGAAGCTAAATAATAAAGCTAATTAGAAAATAACTTAATATAAAACTTTGCTATTATCATTTTCTTTGATTATGATAATCTGTACTACTTCTAGAATACATTACCTACAATTTTCAATTTCAATTTTCTTCAATAAGAAGAATTGAAAGTTAGCCTTTGAGATATTGCATTTCCACCCACTCCCATTTTGGTCCCAATTGGGACTTGTTTTATTCATAGATACAAAAAAAGTAGTCAATATGTCAAGTGTTTTAATCAGTATGTTTTCTGGGAAATATGCAGCGTGATGGTTATTCTGTGAGTCCGTTAAGTGGATGCCGGTTAAGAGAGGGTCTATTGTAGCTATCTCTAGTTTCTTTTCATTTTGGATAAACACAATACTTTTAAGTGTTGGATTACCTAGACATGTTTAAATAACTTGCCACTAAAGACATTTAAGTGCATTTTTTTAATGGTTAAATATAATATGATCCATATTATCTCATTTTTTAAATTTATACAGTATTGTTATGAGACTTCTTGGCCAATAAGAGCACAGTTTATTATATATATATATAATAAAGATATAGTTTTTAATTTACAAATATCTCATGAAAATTATAAAATTCTAAGGTAAGAATTTAATGAAAAACCTGAAAATATTTCAACATATTACTAGGTAGAATTCAAGTTGTTATTTGTTTATTTTCCTTATTTTGCAGGGCCCCTATAATCTCTATTCTTTCACTTTTACTTTCCTTCCAATGCCCAACTTGTAGAATGTAATGTTTGGTTTTCTGTTTTCACTTTATGTTGCTTTGTTTTGTCTGCTATATAAAATAAATGCCAGAAAACTATATATTCATAAATTTTAGGGTCAAAAATATAGACAATTAAAAATAAAATCCAATAAGAGTTTTTGAGTATTTAATTCTTCCTTTAGCCTTTGTTCCAAAACTTTCCAACTATTGTGAGTTAGCACATTTATAATTAATTCACACTGACCTTGAATAACTCAGCATAATCCTACCAACTCTTTGTCTCACACATTCTCTTTCTCTTACTTTCTTTCTTGATTTCCAGATCTTTAACATTTGCAAAATCTCTTTTGCCATGTAAGGTTAGATAATCACAGGTACCCAGAATCAGAATATGGATATCATCTGTTTTCTTTTTTTTTTTCTTTTTCCTGCAATAAAGGCTAGACTTCTTAATGTTCTTTTGATGAATTCCCTATTAGTGCAGGAAGGAAAATCTTATAAATATCAATAGACAGGCAATAAAGTATACAGAAATATTTCTAAACATTCCAACAATATAAAACTTGTGCACATATATTTATAAAATAAATATATGTTCATTCAATGTATTTCCTAGAGTTAATTTTGTCTCCTACAACTAATTAAAATATAATTTGCTAAGTTTGTAATTTCCTCTTTATAATAATATATTTTCTCCAATTTTAATATCAGGTGTATCCAGATTACGTAGAATGATTTTGAAGTATTTCTTCTTTTTCTATTGTCTATAAGATTTGGCATGATCTGTTTTTTGAAATTATCTTTTACTTTTATTTATAAATGTTAGTTCTCTATTTTTTGAGACTTTGGGAAAAAAAGTAATAAGAAGAAGTTTTGATGACTCCATACTGAACCTCAGAGTCAAAGCATTCTATAATAGACATACTCTTATTTGACAATGTGAATGTTACTTTCTTTGCCTTATTATTATTATTATTGCTTAATATTTCGATGCAGCAATCATCTGATTTCTTTCCTGAATGCATTTATCTTTGTTCGTTCTTTATGAGGTTTTTGTTTCTAGTCCTTATCTTAAACATTGTTAATGTTTTTAAATTTTAAGCCTTTTTAATTTTGTAAGGGCAAAAAGTGGAAACCTAATAAACACCTGTATATGTAAAAAAATTTAAAAAAATAATTTGCTAAGTTTGGCCAATATTATATTTTTAAACAACAGTGACTATAAATCCTGGTCAACTTAAGTCACTGACACTTTTCATAGAGCCTTAAATTCTCCTTGTAGTCAATTCATTCTCCGTGTATGCAGGCCAGAACAGGAGCATGTAAAGTAAAAGTTCAAGTACAAAGAAGAAAGAAAAAAGATAAAACTATATTTGCATGAGACTGTGGAGAAAAATTTGCAGCAATGAGTACAAAATAAATTGCTTACAGATTAAATTGTGAGAATCACTTTTACAAGGGACATCCTACATTTTTTAAAGAAAAAATAGTTACACATCTATTGTTACTTAAATCATTATGTAAATAGAACAGCTATATGAAATCCATAACTGAAATCAGCTATAAAACACTGTCATGAGCCTCCATAGGGCATTACAGAACCTACTTCTTTATCAGTTTCCTGGCTCATTAGGACTTATTTTGGAAAGCAATAATCTGGAAGCATGTGGATGTGAACAATAGATTCATAGTTAATAAAAACACATGAGTTTGAGAAAATAGTATGTTTGAGCCTGGCTGTTTTGTGAAAGGAAGTGAGATTTATGAGCCAAAGCATTTAATGACTACATAGACAACAGAGCTGAAAATATCTCTTAAGTCAAATTTCTGACCAAGAAACTCAGTGTATAAAAATGCCTGAAGCTTGCTACTACTGATGATTAGCAAAGCCCTCTCCATAATCGTTTCCATTTGCTCCCTCATTTCACAACCATGGTGTTAGGTCAGTTCAAATCCAGTTGTACTGGAGTATTTTATGTGTTTAGATTGATGTTAATTAATTTGAAATTAGAGGCCATGCAGCACTTGTCCTTCCTCACTGGCTTCATTCTTTAAATTTCAAATGATATAAAATAAATGCATTAAAACATAAGCAATTGCATCATAAACTTTCTATTTAAGAGAGGTGTCTCAAAAATGAAATAGGTACTTGTGACAAACTATTTTTATGTACCACTTCAAACTCCTCTATATCCGTGCCTTTTGCTTCAGCCACTGATACAGCCAGGTTCACACAGCCTTTGTGGACAAACTCACACAGCACTTTTCTGAAGGCCAACAAACGCTGCCTTGAGAGGTTTCTGATCCTGACATGTGATATATTGAGAACCTTTCCATATTCGCTTTGCTGCAACATAGAAACGACCCAGCAATTAATCCTACAGGGCTATCCTTGAAAAGATAGAGAGGAGCCAGTGATACATGTTTATCTCCTCCATGCCAGGCAGTCTATTCTAAGACACATTTTATAAAATATCTCAGAAATTCTCTAAGGATCCAGCCTGAGTCACTCATGGTAGTGATCAAGTAAATGGCACATCTTTATATTGACTTTCTTTTCTTCCCTGTTTGCCCCTTAGACTCTAACTCTAGTCCCTGAATTCTTTTCCTAAATTATTTACTTAGATCACTATTAAACCCTGAGTCTCATGGTCTTCTTCAGGGAAGTAATTTTCTACCTGAGATGGTTTAGCTAGAATGGACTAAAACAAAGATATTGTTTACCACCAAGGTTGAATAACTATGTTAAGTTCTTCCAGTTTGTAACCTTGGTCTTAATAAGCTACTCAGAACGGACTGAATCATTTGTACATTAGAGGTTAATATATGAACGGACCTGAAAAGAAGCCAGGCAGATAGCATGTGGGAATGGCATATACGAGACAATTGATAAGGATAAAAGACACTGTGAGCCTTGAAACTTCAGATATGTGATTCAGAGATTGTTTGCAAATGACTTCATTGTTTCTTAAAAGTTAATATTCTAACATTAATACTCTGATTTTCAAAGGCAGGTTCACTGATGTTCTGGAGACCACTTGTATCAGCTTATGTGAACTGTTCTTCCATAGTTCTTTCCAACTCTGCTTTAAGGAACATCACATTGGTAACTTGAAATTGGCCATCGTGAAAGTCATTGTAGCATGGAAAATGACAAACACAACATATCAAGGATTTCTTGATATTTACCTGAAAAATGTCAGTAGTGTGTCAATGGTCAAATATTCTTCAACCCCAACTTGCTTTCAGTTAAAAAACCTTGAAACAAAGCAAATTTTGAAAGAGTACATGTTCACACAAACATAAATATGTAGAGAAAGGTAGCATAGTACAGAGAAGATATTTGAAGTTTGAATCCTGGTTTCACCACTGCAGAGAGTACATAACTCTTAGGAAACCTGGCAGTTTACCTGTCTAAGCACTTCTCAGAACTGCGATCATTAGAGACAAGAGTAGGCAGGTAATTATCTGGCAAATGGATAGTGATGAAATGAAGAGTTTGCTTTATGGAAACAATGAAATAGAGAATGGAGAGAAGGAATATAAATTAACAATAGACGAAACCTTTGAATTAGGCAGTACGCGTTTACTCTATATGTGTTGAGCTTCCTGTGTCTAAGGCCTTAAATTAGCCAAGGCTTGGCATGTCTCACTCTTAAATACATTAAATTATGTAGCTTCTTTTTCAAGATAAATGAGATATTAATTGAGACATTGACTAGAATAGAATATATACACATAAAAAACAAAGTACATGTCATTATTTGCATATGTGTATATAAATATTAATTCTATATAATAGAAGAAAAGACCACAATAGCTCTTTTTTTCTTGGCTCTGCAGTTATAACCTCTTTCTCTCAGGCCATTTCAAGGTTTTACAATTATTTTCCCTTCTATTCTCAACTCATCCTAAACTCATCTAAATACCATGTTTTATACCATGAAAGGAGCCCTGATAGAATTTTTCTCACTTAATTTTTCGGGGCTGTTCTCTGGCATCATATGTTTAAACACATCAATTTTAGGTGTGTTCTTATACAAATAAAAAATATATAAAACCTCTGTGCAAACACTAGAATTTATCACTGGAGGGAATTTTTCCTGTTTCCTCAGAATCTTGAACAGTATTTAGCCCATAATAAGTGAAGGAGTGGATGTGTTGATGTACTGTTTCCAGAATCTGGGTTTAGAAGCTGAGTGTAATGCATCCTCCCACTAACTGGAGGATTTCAATCGGAAGCTCTGTCGGTGTCAAAACTTTAGTAAAGAATCTTCTTCCAGACTGATAAATTCATGAAGTTGCATATTTGATACTTTCTACATATTAATTGGTTCATGAAAGAACCATAGATGTAAAGGTCATATAACAGCGAACATCACATCTCAGTCAACTCACATGCGATACATGTACAATTCACCAATTTTCATTTGTCTCTATAGCCCACCAACAACACTCAGATAGTTGACTTCTAAAGGACAACATTTCATGTTCTTCTATGAAGCCAGATTTGGGCAGCATATGACAGCATCTGTCCCAGCCATAGATGTGGCAGTGAATTTTCCATCTTTACTACTTTTAACCTGTTTCCTTTCTTGTTATTACCTTAGGATTCAGTTATAGTAAAAGAATTACAAAGCCCATCAACTATCCCTGGTAAATCACACTATCTACAATGAATCCTATCACAGTCAATAAGGGGTACATTTAATTAACATTTATCTCATTTTTTAAGAAGTAAATGAGATGATCTTAAAACATCACAGATATTTTTATGTCAATTGTCACATGTTAAAAATGCAATTTTTAGTCATTAATTTGATTATCACATTTACATTTTCAATTTTCATGGAAGTACATGGCAAAGTAAGCTTTAGGGAATAAGATAATAACTACAATGTAATCTAATATAAAGAAAGATTTTATCATTTCATCTTATCACTGAATGCTTATTCACTACCATAAACCATCGGGGCTTAAACATATTAGCTATTACTCTTATGAAGTAATTTTTAAATTTTAGCCTAAATTGAAACAACTCAATGACTTATTTACAAACAATTTTATGCATGATAGAAGGATATATATATGACTTCTATAATTTGAAAGTAAAGATTGCATGCTTAAATGGAGAACCACACAAACTGCTCCTCGTCATATGTGATGTAAAACTAAACGTGTATTTTATTTCTTTCTTGGGTACAATCGAGACTTTGACAACCACTTAAGAAGGAAAAAAAATGCATATTCATTCTCCAAACACATTTTTGCATTGTGTTTATGAGATATTTCCATGCCTTGTTTTAAATTAAGTGCAAATAACAAAGTTTATATTCACGATAATGCTATAAAAAAGTATTGACAAGTACTTTATATGCTGGCACTTTCCAGCTCTGTGCCGTTTATGACAGTGGACAGATGCTGTAATATGCTGCCCAAATCCAGTTGCATGGATGAACAATTCTTACTCCAAGCTGCTGAAATAACTACCACAAAGAAGCCCCCCTCTGACAGTTTTCAGTTTTCTTTCTGCACAAGAGAAGAATCTCACCCCAAATCATCATTCTGTCCTCAGGTGACCTGTATCCATTTATGGACTGTCACCTATAAACAGCTGACTATAGGGCAAACATCACTGGTAGGGTTCAGGGTAGCAGAGGTAGCACATGACTGATGCCATTTGGTGAAGCATCACCAGTGTGGGTGCATGTGATTCCAACACCTTTCACGGAGTCTCATAGTAACTGGATTATACTTTGAAAAGTTGATTGAGAGTGGCAGAGTTGTAGACTTTTTATTTTGACATTAGAATTTAACACAATCTACTTTCTGAAACTTGAGGAACACTTCTACTAGGAGATATACTATTTGGCCATTTGATCCTTAAAGTACCTATAAAAGGAACATTATGCATAGCTGAGGAAACAGCTAGTAAGTGGCAGAAGCTGAGTTCTTTCTAAGCCAGCTCTTCAATCCTATGTACACTCTTAGCTGCTGTAAACACTGAAAAGAAAAACTGGTTTGTACAGTGCAGCATGTAAATATGATGGAACTAATTAAAGCTGTATGTAAGTACTAACCATTGTGACAAAGAAATACACATGGCTTCAAACGGAATTTTATTTTAATTTTCGGTTTCTCATTTTCTACCCTATAGCAATAGCTTATTAATTCCAAACATCTCTTAAGATGTACATACATACTATTTTAAAGCAGGCCAAATACAATGTCTCACATCTACAATCCCAGCACCTGGGGACATTTAGCAGGACAATGGCTTGATTCTAGGAGTTTGAAATAAGCCTGGGCAACATGAGGGGATGCGACTCAATGCTGCAAAAAATATTTTTTAAATATTAGCTAGAATGGAAAATCGAACACCACGTGTACTCAGTATTAAATTGGAATTATTCAAACAACATTTATGTGCACATATGGAAGTAAAACTTAACAAAGTCAAGTGCGTAGGAGGGGAGAGGAGGGGATGGGCAAATTTACACCTAATTGGTGCAATGCACATTCTGGGTGAAGGGCACACTTGTAACTTTGACTTAAAATGCACAAAAACCAATCATGTCACCAAAATGTGCATACCTCTGTAATATTCCACAATAGCAGTAATAATAATAATAAAAATCTGCCATGCATGGTGGCCTGTGCCTATAGTTCCAGCTACTTGTAAGCCTGAGGTAGGAGGACCAGATGAGCCTAGGAGTTCAAGGTTGCAGTGAACTGTGATAACATCACTGCATTCCAGCCTGGGTGAGAAGGTTAGACTTTGTCTCTAAAATCAATCAATCAATCAATAAAATGAATAAATAAATCAATAAAACAAATTGATTTGATAAATAGTTAATGCATTATTTAATAAACACCTAACGTATCACTTCATGTTATGCTAAATTATTTCTTTTACTTTATATTGCTTTCCCAATAAAAGTTTTCATGGTCTAAAGGTGTTATGACAAACGTGTAATTTTTCTATAGCATATTTTGAAAAGTAAATTAAATGCATAGATCCTGTTGAGAGAAATAAGTCAGATTTTATTTGATTTATTCAATAATTTATTGGAAATAATTACTTTGGGGGGAGGTTTAAGGTATGTAGTTTTAAGGTATTTATTTATTATACCTTTATTATAAGGTATGTAGTATTAAGGTATTTATTATCTTTCTTTAGTATTGTCATTGTATTATTTGATGTGTATAAAGAAATGTATGTGAGTATAGATTTAAGTAGCTAATAAAACAAATCCACGTAAACAATACAAAGACTAAGTGGTAACAGCCTACCAGTATCTTGACATCTCCACCTGCCACACACCTCTATCCTAACATCCACTGAATATGTAACCATAATCTAGATATCCTTTTTATTAAAAATGTTATGGGATGTGGATGTTTTGGTTACATAATTTGCTTTTGTATAGTTTGAGTCAAAGCTGTAAGTTTCCCTTTGCCCAGACAGTGTGCATTGTGTGCTCTGTGCCTGGATGGTGTCAGTTTACCCATTTCTCCTCCCTTCTCCTCCCTTCTTGATTCCCATTGAATTTTACTATGCACATAAGTGTTGACAGATTAGTTCCAACTTGGTTTTGAGTCATATGGTGTTTGTTTTTCTATTCTTGTAATACTTCACTTAGAAAAACTGTCTCTAGTTCTATCCAGGTTGTTTCAAAAGATACTAGATCACCATTTTTGTGTGTCTGAATAGTACTCTGTGGTAGACATATATGGCATTTTATTAATCCACTCATATATTTGTAGGCATTGGGTTGTTTCCATATCTTTGCTATTGTGAATTGTGCTGCTATAAACATTCAAACGCAAATGTCTTTATTATAAAAGGTCTTATTTGCCTTTGAGTATTCATAGTAGTAAGATTACTGGATCAAATAGTAGGTCTACTTTTAGTTCTTTGAGGTATCCATATTACTTCACAGGGGTTGTACTAGTTTGCAGTTCCACCACAATGAATAAGTGTACCTTTGTCTCTGCATCCATAGCACCATTTAAAAAAATTTATCTATTTGTCTATCTCTCTGCATGTCTATCTGCCTATCTACCTTAAATTGGATAGCCACATGTAGAAGACTGAAACAGGAGCCACACCTCTCCACACTTACAAAAATTAATTCATGATGGATAACAACCTTAAGCCTAAGGCATGAAACTATAAATATTTTATAATAAGATGTGGAAAAACTCTTATAGATATTGACCTAGGCAAAGGATTTATGAAGAGGACCCCAAAAGCAATCAGAGCAACAACAAAAATAAATAAATGGGACCTGATCAAATTAAAAGCTTTGACACAACCAAGGACAAAATCAATAGTGCCAATGGACAATCTGTGGGAAGGGGAAAAATATACTTGGATGTTAACACATTGGGCAAAGGGTTAATAACCAGAATCTACAAAGAACCCAAGAAAAGCAGCAAGAAAAAGATCAAACAATCCCATTAGAAAGTGGGCAGGCATCAACAGAAACTTTTCAAATGAAGACATACTAATGGCCAACAAACACAGGAAAAAATACCATCTCTAACATCAGGGAAATGCAGGTCAAAATGAAATATCCCCTAACTCAAGTGAGAATAGCTGTTATAAAAATTGCCAAAACAGATACTGCCATGGATGTGGAGAGAAAGGAAATTACTACTTTCCTTATACACATGCATCACATCTCTATGCAAAACTTTTGAAACAGCTTAAAGCAAAAGTGGATTCAGTTAAGTAATAAAATATAAAGTAGTGAATCAAGAGCAAAAGAAAAGTTCCTATGTCTTAATTTCACATTTATCTTTCATTCTCCTAGAGGAAAGGAAAAATAAAAAGGATTCCTATCATTTATAGGGTTCATTTGATCATAAGGTAGGAAGTAGTTCAGTGCATTAGGTAACATAATGCTTTGCTATGGACTGCAAAATACCATAAAATAAAAACGTCAGCAAGATTTTATACAGTCAACATTTAATGAAAGAATAAATATATTTTCAAAATCAGCTTTACAGTAACCAAAATGGGAAATGTTGAATTATTGAATATTGTAAAACCCCTTAACAGACACTAATAAGATGAGAAAATTCATCTTTGTAAAGGTGAAATTGTGAGGAATTAAATGAATGCGGCCAAACTTGATCCAAGCACATAGTGTAAACATTGTGGGTCTTTTAGGTGATCTTCAATCTCTAAAAGTGTATTCATTCTCATTCAGGTTTAAATAGAAAGGGCATTACTGGCAATTCTACTTAATGCCTAGAATGGTAGTGTTTTGTTTTATTGATTAGAGTCCACATGTGCCATGGAAACCAGAGAGGCAGATGACAATGTCGGCAATAGAAGCCTTCCCAGGACTCTTAACTGAATGAAGAACTACTCTCCTCTTGCCAGAGCTGTAGCTTGAGAGTGAAACAAGCAAAATCTCTTCTTTATATTTCATTGAAGAGGAAAAGTTGCATGATTCACATAACTCTGGAAATTATAGCAAGCAAAAATAATTTTGACCCATAAGATTTCAAAGAGGGTCATTCAATCATTAAACAAGGGTATGTGAAGTCCTTCTTTCTATACTGCACTGTGCTCAGTGCTGAGAGAGCTCAGGGATCGGTGCAGATACACACACAGCCATATGACAGTATATAGATTGTAATGTTGGAAAACGCAGAGTGGTATGATAGCACAGTAACAGTGCATGAATTCAGTGTGACTGTTAGTGTTTTAAGTATTTACATGCCTTCTAAATGTGTAAGAAGTTAAATAAGAGAAATGCATATAAACAACTAAAATGATGTAACAGTTTATAACACTGCCTGGCAATCTCTTTCAGGGCATAACACATACAGATTTTATAAGATAACGATCAGAATTTATCTCCCCCTACCAATAGAAGGAAGACAGATGGAAACATTTTTTTCTCCTTCCCCTCACAGGGAAGCTCATAGCTCCTTCACTTTATTGAGGTATCTGTCTCTGAGGAATCTTTTCCTGATTACAGCCCTGTAGTCTTTGTCCAGTGTCATCCCATACACCTTTCATGGTTATTTATAGCACTCATCACCCACCAGATACTATATTATACATTTTTGTATTCTCTATTATACAGCTATAATGCAAGTTCAAGAAGCAGAAAATTAGTTTTCACTACTGTTTCATAGCATCAAGAAGAGGCCCTGGCATTTATAACTCACTTAGTAAGTTATTTAGCAGATGAATAAATTGATGTACTATCTGACCTTGCAAATTTATCTTAGATCATTTTCAGTAAACAAAAATATGCATTAAGTTTGGTTATTATATAACCAAAATTATATATATATATATAAAACATATTCAATCATTTAGAAAAACAATTATAAAGGAAGGATGGTAATAATATTGCAGAGAAACAGTAGAATAAAATCAGTCTGTATCTTCAAATAAATTCATGAATTAAGTTAGAATAAACACATCTAAGCGCATTTTTGCTAAATTTTAATAACATACTATTTTCATTAAGATATGAAGATACCTTACATTGCAACTTGAAGGAAGCTAGTTTTGATAAAACAAGGGGAATTGAGAGAGAGGACTTTCAAGAAAGTTGCTTAGACAGATACATCTAGATAAGAATATTCAAAATGTGTTCAATTTGTGAGGGCTTACATGCAGCACAGGACTGTTGCTTGCTGAAAACTAAATAAAGTAAATCAGAAAATCTCCCTGACCTTTAAATAGCTCATTGCATTAGACTTAATATATTTTTTAATTTAATGTTCATAACTCTAGGATAAACAGTAGAAAATCAACTCCGTTGTGTGAGATCAACTGTGATCAAGGCCTTTCAGAGTTCCCTGACTGGTAGCTGATGAGCATTGGAAAGTTATGACAAATATTGTAAGACATGATCCTATTCAAAATAAAGGCACTGGCAGTGGTAGTGGGGACTCCCCAGACACAACTGAAAAACAGTTCCAAGGAATTCAAGTAGATGACCAGTGTTGCTAATAATAATTAGGGAAAGAGAAGCTCTGATTATGTCAGGAACTCTTTCTCTGACAACTAAATGAGCAATGTGACACCAACATGAACAGGAACTCAAATTAGAATACTAAATGCAGTGGAAGAAGAGAATTAAACTTTGTACTAAGGTTAAAGCATTGTTTTCAGTTGGAGACATCTATTGGAACGTCTTTAAAAACTCATGTTTTAATTGAGTAAGGAAGGAGTTCAGAGAAATATATTCCACTATGGCTTTCATTTTTTCATAACAAAACAGAAACTTTCACAATCTGATAAACTCCAGTTTCACTACTGAAGTGGAAACGAAGGGAGTTTAAGTTGCTTGCCAAATACTGTCTTACGTTTCGATACCTCATTACTGATATCCAACTATAAATGCCACTAAATGATCAATTAGGTAAGTCTGAGAAAATATCTTAGGAGAGCATATGCAAATCCTGTTACCTTTTCGAATTCCATTTTTGAAATTTATTTCTTTTGGAAAATATAGCTCAACTTTCACTTGTACTCCTTCTAAACCTCAAATAATATCTAATTTTTGCTATTGAACATTGCTACCAATGTTATAACAAATTTTAAAAATTTGTGAAGATGTACTTCAAGTGGTATGGAATATAAATATTGGTTAGGGTTCAAAACATTATTTCCTCTTCTTCAAGAGGTGATATTAACTTAAATGTAATAATTTTATGTAGAAATTATATGCAGCTTTTTGTAGAGGAGTGTGGAGAAATCTTCCTTTTTTCCATTGTTGTCATTGTAGCTACCCTTAGGCATAATAAATGTTTCACTTAAATTTTACATTGATTTAGAGTAATTATATATATATATATGTATATAATTGCCCCCCCACCCCTGTCAAAATAGAAATTATCATTTTTAAGGTCCTGCTTTTGCTTGTGGAGGATGGACGATTCTGGTAAATGTAGGCCTTAATGGTAAATGTAGTCTTTAATTGAGAACAACCAGCAGGAAAATTACCTATTTTGCAGACTTAGATCATTGTGTGTGTTTTCTAAACATGTTGGCTTCAGCTTGCTTTAAACTACCGATAAAAGGAAGCTTTTACATCATGTGATATTCTGATGATCAGCTTTCTCTGTTAAAAATACAGTTTGTATTTTTCCCAAGTCTTGAAAGTACAATGTTGATATTTTAATAGGGATGGCATTGAATCTGTAGATTGCTTTGGGAAGTATAGACATTTCAACAATGTTGATTCTTCCTAGCCATGAGCATAGTATGTTCTTCCATTTGTTAATATCCTTCACTATTTCCTTTTTTAGGGTTTCATAATTTTCTTTATAGAGATCCTTCATCTCTTTTGTTAGAATATTCCTAGGTAGTTAACTTTCTTTGGGGATATGGTGAAGGGGGTTGCATCCTTAATTAGCCTCTCATCTTGGCTGTTGGCATATACAAAGGCTACTGACTTGTGGACATTGATTTTATATCCGGAGACATTCTTGTTGTTTTTGATGACTTCCTGGAGTCTTGTGGTTAAGTCTTTGGGGTTCTCTAAGCATAAGATCCTATCATCAGCAAAAAGGGAGAGTTTGACCTCCTCTGCTCCCATTTGGATGCCCTTTATTTCCTTCTTTTGCCTAATTGTATTGGCTGGAATGTCCAAGACTATGCTGTATAGTAGTGGCGATAGAGGACAACCTTGTTGGGTTCCAGTTCTAAGTTCATCCCTGGGATGAAAACTACTTGATCATGATGTATGACTTTTTTGATGATAAGCTATAATCTATTGGCTAGGATTTTGTTGAGAATTTTTGTATCTATATTCATTAGTGAAATTTGTCTGAAATTCTCTTTTTAGTCTTTCCTGGTTTTTGTATCAGGGTGATATTTGTCCCATAGAATGTGTTGGGAAAGAATCCTTCCTGCTCAAATTTTTGGAATGATTTCTGCAGTATGGGAATAAGCTCTTCTTTGGAAGTTTAATAGAATTCTGGTGTGAAGCCATCCAGATCAGGGCATTTTTTTCTTGGAAGCTTTTTTATTGTTTCTTTGATCTCAGTGCTTGAAATTGGTCTGTTTGGGAGATCTATTTCTTCCTGGCTAAGTCTAGGGAGAAGGTGCAATTCCAAATATTGATCCATTTCTTTCACACTGTCAAAAAAAATATCTTCATTTTGTTTAGAACCAGAAAAAATCTTGTATATCTAAGGTAGTTCTTAGTAGTAAAAACAAATCTGGGGGCATCAGCATATCAGAATTGAGGCTGCACTATGTATAAGGCCATAGTGGTCAAGACATCATGGTACTGGCACAAAAATGGAGACATACACATTTGGAATTGAGTAGGAAACCAGGACATGAACCTACCATCTTACAGCCAGCTAATCTTTGATAAATTAAACAAGAATATACACTTGTATGAATAGGGGGAAAGAATCCCTATTCAATAAATGGTGCTGGGAGATCTGGATATCCACATGTAAAAGACTGAAACTGGACCTGCACCTTTCTCCGCTTAAAAAATTGATTCAAGATGGGTAAAAGACCTAAATTTAAGGAATGAAACAATAAAAATCCTCATACAAAGCAAAGGAAAAAACACTTGAAGATACCAGCCTGGGAAAGACTTTATGAAGAAGACTTCCATGGCAATTGCAACAGCAACAAAAATAAACAAATGGGATTCAATTAAACTTAAAAGCTTCTATACAGCTAAGGAGACAACAACCAAAGCAAATAGACAACTTATACAATGGGAAAGGATATTTGCATGTTTTGAATCAGATGAAAGCTTGGTAACTAAGATCTATAGAGAACTCAATTTAACCCACAAGAAAAAAGCCAACAATCTCTTCTATCAAAGGGCAAGAGAGATGAATAGAACCTTTCTACAGAAAGACAGATGAATGGCTAGCAAACATATGAAAAAATGCTCATCATCCCCAATTATTAGAGAAATGCAGATCACAACCACCCTGAGATATCATCTAACCCCAATGAAAATGGCCCACATCACAAAATCTCAATACTGAGGATGCTGGCATAGATGTGGAGAGAAGGGAACACTTTTACACCACTGGTGGGACTGGAAACTAATGCAACCTTTTTGGAAGGAAGTATAGAGAACCCTTAGAAAACTCAAGCTAAACCTCCCACTTGATCCTGCAATCCCATTACTGGGCATTTCCCAGAAGGAAAAAATTCCTTTTAGTATAAGGACACTTGCTAGACTGTTTATTGCTGCTCAATTTACAATCTCCAAAATGTGTAAACAGCATAAATGCCCACCAACCCAGGAATGGATTAACAAGCTGTGATATATGTATACCATGGAATACTATTCAGCCATTAAAAAAGATGGAGACTTTACCATTAAACTGGATGGAAGTGGAACACATTATTCTTAGTAAAGCATCACAAGAATGGAGAAGCAAGAATCCTAGGTACTCACTTCTCATATGAGGACAGTTGATGATCTAGTATATGGTGGGGCATGGGGGAAGGGGAGAGCAGAGAGAGAAAAGGAGGGAGGGAAGTGGAGGAAGAGAAGAGCAGAGAAAGGGAGGGGGATGGGGGTATCAGTCATGGTGTGTGACATAACTTTTGGGGCCAGGACACAATTATAAGAGGGCCTTTACCTAACAAATGCAATCAATGTAACCTGGTTCTTTGTACCCTCAATGTATCCCTAACAATAAGAAAAAAAAAACCAAAAACTTAAAAACTCTCCACCTTTTCTTTCAGTGGAGTTGAACTCAATCTCTCTGCCCTATTGTGAGTGTTGAGTTCTTCACTTGTTTAAAAAAATACAGTTTGTATTATTATAACACCAAATATCTAGTTAGCATAGCTGTTTAATACTATAAATTGGCTGTTAAAATTATTCAGATTTTCTTGTAGATCACATGTGCCCTTGGATTGATGTAATAGATTAAACCCCTCACATGCTGGTAAACAAATTTCCTTAATTTGGAAACCACACATCCTCCCGTGACTTCTATTAGGGCATTTATTCTTTTTCTTAACTGGCATGTCTGTTTTTGAAAGATTTTGAGGGTTTAAGAGATTTCAGTTATCAAACGAATACTTAAAACTGTGATTTGATTTAAAACCCAAATTGTTTTTAAAACCTAGAAAATTAGTCAAGGGATGATACAAAGAGAAAGATGAAATTGCACCAAAAGTATCATTTCACTCTGAGAAATAATCAAGATTCTTGTCCTGATTCCTCCATGACTGGTATTAGAAATCAAGTTACTATGAAAAAAAAAATCAATATGTTAAGAGAGTACTTCTTAGTAAATGATTATGAATAATTGAGAAAATTATATAAATATGATTTTAATAACCAGAAAGGAGTAAAAATATTTATCCTGAAATACACTGAAATATATTGGTAGAATCTGGGGTGGCACTTGTGGCTCAAAGGAG
>NW_003852431.1:2213853-2218563 GCF_000181295.1 Otolemur garnettii
TCTTAGTAAAGCATCACAAGAATGGAGAAGCAAGAATCCTAGGTACTCACTTCTCATATGAGGACAGTTGATGATCTAGTATATGGTGGGGCATGGGGGAAGGGGAGAGCAGAGAGAGAAAAGGAGGGAGGGAAGTGGAGGAAGAGAAGAGCAGAGAAAGGGAGGGGGATGGGGGTATCAGTCATGGTGTGTGACATAACTTTTGGGGCCAGGACACAATTATAAGAGGGCCTTTACCTAACAAATGCAATCAATGTAACCTGGTTCTTTGTACCCTCAATGTATCCCTAACAATAAGAAAAAAAAAACCAAAAACTTAAAAACTCTCCACCTTTTCTTTCAGTGGAGTTGAACTCAATCTCTCTGCCCTATTGTGAGTGTTGAGTTCTTCACTTGTTTAAAAAAATACAGTTTGTATTATTATAACACCAAATATCTAGTTAGCATAGCTGTTTAATACTATAAATTGGCTGTTAAAATTATTCAGATTTTCTTGTAGATCACATGTGCCCTTGGATTGATGTAATAGATTAAACCCCTCACATGCTGGTAAACAAATTTCCTTAATTTGGAAACCACACATCCTCCCGTGACTTCTATTAGGGCATTTATTCTTTTTCTTAACTGGCATGTCTGTTTTTGAAAGATTTTGAGGGTTTAAGAGATTTCAGTTATCAAACGAATACTTAAAACTGTGATTTGATTTAAAACCCAAATTGTTTTTAAAACCTAGAAAATTAGTCAAGGGATGATACAAAGAGAAAGATGAAATTGCACCAAAAGTATCATTTCACTCTGAGAAATAATCAAGATTCTTGTCCTGATTCCTCCATGACTGGTATTAGAAATCAAGTTACTATGAAAAAAAAAATCAATATGTTAAGAGAGTACTTCTTAGTAAATGATTATGAATAATTGAGAAAATTATATAAATATGATTTTAATAACCAGAAAGGAGTAAAAATATTTATCCTGAAATACACTGAAATATATTGGTAGAATCTGGGGTGGCACTTGTGGCTCAAAGGAGTAGGGCGCTGGCCCCATATGCCAGAAGGTGACGGGTTCAAACCCAGCCCCTGCCAAAAACCGCAAAAAAAAAAATACATATTTATACATATGTATAGATAAATAGATAGACTTAAACACTGGTAGAAACAGACCAGTGTTTAAAAGTCTGAGATCCAGAATTGATTTCTCTTTAAAATATATGCCAGAAAATTTGTTGAAGGAATAGGAATTGGCTCCCCTCCCCCCGCTAAACATACTTGCAGAATTATTTTGTGACTATCATTGACAATTACTCCCATTGCCAAGAAGAAATAATTTTTCAACACTTATTTCCTTCATTTATTTATTTATTTATTTTTGCAGTTTTTGGCAGGGCAGGGTTTGAACCCACCACTTCCAGTATATGGGGCCCATGCCCTACTCCTTGAGCTACTGGCATCACCCTTTCTTGATCTTTCTGATTGACATTGTTCTTAGTATGTGTGGGCATGTTTGAATGTGTTCCAGTTTGGGGGTGTGTCTACAGTATCATGGAATTGGGAAATTCACTTGGAAAGGTAAAGAACAATAGTAAGTTAAGCAGCTCGATTTAGTAATTGTAGGAGAAAATAAAAACAAACAGAAAGCAATGAGTAAATATATATTTGTGATATTAGTTGTATATATTAGTCAATGAATAGTATAATAGTTATAGATCTGTGTTTACAAGGAATAAATTATTATGAAGTACAAACAAACCCATTAATATTTGAAATGAAGTATACTTGATGTGTAAGTTAACTTTGGGTTTTATAGATAGATAGTAAGGTCAATTTCCTACCTGAAACACAATTAAAACAATACACATTCAGAATAAAAACGATATTCTTCCCCCTCCCTCTTTCCGGGATTTATTAGGTGGGCCTTCAGGTGGATCACTCTCTACCCACGGTGTGCTGTCCTCCAGTATGTAGTTGGGACTTCCCTTCACAAATGTTTTTTTGTTGTGTGTATGTGGGAAAGGACATAAAAATGATTCGCTTTCATTTGCCTATCTCTCTATTTCTCATAGACTGGTAATGCTATGTCTAGATACTTACTGATTTCTTGACTGACAATTTGTGCTTGTGCCTATGTGTATAAATTGTTAAGATGTATTAAGCCTCCACAGTTGACCACCTCCTGACAGTGACCATCTCCTTAAATTGATCTAATTTTCATAGCCTGGACATGCAGCACATGCATGCATCAGTTTGATGAACCTAACTCCTTATACGACCACTCCACAGAATAGGCCAGTTTCTTAAAATCTGTTGGGTAGTTAACTTGTAGAGTTTCTACTGTATTTAAATTGTTGAAAAGAGACAACTATAGGAAAGCTGGTTTCAGGGAATACTACTTACCTTTGCCGTACTTTTTCCCATGCTTCGTTTTCTAATTCGTGACATAAAGGAAAAGCAATGTTGGGAAGCCAGTGAGACCCGGAGATGATCCCGCATCTCGGGGAAGCCGGTGAGACCCAGAGATGATCCTGCATCTCGATTACAGATAGCTGTGTTACCTGAGGAGGGAAAGAAAATAAAACTTATCATGTATGAACACAATCTTTACTTGGAATTAAATCAATACAAGAATGTTTACTTTGCAGACTGTTGTCACTATCATACAGAACGTGGCATGTTACGAAGCTCACGTGGTGTCTGGTATGTTCCCAAACAGGTTACTTTTTCTTCTGTGAAATAACATTACGGATTTTTTGTGATACTTAGTCTGTTAGAAGGTATTCTAATTTTCTTTCATTCTACTTTCTTTCACCTTTCTCCACTCCTAAAAGCAGAAGGGCAAAATGAAACGTAAAGTTTTGGCAGGTTACAAAAGGCAGCCTCGTGTTTGGGAACACTCCAGGATAGGGAGAAACTGGTCCATGTCATGTCGATATAATCCAAGTGGTCTGGTAGCTCCGGGCTTTTATCTCGGAGAGCATTCCTGTCACAGTGTAAGTTTACATATTTTAAAATAGGAGTTGGTATATGTGACTTGTGATACCATTTAATAATAATGAAATTATCTTTTTGAATCAGGGTCCTAGAGAAATGAAAAAAAAGAGCTAAATATGAAAGGTAGAAGAAGGCAGGGGCTTTCAGGAGGATATAAAAGAAAGGCTACAAAATCACCACAGAATTGGTATCAAAATTAAAAAAGGAAGATTTTTAATGTCCTTATTTGATAAGAGTTTAAGTGATGTAGCTGTATAAAGCAGATTGAAGGAGTGGGTCTAATTATAACAACATACCATGTAAGTTTTGGAGTGTCTCAAACTCTTACTTTTCCACTGTGAAGGCAAATGCAAGTAGTCACTTTAATAAGATTTGGGCTTAGAATGTGGGGCTATGCCTGCTATGGCCGGGATAATACGTCTTATGTTGCTTAGTCTGTGCTAACAGAGAATTAGCTTATGTGTTAAACAAAAGAAATAAATAAGCAAATAAATAAAATATGGTCCAAATAATGCCTAGTAACATGCATTTTTCTATAATTTCAGAGACAATTCCAAAACACGTTACTTTTTTCCCCCCATGAAATAACATTATTGAATTTTTTGTGATGCTCGTTATTCTGACAACTTTGTAAACTATTTTATTATTTCTAATAGCGTGCATATTGATTATTTTAGTTTCTCCAATATTTTCATGTACACACACACACAATTTATGTCTTCCTATTTTAATCCTTGGACTTTTTTCCCCTTATTTGTTTACCTTAATTTAAGAAAATATTTCTTTTTACGTTTTACTCTGTTTTTATTTATTTGTTTGTTTGCTTGTTTGTTTGTTTTACACTGTTTTATTTGAATACCAAGTCATATATTTCTATAACTTTATTATAATCCCTAGAGTTGCCTTAAAATTTTCTGTTTTCAAGATGTGGTAGCCCAATTGTGTTACAAATACAACTGTAAGAATATGGTTGGCTTAACCGAGCATTTAATACAACTTATATTTCAAATGTAAAAGAAAAATTATTTCTTGCTAAATGACAAATATGTGAGAAATATATTTTTAAGTATTTTAAATTTTTTTCAGGAATATATTCTGTTATTTAGTATCTCTATAATTGGTAATTTTTTTTCTTAATTGGAAACAAGGTACTAATTTGCAGTAGAATCACTTAGGTTAAATGTTTCTTTCCTTTATAGGTAATGAACTCTTTTTAAAAAAAATCCTGATCAATAATATATATAAATAAATAATATTTATGGGATACTTCATGATGTTTTGATTTATATAAACAGGATAGAAAATTTCAAGCAAAATTAACTTATCTGCCAACTCACCAACTTACTATTTTATTTTATTTTTTTTGTAGTTTTTGGCCAGGGCTGGGTTTGAATCTGCCACCTCTGGCATATGGGGTTGGCGCCCTACTTCTTTGAGCTATAGGTACCACCCATACCAACTTACTTTTTTTACGATCAGAAGAAAGTTATTAACTATAATCACCATGCAGTCCATGGATCAATAAATCTTATTAATCCAATTTAACTGGAACTGTGTACACCATGATCAACATTTCCCCGTCCCCATGCTCTCACCCCAGCCCCTGATAACCACTCTTGCAGTCTCTGCTTCTCTGAGTTTTTTCTTTTTTTAATTTCACATGTATGTGAGATCATGTGATCCAAATGAAAAGGCAAGAAATTCCAGAAGTCATGATGACCAT
>NW_003852431.1:2218961-2219985 GCF_000181295.1 Otolemur garnettii
AAAAAAAAAAAAAAAAAAACTATACAGTAATACTTTGATATAATAATAATGTATAAACATGTTTTTATAAATGTCATATAAGACAACATAGGTTGGGCAGTGCCTGTGGCTCACTGAGTAGGGCACTGGCCCCGTATACTGAGGGTGGTAGGCTCGAACTCAACCCCGGCCAAACTGCAACAAAAAAATAGCTGGACAGTGTGGTGGGTGTCTATAGTCCCAGATACTTGGGGCAAGAAAATCACCTAAGCTCAGGAGTTGGAGGTTACTGTGAGCTGTGATGGTACAGCATTCTAGGCTGCTGTGAACTGTGATATCACAGCACTCTATGCAGGGTGACATAGTGAGACTGTCTCTGAAAAAAAGAAGGCAACATAGGTTATACATGCGACAAAAATGATATTTTCTTCATGGTTCTTGAATATAAATATCTGTATCATAATGCAGGATTTTTTATAATCTTTTATTTAAATATATTTCTTTTTTTTCTTCTTGATGCATGAATCCTTGTGACAAAAGTCAATACTCATTTTTGATCAGGTGGATGATCAAACAGCTTATGAATGATCAAGTTGAATTTGAATAATACACATATGAACACACAAATGCATTCTTTCTGAACATAGGTATAGAGAGTTACTAAATAATATTTAAAAAAGGTATAAATATGTTTCACTTTGGCTTTTAGTTTTGCATTTACAAACACTTGCATGTATGTATAAATATGCATGTAAATGTGTATGTAACAAAGAAAAAAGAACAGAGGGAAGGAAGGAAGGAAGAAAGGAAGGAAGATGCTCCTTGGCTTATGATGGGTTTACATCTTAATAAAACTATCACAATCAAACTCCCTTAAGTCAAAAATGTATTTACTACAACTAACCTACTGAACAGTATAGCTTGACCTAACCTACCTTAGAACACTTAAGTAAGCTTCCACCTGGGCAAAAATCACCTAACACAAAGGCTATTTTATAATAACGTATTGAATACCTCACATAATTTATTGAGTATTAAACTGAAA
>NW_003852431.1:2220464-2257569 GCF_000181295.1 Otolemur garnettii
ATGGCTGTGTGGGTACTCTCAGGTGTAAACAGCATGGCTGTGTGGGTACTCTAACTAAGGCTTCTGCTTGCAGCCACACTGTTTTTCCACCACTGGAAAGTTGAAAAATTGCTAAGTCAAACATTGGTATATTGGGGACCATCTAGATACATATAAAGGCTTGCCTTCCAGTGGCAAAACTTTTCTCATTCCACAGTCACCGTATCTTTTTCTATCAACATTCCCCGCTGACCATTTTGCTTTCCATTTCCCTGAGAATAGAGAAGCAACCTGGCACTGCACCCATGTCACTCTTTCTCCAGTTACTGAGAACGGCCTGTCTATGCTTCTTACAATGCCCAAGTTGCACATGAGGACCGGGTCAGTATCATCTCACCTCACTGGCATTTTTGGTTTTCCACTTTCTCCTCTACTTTCCCAAATAGCAGATACACATACTAGGATTCTGTCAAAACAAAGTAATCACCCAGGTAATAAAGCTTCACCGCAATGTGTAACATTGACACTGCAGTGATCAGCTCTATTGGTAGCACATTGTCTTGATCTAGTAGAATGAGCCCGTCACCTTACCTCTGTGGTCCCTCTCTTGAAACTCGTAATTTCAATCAAATCATGAGTAAAATGAGAGACAAATCCCAACTGAGGTACATTCTACAAATTACCCAATCAAGACTCATGAAAACTGTCAAGGTAATCATAAACAAGGAAGATTTGGAAACACTCCAACAAGAAGATCCGAAGGCGTTGTGAAACTAAGTGTAATGTAGTGTCCTAGAACAGATAAAGATGACTAGGTATAAGCTACATAGTCTGAATAAAGTAAAAACTTCAGTTAATAGGAATATATCAATATTTAGACATTAATGGTGACAAATGCACCGTGGTCAGATATGTACCTATACGATATTAACAAATGGGAAACTGTATGTGGAATGTCTGGGAATTTCTCCACCAGTTTTGCAGTTTTTGTGTAAAGCACATTCTTCTTAAACTCTAAAATAATAAAAGCATAAATGCAATGAATTGAAAAACAAAACAAAAATAACACGATGATACATTCTTTATGCATTTATTGTTCTACGTTTTGTTCTAAATAACAAAAGAAAATGAGTATTCTCAATATGGAGAAGACCACTGTAAACTATACCAAGTCCCGAAGCCCACTCTGTCGTCTTCATGGGCACAAAGCTGGACTATATTTCTAATTATCCCTAATAATATAAGGGACCACGTGATTAGTTGTCAAAAATGAATCTTGTGATACACAGAAATAATACATCATTTTTGTTCATAAAGCTCTGCATAGAAGGAAATCAGAGTTTCCAGATGAGGTCAGCACCATTCGGGGTAAGTATTTTGGTTCCTGTATAATCACAAGGAGGATGCAACCAGGTACTATCTTTTGGACTTCAAATATATGAGAAATAAATTTGTGTTAGGATATAAAACTGTGTTAAGATACCTGTATATATGAGGGTCATAGCACCTGGGGTATTCACCAGCATCTGTCCAGTCACCAAAAGCTGGACCCAGCTTTTCACTTCAGATACATGATTCATTTACGTTCATTCATCTTGTGCTCCTGTCTCTACTCTTTGCCCCCTTAGTCTCTCTTGATACACCAATTTAGGTTTTTTAACCCATAGTGATTCCATATTAAAGCAGTAATAATTTCTCAGCCCTTACGTATAGCCTGGTTACCAGTATTTGGCATACTACCTTTACCAAAACTTATGTTTATACTTCTAATTTTTAATTTTCAAACCTACCTCACTTACTCCTCCTGCTTACTTTTTTTTTTTTTGGTGTCTCATCAGCTCTCCAAAGTTCTGTTTTTCTCTTACTAATTCACTCCCTTCATTGATACCCTCCAGGTTCAGAGGGTATTAACTATTCTTTACTCTCAGTTCAGTTAAGAGTATTAACTACTTTTAATTTCACTCTTTAAGGCCTTTTCAGCCTTGAAGTACAGATTTTATATCCACATTGTTAGCAAAAAAACGGTATGTTCAAGGGCATGTTTATATGAAACTCAACTTTAAAAGGTCTAAACATAAACTTCTGAGATCTGACTCAAATTTCTTCCTTAAAATTTCCTCCAGTTCAATTGATTGCGAAGCAGTTGTTCCAGTTGTTTAAACACAGAAAAACAAACAAAAGCTGGAAGAACCCTTAACTCTTCCCTTTCTCTCCTCATGCCCCACATGTAATCCATCAGAAAGTTCGGTCTGCTTTTGATTTAAAATACGTTCAGGTTTTGCCTTTTGGCACCTCATTTCCAGGACCACCACAGAATTCAAGATGCAGTAATTTTCCACCTGGATTGCTGCAGCCACCATGTGACCAGTATCCTTAATTTTACTTTTACTTTTTATGATTTTATTCCTCACACAGAGTAAATTTATCAATACGTTGTTGCAAACATATCATACTTCCGCTCAAACTCTGCAGTGACCAACTCCTCTCTCTCATAGTAACAGACCTTACTTACAGTGAGTTACCAGACCCCGTACAGACTCTTCCTCCCTCATTGCCTGCCATTCTTTATTATTTCTTCAGATATTTCCCCAACTACCCGCCTTGTTGTTCATTTTGTTCCTTTCTTGCATTTATCAGAGCAAATTTTATCTTCAGCCCCAGTCCCTAGGCTGCCTCTTCCTATAAATCTCCTCTTCCCCATATCCATCTGGCTCACTTCTTTGCCTTCTCCAAGACTTCATGTAAACTGCTGCTCTTTCCATGAATGTTTCCCCACTATGTTATATAGACATTTAATTTTCTAATACTCTTTAGCCTCCTTTATTGTTTCATTTTTTTCCAAATCCGTATCATCTTGTATGATGTTACATCCTTTACATATTTATTTTTCTCTGTAACAGTTTGTTTACTCTTATAACCCCAGGAACTAGAACATAAAAAGCATAAAGAGCATGAAACTTTTAATATGGATCATATTTAAATACCATTAATAGGTAGAATGCCACCAAGCAAAATGAGAACAGACAAAAAGGAAAAAAAAATACTTGGAAGCTCATTAGAATAATTTTCTACAAGCTGATTAGCTCCTGCTGTCAATTCTCCTTAGGGGTCTTGAAAATTTTAGAAAGATTAGTCTTATTTTCTACAGGTGAGCTTAAGTATCTATTCAGGTGCAACATTTAATGAACAACAGAGTGTGTCTTTGACTATTAATATCTTATCTATCAGGCATGAAATGTCCCCTGATGGTAAATGGGCTTCAGCAGAAGTCAATTTAATTTTGTCAGACAGTTATGCTAACTTTTTCTAAAACTGTGAATGATATCTATGTCCTGTTTTAAATCATCTTCCTCATCTCTCTAAAACCACATATGGAAAGACATTTTTTTTAAAGTATACCATATTTTTAGCAATGTGCTATCATAATTGAAGTGAATCAAAATGATATATGTATAACATATATTATGTAGGAGAACCTCTGTAAGTTGACCACCCAAGGAACTATAACAAACGGGTCACCACCTGGAGGTGTTCAATGAAAACAATTAGGCCTCCTGTAGTGATACAAACCTGTGGCACACATCTGGTTTATGAAAATTAGGTCAACTTAAGGTGGTGGTCAAGGTCAGGAGATAAGCAACTATGGCGGGTCTACTGTATTTGTTACACGGATATTATAGATCTCACATAACCTATATGACAGTAAGTTTTCATATTTTCTTGAATGTAGGATTATATATACATATATAATACATAAAATTATAATATGTACACATACATAACATCCTGGCCACAGGGGAAATATGCATTATACAGGGTGGCCATGAAGTCTCTGTACAATTTTCAATTGTACATGAACTTTATGGACACTCTGCATAGATAAATTAATGAATAGATATATCTGATTTATATATCTAATAATGGTAACTATGTATATTAAGTAATTTCTATAAATTATAAAGTAGCAACCCCTTAATTGACTAGTCTAGAAAACCTCAACTAGATGAATTATTTGTGCAAGTTTTTTAAGATGTTAGAAACAGCATGTATAAAGGGTAAGACAAATATATGATAGAGAGCTGAGAAACTTCCTCTTCTGCATAATATGGTTTGGTTGCAAAAGTCTAACACCTGCCCAAAAACAACAAGACCAGGGCTTTGACTACACCGGTAACCAGGATTTGAGAGGTCAAGTTTATGGTCACAGGAGAACACTTTGAGGTGAGACTAATCTGCCACTCTGTTTTTTCCTCCAATCATCTGTCTAACAGCCGGCAATACTGTGCCAGAAGTTAATGCGATTATAGAGCCGTGCACAGAGTCCTAGGTAAGCTGAGCTTTGAACAGTATCACGGGCACCAAGAGGTATTAGAGTACATGGTCAAAGGGCATTCAGAACTTCATATGCCAAGATTCTGAAGAAAAGGGACCAAAAAAGAAAAAAAAAAGATGTAAACCCAATTCCTACATTGCTTTTATACTGATTTGTAATCAACACTGAATTAGAGGTAAAAAAAAAAAAAAATTGTAGTTAGTATTGACTCAAGGGCTAGAAAGAAAAGAAAATTTAGTAGGATCAACATGAAAAGAAAAAATAATTATGGTTTAAAAACCATCAAGGGCGGGCCAGCACCTGTGGCTCAAGGAGTAGGGCGCTGGCCCCATATACCAAAGGTGCTGGGTTCAAACCCAGCCCCGGCCAAAAAATAAATAAATAAAAAACCATCAAGGGTGAAGAACCCTGGATTTTAGCCATATCGGATGAATTGCTCTAACCTGAAATGAAGGAAATTGAAAATAGAGAACATTCTGGAACTTAAGGCAGCAACTAGTATCAAAAACTCAAAAGATGAATTTTACAGAAATATATTTGCAAAACTAGAGCTGAAAATTGTATTGGAAGATAGAGTAGTAGAAAATATCTAAATTGAAGCACAAAAGGAAAAAAAATTACTTTTGACCAAATATAAAATGTTCACTCTACAAGAATATATAGAAACAATACAACAAAACATTGAGCACTTTTAGAAACAAAGGATGGAAAGGAGAATTGATATTAAACCAAAGAAAATACTAAGTTAGACAGAAATAAATTTTAACACTCCATTGAAGGATGTCATCCTATGAACTGTTTCACCAGTAATCCTTGAAATGATCGATGTCATCCCAGGCAAGGCTGAGAAATTGTCAGGATGAAAAGAAGCTGACGGAGACAGATCTACTAAATGCCTTGTGGTACGGACACGCACACATGCAAAGACATTAAGAAAAAGTTGAGAAAATATGGAAAAAGGATAAACTATATTGGGGAAAAATGGCCCCCATTTTTACCTGAAATAAAACAAAATAAGGCCTATGACAATTCATATAGTTCTTATATAAATACAGATGTACATGGATAGATGGTGCTTGGAGGTGTGATGGGATATGCTGACATAACCCCACACTCTCTGATTCAAAGCTCTTTGATTGCCTTGTTCATGTGACTCCACCCCAAGCTGATAGAGAACAAGACATCAAACTGTACAGTGTCTAGTAGAAAACAAAGGCTTTCTTTCTCCTGGATTTTTTCTAGGTAGGTTTTATGATAGTCTTGTTAGGGAGTATTACATCATGAAGAGCATACTTTTTTACAAATAAAATCAACACAGTCTCCAAGAAAACCTTTTAGTTGGACTTGCTGACCTGCCTCTGTACATACCATAAGAAGGAAAGAGAGAAACACATCAGTACATAAGCTTAACGTTGCCTTGGGACAGCTTTCAGCTTGACAAAAAAAAGGATGGAGATAAAAGTATCTGGCTCAGAGATCTGTACAAAATAGCATAGTGGGTATGGGTATGAAATAAATGAAGAATTTTGTCAAGCCAGCAAACGTAAGAAGGAAAGGGAACAAATTATAAATAAGACTAAGTATAACAGGATGGAATAGAAAAAATTGCTTTTATACTCACAATAAATGTGAAGAGATTAAGAGAGAGACTCTACATCTTCTCTAATACCCAGTCATGCTTTTCCTTCACCAATTGGACACCACTCAGAGCTGGGCAAATAGTCTCCCAAATAAACAATGAACCATCCTTGTTGAGAGGTGTTTGTAAATTACTGAGGTATGTTTGGACAAGTGTGTGTAATTTCTGAGTCACAGTCTTTAAATAGTATTTTCTATGTCTTTCCTATCAATAAAATAAAAATGTTTAATGGGAATAGTATGTTAATATTGCAGATTACTTGACAAATGTAGAGTTTTTTCTTGAATATATTATTGTGCCTCACTGTACAATCTATAGAACTGTAATTTGTGCCATGATTGACTGAAAGAATTTTAATTACTATTCATAAAAATTATGTAAAATATTAAAATGTGAAGATCCTGTAGCATCCGTGATTCCATTTCGGAAACACTTTATTTTTATAGAACAGAAAAAAGCATAGATGGTTGACTCTAGTGCACGTCCCTGACCATGTGCAGATAAGTGAAAGAGATTGAAAGGGTCTGAGAATCTTTCATACACGAGAAAACAAGGCCACATGCTTTTCAGAGGAATTGAAAATACAGTAGTGTAATTGAAAACATTTTTATAAGCCAGATGCCATTAATTTCTCTTCAATATGTGAAATCCATTTTAATTGAACACAAATCGTAACCTGACTTGTTATAGTGATATCGAATGGTCAAATCAGCTAAAGATTTTTATTAATCTCTTGCATATACTTACAGCTAACACATTACTGCTTCTGTTGTAGGTGTGTGCTAAGCATAGCACTGTTACACACTGATCACTATAACACGATCCTTTTTTTTTCAATTTTTCTACTGACCCATTCTTACCTGTGTTTGATATCATTTCAACATCATTCAAATTTCATTCTTTAAAAAAAGGAATTCAAAAAGTGCTAAATACCAACAAATGGGCAGGTCGGAAAGGTGGTCTTGGCTCTGATGAGCAATGCAGAAATTAGTTTTAATTATGAAACTATTTCATGAACTAATATATTGGCATTTTACATGTGTGCTTTTACACCTTATTATTTACTGTCATCATAAGTACAAAGACACAGTCTTTTCTACCATTTAGTCTTTAAACCCTAATTTAAACATGACTCCTACATGAGGAAACTATGTATTTGATTGAAAGAGTCATATGTATTTATTCTCAGACTTTTATCAAAATGGTATATGATGACTCCACAATTGACACTTTACCTTCTGGAAAAGGGAGTTCACTTTTCTTTCATGGCTTTAATTATGCCTTTTTGTACCACTTTTTCTTCTAAGGGTCAACACAATCTTCTCTGTTAGGACTCTGGCTCTGGTAGGACTAGGACTACCAGAGCCAGAGTCCTAACAGAGTCTCCCACTTGGAACAGCAAAGTCCTCCCCTGTCTCTTAGATTAACTGAGATCTTAATACTAATGTTTCCCTTGGCCCAGACCTGTTCATTAAAAGTCAGATGATACAATGGTTTGTATATAAATTCCTTAATTTATATTTTATTCAAGCATAAGATTGGTTAGAAATTTATTTTTTGCAATATAACTAAAATAATGTGAACTAATAGCCAATAAGTAGAAAGAAGTTATCTATTTTGATAATGGTTTCTGAGAAATATAAATATATAGCACTTATTATGTTTTATAACCAACTATAGTTTTTTAATAAAACCAAGGATAAAATTTTGATTGCAAAGATGTTCAGAAATAATTTAAATCTTCTAAAATTGCAAATTGCCCTATATACATGTTGTTTCTGTATATTTTAAAGTGATAAACATTTTACGTTAAATACATGGAGATGAATTCTATGATAGAGAAAAATCTTTATATTTTTCATGCATTCAAATTAGTTTTTGAGTCATTTAAGTCTAATAGGCCAGCCTATATTGCTTGTGCACAAGCTATTCTTAAGTCCTCACGATGCCTACAGTCACATCTACCTCTAAGCTGCCATGAAGTGCAGAACTTGAGAGGGAAAAGCCTTCCAGCATCAACATCCAGTAGAACATGGCTCTGCACAAACTCTAATATAGGCTATGAGAACATGGTTGACTCAACCTTGAAATATCTTTCTCTTTTTGTGAGAGACTAACCACACTACACAGCTGGCTCAGGTTACTTGTCTGGGTCAGTCTGACAGTTTTGGTTCTTCATACCAATCTGTATATGGTCAAGTAACTGTATTGTTTAATTTTTTTTCACTTTGTATTGCTTAATTTCATTTCTGATATACTTTCTCCTTTATTCTACATTTCTGCTCCTTTTGCACATAATTATATTTCTTTGTGACTTACAGTTAAGCTGAATTCTAATTCTATTCAGGAATATACTCTGCATGGTCTGATATAGTAGTTTTCAAGCATACTCACCCCACCATATTGTACAGTTATTATAAAGAAACTAGTAAGAAAAAAAGACCTTTTAGAATTTCTTCTACATCGCCATAGATAAATTTATCATGAGTGTGAGCTTCACCCTTTCCTTTTATTCATCACAATAAATTTACACTGTTTTCTTAGGTAAGCAAAATGTATTTCCTAATATACATTAGTTTCCTCCAACTATTTCTATTATCATTCTTTTGAACTTCTATTAACTATTAATTTGGCTAAATTTCACAAATAATCTTATAATTAGAAATTACATAAAAGTATTAAGTTTTCTGCTTATAGATAAGGTACTGTATTCAAAAAGAGAATAAAAGTGAAGATAACTTGGTAAACTACTGGCTTTTATAAAACTACTTAACAATAAGCGACTGTGTAAACTTAATCATGGAATGAGAATTACATGCATATTCACTCAGATTTTAATTTTTTTCTGTAAGATAGAAGAAATGTTGCCGTATTGAAAGGAATTTAATTGGAACTAAGTAATATAAGAGCCATAAAATTCACAGCCCATTTTGTGACACGTTGTAGGAGATATACATTATATATCCAAACATAGATACATACACACTTATTTCCTTTCATATTATTGCTTAATATTAGAAAGTCTTGTTAATGTTGCTGTTATGCTTTGCTTTTATTTTGTTCATTTCTTTAAACTCTTTAAAAAAAATCATTCATTTGTGTAAAGTAACTATGGGAGGCCTTAATGCTATTTTGTCAAGGATACACACTGCGGAGGGAGGGATACCACAGGAAGGGATGGATTGATATGAGTGAAATGCAGATGGTAATGTCATAGATGTTTAGGGGAAAGGGGTGCAGAAATGTTGATTATGGAAGATTTTTCAAGTTCAATGTTGTGCACGCTGTATTTCCCTGTAATCTCACAGAACATTAGGAATAAGGAATAAATTAACAAATAGATGGAGGAACAGGATTACATACTTAGTCACAGGTGAAGGACCAAATATCAGGTGTATTGGTATAAACAACACTGGTGAGGAATATGCCTGACAAGTGAGAATTGCTGTTGTTAGTTTAGCATGCTAAAAATAATCATGTTACTTGGGTGACTTTTCATTCTTGATAACTTAAGTATACGTTATTGGAAATGTATAACTGAGACAGCATATTGGTTACGTATGTGGGTACTGTACATGTACAGAGACTTCTGGGAAGGGAGAAGCCAGGGAAGTTAATTCCTGTCTCTGTCATTTACTCTCTTTTTTGCTCTCTTTTCCATGCCATTTATCCTCTTTACCTCTTATTTCTTCTGCAAAACTTGAATACGATAATGCCTATCTCACAGAGTTGTTTTCAGGATCAAACATGTAAATAAACATAAAGCCCTCAATATGATGATGACTGTGTTATACTAGGTACTACAAGTAGGTATTTAATGAGAAAATCAACATTAACAAGATTTCCACAGGCACCGATCCCCACTGAAATATGGGCACATTTGGACCTAAATGCCTACAAAAAAAAATCTGCTGAATATAAATGTGGTCATATATTTAATTATCAATGAGTTTAAATGATTTAGAATGATAAATATAATAGATGTAGTGCAGTATTACAATAACAGGGGAGATATTACTATTTATTTACTTACTTACTAGCACAATTGTGGGTCTCCAATCGAACATATATATATTTTTTAGACTGTAAATCAACCTTTCAATACTGGCTTGACTGAGAGTGCGGAAGTGTGTTACTGGATGATGGGAAAGATAGGAACTAAATAGCTGCCTTACTCTGGGAGTTCGGAAGCACATCCTGAGACAAGAATTTGGGTGTAGGTAGTTTATGTTGGAATCATAAAACGTTAAGGAAATAGTGTTGAAGCGGGAGGGAAGGGAAGGGAGTACAACACAGCATGCCTCATTTGGAAAGTTACTGCTGCAGGATGAGACTTCTGAAAATGCATTTAGAAGCCAACGTGGTGTTGGACCACTTAAGAGGTGAAGGATCTGAGCTGCCTGTCTACCAAATCCGTTCCATCAGTGTTTCCATGTGTTAGCTCTCCAGTACCTACAGCTTGCCTTGTGTATGACCAGATGTGCCCCTGTAGCCAGAAGCTTCCCTCAGGCAGAATCTTTTGCTTGTTCTGTAATGAAGACTCCAGGAAGATACTTAGGTTTAGTTATGATAAATACCTAAAGTGGCTTCACAGTTTAGAGAACGGTGCATATCATAAGCTCTCTAACATAAATAATTTTTCCTTTGGGAGCTCATATGAAATTATTTTACAACTTTGGTACCCATTATGCATCTGAGGTTTAGTGCAGCATTTGTCTTAGTGGAACTGAGCTCTCCCTGTCAGGGGATGTGAAACTGAGAGTACAGAAGCACAGGAGCAGGAAAAGAAAGAAATCACTGCCTCCCTGTGTAGCCAGGGAACAGATATGAGGGGTTTCTTTTTGTTGGACAGTGCAAATAAAAAAAAATTAATGGGAATAATAGGAAAGAAGTTTCCCGGTTCCAGAGAAGGCCTAGAAAAAAAGGAATAAAATTTGGAAAGGATAAGTCTGGTATTAAGGCTTGAGAACTTAAAAATAAGAAGGAACAAAGCTACTATTTGGCCTAGATTCGATATGTGTTGGGAAGAATTCAGGTTTATCTTCTGATTATGGTGAAGCCTTACAGCTGAGAAGTTTTAAAGTACAGTGTTGGAAGTATTTTAAAGTCTCCAGGCCAACAATATAATGGGAGTTCTGTTTTTTTTAAGGAAATAGTATGAGAGAGAAATGAGAAAATGTAATATTTCATTTTTGAGGTTATAGGGTGCATAGTCCAAAGAAATGCATTTTTGGAAATCAGCGTGATATTAAGAACAGTTCCAATAATAAAAGTAATTTGGAAAATTTAATCTATGAAGACCTGAAAAATTAGAGATTCGTTTCTGAAACTTAAATGGTACTGTACATAACGCAGTTGCGATTGGGCAGGAGAATGTGGATGTTTGCCAGAAAAGAATGCAAATTTGTAGCTAGAGTGGGATGCAGTGAGTGTTACTGAAGGAACTGAAGTTGGAAGGGCTGACGTGGTGGGAACACGGCTTAGAGCCAGGAGGAAAGCAAGACACATGCCAGAGCCGAGAAATGAGTGGGAATGGATCCAAGGCTCTCATGAAGATAGTAGAATAGAAGTTGCATAGAGATGGAAGCAAAGAGAGGTGGGACCAAAATACATCATTAGGGACTACACAGGGAAAGGATGGGAAAACACAAAGCTGCAGTCACTAAAACCATATGCGCTTCATTTTCCTGGGAAGGAGAACTTAAAAATATATATCGCAAACGTAAACGATAGGCTTGGGAAGACTTTCTGTCAGCACACCAACCCAGGATAGAACGGCCACATCTAGAGGAAGGGCATGGGGCTCATGCATCCATCATACTTTCAGTCTTTATAATTTTGCCTTTGTTTACGTCTACTTTCTATTGTTTTATCTTTTCTTAAATGTCAGGTTAATATAAGAGTACAAACCATTAGGTTATATTGTTTGTGTTTATCAGGCAAAATCCAAGCTATAGTTGAGCCCTTCACCTGGGAGGTGTGTTTTATCTTTTTGGTTAGCAAATCTTTTTACCAATTTAGACAATGTGTTTACATTTGTTGTATTATTATACTTGTAAAAAAAAAAAGAAGAAGAAATAGAAAAAAATACTAGATAATAATGTAATAGATAACTAGTGTTAGGGAAAAGAATGGAGTTTTTCATGCTACCCCACATCCTTTCTGTTAAATTAAATGCGAGGTCATTAACCTGAATCCATCCTTGCACTTTGAGTTTCTACACAACAAACCACAACCAAAATTATTGGTATAGAGTTCACATATAATTTGAACCCTAACTTAGTTGTATATTTTGTAATAAACAGCTGTGTTTAGCCAATCACAAAAAGCTCCAGCCAAGCTCCAGCCAAATCACAGAGTCAAGTGATCCGACTATGCTCAAATTAGGCAATTTCTTCATAACATCATGCCCCAGCGAAGCAATGAGCAGCCAGTCAGGTCATTTCCCTGCCTTCTTTCCCTGCTCACCCTATGGAAGCTTGCTGCTCATGCCGCTGGCCAGTGTGCTTTGAACAACTTCTGGTTCTGACTGATGCATAATTCACAAATCATTTGCTGTCCAAATAAACTGTTATATTTAATCCGTTTTTCTTTTAATATTCCTCACATTGAGGTTTTTCACAAAAGAAGTTAGAAATACATAGATGAATGTTCAAAGACTGAGTCTCAATTCATAAGTAGCTGAGCAATCATCTAAATGCTTCTATTTTTTTTGGAGAAAATTTGGTTTGCAAAGCTTACTGAGTTGAAGACACATAAAGTTTATAACTTTTTTTGTTCCTAAATCCAAGTTACAATTTTCAAGGAAAATATCCATAAAATTTTTCTTGAAAATCTGAGTGTGATTTGGAGAATTTTCTTCCATGTGGAAAATTCCATATGGAAGAAAAAAGGAGAGAGACCTAGTTAACTGCCTGTGAGGAAGGATAACCAACTGAGCCAGTGTGATGTGCCTAGATAGTAAGCTGGTAGTTCTTAGGTACAATAGATGCATAGGTCTAATGAAGAGCAATGAGGAAGTTTAAATATATTATGATGAAAAAGCTTTATTTGTTTTAGAAAAACAAAAGCAGCCACAGCAATAGGATTTCAGTGACTTTAGGGGAAAAGAAATACGATGTGATTTCATGGGGCATGCAGGAGCCATATAGGGCCTAGTCAAAAGGGGGAAAGAATACTTCCTAGTGTATTTTATTCTAGGTCCACTCAGAAGCTTTTTTGTGTTTTTGTGTTTTTGTTTTTGAGATAAGAATCTCACTTTGTCACCCTTATAGAGTGCCTGGCATTATAGCTCACAATAAACTCAAACTCTGCTTCAAGCAATTCTCTACCTCAGGCTCCCAAGTAGTAGGTGCCTTAGGACTTAGGCACCTGGCACAAGGCCTGGCTATTTTTAGAGATGGGGTCTCTCTCTGGTTCAAGCTGGTCTCAAACCTGTGCTCTCAGGCAGTTCACCCACCTCAGCCTCCCAGGGTGCTAGGATTTCAGGCATGCCCAGACTGCCTTTTTGTGTTTTCGATTGCTATTTATAGTCAGTTGAGTATGTGGTCTCTAGGTATAAATAGATTAATCAAATTGACTGATTTTTCATTAAAAAAAGATAATTCAATTCAGAGCATGTCTTAATTTTATAATAGCACAAACAAAAAGTATAAATCAATATTCTTACCATTTTAGAAAGGAGAAAAAAAGTATAACCACTTTTTAAGTAAAATTTTACTAGTAAGTTCTTGTTTACTTTGAGAGCTCCCTTTTCCCCTGATCTGCTGTTTCAAGGAGTGACCCTTGTAAACTGTGTGCTCTGGTTCCACTGTGAATTAGCTTTCAGTTAAATTTCATCACTGGAAGCTTTGACAGGAAATTGGAGAACAGTAGGTGAAGGGAAGCCAAAGCACAGTCTAATTTTCCATTTTAAGGGGATGTCTTTGGCAGCGACTGCATCTCCTCTCTGCGGAGCCCCTACTAGCACTAGAATCCACCAGGCAGCTCAAACTCCTGAGTTCTGGGAACTCCTACTTCCCTCTTTGAACCTTGAGCCCTGTGTACGCAGCACCAAAGCCTGCTGATAACATCTGTTTCGTCATCATTGTAATTCATCTTTTCGCAAATGATGTGATTAGGGTCACCTATTAAATTCCTTCTATTGGATTAGTTGGGTTTTGATTCTTTACTTAGTGATAGAAAGTCTGATCCTGCATTTCACTTATTTTGATATAATATTTAGCTATTTTATCTTACATTTAACAATTGCTTTTCTGTTACAGAGTATTCTCACTATTATTTTTACTTTACGCAACGAATTTGTATTTTATTTAATCCATTTTTAGAGTCCGCAGTGCCATGTACTTCCACAAATGAAGATTCTGGAGACTCAGTGTATTACAGAGTTAACCTTTCAGGTATGGGATTCATTTTGTCTGTACGATTTGGGGCAGTAATTTTGTGATGAAGATTAAAATAGATGGCAAGTCAGCTTCTGTATTGTAAGTATCAAAGTGTAGAAATGCCTAGAGTCCAGACAAAACTTTGGATAAATTATATCACCACTGTGTTATAACAAGTGATTCCTTTAGTGCATAAACACATGTGGGAAATCTAGTGCTCTAAGACACACTCTTAGTTGTCCATATCATTTTTATGAATTTTATCACATGTACTTCTAATATTTAAACCGGAGCAGTTAAATAGATAGGTTCATAATAATAAGGATCTTGAGTGGGTTGGTTGTAGCATGGAGAAGTATTGGGAAGCTAAGAGAAAGTGTGACAATGCAGAGTAGCCAACACAGGGATAGAAGAGTGTGTGTCTGAAAATCAAGGGTGATTGGGGATTTGAGGACACTGTGATCACACGGCATTGGTGAATGCCTGTCATCATTACCTACCTGTCTGGCTGTCCGCTTAGGCCTTGAGGGCCAGTGACATGAACATTTTGCTTTCGATCACCCACTCTTACCATAGGGACAAGTTTATGACGGTCATCAATGATTCTTTGCTGAACGAATAAATAGAGAAAAAAAAAATTTCCCTTTCTTCCTCCCTCCCTCCCTCACTTCTCTCTCTCTCTTTCTTTATATATTTTTTCTTTCTATTTTTACACATAAAAGAATGAGTTGAATTCAATTACATTCTGGTATATTCTCTATGTACATTTACAATAAAATTAATATACAAAATTTGTTTCCTTATTTTTGTGAGATTTTGTGATTTATACCAATAATTCTTACAAAACATTTAGCTTGTTATCTTCCTGTTGTTTATATAGCTTTGCATTTTCTAGCATAACCTTAGGTGCCGTGAGAGTAGGGGGGAGTAGTGGAAAGTACAGATCACTGACTCAGTGAAATTTTCACTCACACTCTTGTTCTGCCTGTTAGAAGTTGTGTGACTTTAGGAAAAGTTTTTTCTAAATGGTAAGTGGATATACTCCTAACTACCTAACAGTATTTTTGTAAGAACAAAGGAAATACAAGATCCAAATTGCCTATTAAATTGTTTTGATTTCTTATCTTTCAGTTCTCAGTTTAAACATCATGTGCTCAGGGAAAACTAACATAAATGTATCCACTCAACCCCCCTGTTCCACTCCTGAGATTTTTACACCTGTATCCTTCTTTCCAACCTTCTGCCTTTCTCCTTCATAGCACTCACCAAGCTTTTAACATTTAGCCCAGTTATCACCTTCCTGAAAGCTTCGTATATCAGAAACAAGGTGAAACAGATGCCAAAATTGTACTTGATGCTCTAGATGTTTGTTGAATTAATCAATGAACAATACTCGAGTCATATGTTTCCTCTTGTTGTCAGCTAGTCACCACCACTGTTTCTAAAACTGAAGACTGTGCTTCCCATCATCTTGCTCCTTGTATCCAGTTCCTGGTTAGAGTTTACTAATCTCAGGTGGGATTTGACACAAAGAAGTGAAAGAGAAGCCATTGTTTTGGAAAGGCAGTTGCACCCAGAAGCTCATGCAGAGGAGAGAATTGGAGTGGGTCTCTAGGCTCTTAACAACTCCCTGCTTTGTCATTGCATTCTGAGAAGTTGGTGGACCTCCTTGATGAATCTTGACAACCACAAAAACTTAAAACTAACTCTGAATAAATATACACCTTTGATTCAATTAGAAAACTTCAGGGTCAGATCCCTTGACTATCAGCGAAAGCCCACCTTACCACCACTATCATGCCCCTTTAGGAGTTTTAAGCCCACAATACCATACTACTGTGTTTCCCTGAAAATAAGACACTGTCTTATTATTTATTTTTTCTCAAGAACAGACACTAGGGCTTATTTTCAGGGGATGTCTTATTTTTATTAAGTATAATACAACAATCTATATTTATTCAAATACAGTTAAGTCATCCTCTGAAACCTGACAGGGGGAGCCAACCTTGTTGGTGGGGCTGGTGCTAGTGACGCATGAATTCCTTTCCCCTAACCGTTTGCACGTGTGCAATAGGATGCCTGTGACCACAGTTACCATATGCACACCCATGCACATGCGAATAACTGGGAGAAAGGAGCTGTGGCAAATAAAAGGTATTCCAGTCTTCCTTACTGCTCCGCGCTGAAATGCATGGCATGGCTCCTTGTATAGGTCTTATTATCGGGGTAGGGCTTATATTTAACAAATGCATAGAAATCCTGCTAGGGCTTATTTTTTTGGTGGGTCTTACCTGATTGTATAGTGTGGCTCCTGATTATCTGATCTCTCACTGACACTCTTGCTTTATGGAATAGTAATAAGCTAGCTTTAATTAAATGTAAATGTAAGTATGAGCAAAAGAGGAAATAGTTTTCTAAAAGAGCAAAGTAAAGTTATAATGTTAATATATATGTATATAGATCCTAGAGGTGAATACAGGTAGCGTTCTAAAATTTTAGCTATAAAATAAAGATGCAAACAAAATCAGTTAACACACAAAATCACAAGACCCTATCATGTAAAACAGATTTCAGTTTTGTTATAACCATTCCTCACTTAAAACCTAAGGTACTCTTTCTTCATATTAGTCAAGATGAAAAACAGTTAATAAGAACGATATTTCTTAATATTTAGTAAATCTTTATTCAGATCTATGAAATGTGCCAAGTAACTTCATGTGAGGTTCTATTATATTCTTATAAAGATAAGGAAATATAAAAAGATAAATTTGCCCAAGGCCACTCATCTGTTAAGTAAACAAGTTGGAACTAAAGCTCAGATCTAATCAGTGCTTTAAAATTTAAAAATATAAACTCTTAGCCATTATATCATACTACATTTCTACAATAATGCCTTCGATTATTGTAGGACAATCTATATTGTTATTATATTGATTAATTAATGTTCTCTAATAATTCGCAGGGGTCCTCAAACTTTTTAAACAGGGGGCCAGTTCACTGTTCCTCAAACTGTTGGAGGGCCAGACTGCGGGCCCTGGGATGAGTCGGCTGCTAAGCAGGACAGGCAGCGGCAGCAAAAACACCCGGCGGGCTGGATAAATGTCCTCGGTGGGCCGCGTGTGGCCTGCAAGCCGTAGTTTGAGGACACCTGAATTAGAGTAATGAACAATTAAGTAAATTTGAGACGATTATCCATAGATATTGTTTTCTCAAATGAGCATTTAAGATCACAAGAAACTCAACTTTTTTTTTCTTCTACAGCTTCCAGGTTAAGTGCACAGACATACATGTTAACAGCTGAGGACTTCCGAGCAGAATTGTGAAAATGGCTAAAAGCCAAAGGAAGATCCATTCTTCACTAGACCACCTCATGACTCTTTGGATGTGAGTGGTATGAAGTACGGGCAGTGTCCAAATGAGAAAGTAACTTTAAGTCTGTCTAATAGGAAGACACCCCAGAAGTCTAGGGGTATGCATCCATGTCAGATAATAATTCTAAAGCAACATTGAATGAAAGACGTTTGAGGCAGACATCAGCAGACCATTATAGCTCATTGCATACTGCTTTGAAAATTTTAACTCTTGTTATTTCTACCTAAACTAATAAGCTGTATATATGTATTCATATGACTGTACAATGGTACTGTCCTTCAAATTTTGGTACGTCCACTATTGGTTATCTAAGCTGTTTCATCAAGTGAGTCACTGCTGCCAGTTATAAAGATGAAGTAATTTATTCACAAACATTTCATAATTGAATTTTAAATTTAATCATAAACTCCTAGTGAAGTTCCATTACTTCATTAGGTGATAATTACAATGAAAGCTGCTATTTTATAGTGAGAACATACCTTTCGACTAATAATTACTGCCAAATAACTTACAAAGCTTTGTATATTCCTATTAATTCATGGAGCCAACACTGACATTGGAAATTACTATTGTCTCATTATGATTTAATTTATTAAAGTTGTTTACCATTTCTTACACATTATGTACTTGATGTCACTAATAATCATACTCTTTTTCACTGAAGTCATTTCATTATGAAATCCATAGTCTAAAATTGTGGTAATTTTAAATGTGTATATTTAAATGTATGTAAAAATGTTCCTATTTTCTTCAACACAACTCTCCTCTTTCATTGTAATATTGATTTAAATAAATCCAAACGAATTCAGTAACATGTAAAGATGCAATATTGCTAAATTTCAATTCTTATTCACCAAAAACTTCTGTTTTTAATAAAAACTGTTTTCTCATGGTTAATATGTCCCTCTGACAGAGCTGTGTTCTTTTGCCAGGTTTTTCTGGAGAGTGCTGTATATACTACTAAAGGAACACTTGAATCTCCTTTCATAAAGGCGCCTACTTTTTGGCTCAGGTTCTCAGTTTGTGCGTTTTGAAAATAGAAGTACTTTTTAAAGTCCTTTGATACCTTTTCATCAAAGAAACGAAGGAAGCCCTACTTCATTTTTAGTTTTACTTTGACTTGTATTTTTCAGTATTAGAACTGGGTTAAACTTCTTGTCATGTTATATAACAGGAATGTCTTGTCATATCCTGACATCTTGTCACCTAAACAATGACTCACAGTCCTGGTGAGCTTTCAGATAAAGGCTCTGGCAATTATCAAATGGTTCAGCTCTTCCTTTGGCATTTTACAAAGGTAAAAATCGATTTGATATATTTTCTTCACTTTTGCAGAAAATATTGCTAGAGAGTCATTCTAAGCCTATTTGAGGAGTTCCATATGGCTTTATAGGTTGAAAATAATATACACTATCACATATGCTTCCTATTAAAATACGTGTTTAAACTAAGACTGCATTTACCCTGATGACTTCTTTAAAAAATCACAGAATGTATTAAATTACTATGTTCTGTCAAATGGGAAATATTAAAACCTAAGAAGTGATGATGGTACATGGATACCTAGAGGAAGAACATTCTAGACCAGCGGTTCTCAACCTGTGGGTCGTGACCCACAGATACTGTATTAAAGGAGCATGGCATTAGGAAGATTGAGAACCACTGTTCTACACAGAAGGAACAGCCACTGCTAAGACCCTATAGGGATCAGTAGCTGCTTTAGCAAAAGAAGTGGGTGAGACCAATATGGCTGTAGAAGAGTGAATGAGGTAGGGATGGGGCTGGACAGTTGTCAGGGGCATTACGAAGAAGAAAACCACCCTGCAATTTATTCTTGAGATGAGGAGCCACTAGGAGAGGCTTTAGTGGAGGCATCTATTCACTTGTTCAACAAATGTTTATTGAGCACCCTATAATACATTAGCTGCTGCTTTAGATTCTGGAGACACAGCAGCAAACACACAGAAAAAGTTTATTTACCTTTTATGGCTTATGGCTTTGGGGGAGGTGGAAGCCCCCAAATGGGCAACATAACCAATAGACAAATGCTGAGAAAGTGATATTAGAAAGTGATAAGGACAGAGGTTTTTGTTTCTAGTCCTTTTCTTAAACATTGTTACTGTTATTAAATCTTAAGCCTTTTTAATTTTGTGAAGGCAAAAAGTGGAAACCAAATAAACACATGTATGTGTAAAAAAAAAAAAAATTAAAGGAACAATGTTACTAATAATTACACTTATGTGATAAGGCAGTTCAGAACAGTGGCTACTTGCTTGCTCTGGTCTGGGCCTCTGTTCAACTCACTGGCCTGATCACTTACTGGCACTGTGGCCTGGGACAAATTACTTAATGGCTTCATGCCTCAGTTTACAGATCTGTAAAATGGGGTGATGGTACTTATCTCCCAACATCTATGAGGAATGAATGAATTAGTGTTTTAAAGCACTTAGCATAGAACTTAACACATTGGGAGCAATGCATGAATGTTAAATAAAGCAGTTAGAAAACAGAAAAAAAAAAAAAGAAAGTGGTAAGTGCTATGGGGAACAATAAAACAGAACAAAGTGGTCACAGAGTAAACTGCGAAGAGGTCCCGACTGTTTTATGTAGGTTGCGAGATATATTTTGCAATAGTTTATTTACTTTATGGAGGCAAGGTTCTAGGAAGACATGATGAAAATTAGGGAAACAAGTTGGAATGGCATTTTAATAATTAAGTGGAACAGAGAGGTTGGCTTTCACCTTACAGATGGAGAGATGGAGATAAAAATGGCAAAATGTGGTAGGATTCTGAATACATTTCAAAGCAATATTAGCTGAAGGATTGGCTATTGTTTCGCATATGAGAACAAAAGGAGCCTGGGTTGAGTCAAAAAGTTATATTTAAGCAAGCAAATAAATAGAATTATGGGAAATGGGGAACATTAGTTTGAAGTGTAGGTAGAGGAAGTGAACACAGGTAAGTTTGAGTTGACTGAAGCATAATGAAATAATAATAGATCTTAAAAGGGCTTAAAGGAAAAGAAGAAGGACTCTAATAGATACCTCTAGTCTGAGCTTTTAGGAATGACTCCCATCACCAGAGTTACTATTAGGAGCTTTTTAAAAAAAATTTGCAGGCCTCACTGATTGTATCAGTGACAATACTTAGAAAGGGGGAAAAGGAGAGGTGTGGATGGAACAGAGTAACTTAGGAAACCAGGTGGGGATGCACTGTCATGGATGCCCACTGCTGTTTCACTCACATAAAGCTAAAAATAACATATTGCAAGTAAGAGACTCGTGTTTTCATAGCGGAATTTGAAGAAATAGAAAAGGGTCTTAATTGTCAACACTATTTTGTAGTCAAAAAATAATAATAATGAGCTGTTCACTTTTCCAGACAAAAAAAGTGAGAAAGTTGAATGTTGCTAGAATCAATAGAGACCATTTGCACAGAGTGATTACCAAGTTCAAAGGAAGATGAGACATGGGAAGCACATTAGGTTTGAGGTTTCTCTTTGCTATCGTTTGAAAATGATGGCAAAAAGCGTTTCCGTGGCGGAATCCGATAATTAAAGAAATGAGAGTCCTACGTGTGTATTACGGAAATACAATTTTCAGATTATGTTTAAAGTTATGACATGAAATGAGGTGACTTTGGGAATGCAAGAATTTAGGAAAGAGAAAATCTGTCTCCTCCCTCCCTGGGTGTGAGTTTCAAAAATGGGCCCTCTGCCTCTGCTTCATATTCTTATGGGAGCTACCAGAGCAGGCTAAAACCCTGTTGTTTTCACGTGGGATAGAGTTTAAAGTCCTAGGACAGTTTATTTGGAAGGAGAGACAGATATAAAATGAGAAAGATTAAGAATAACCTGGAATCCATTAGGAAAAATTAAAATTTATGTCAGTTCTTTTTGCCTTTGTCTTTGATGTTGTGGGTATCCGCAGAAGCCACGTGGCTGGAGCTAAACCCTTGGACTGAGAGTCTCCAGTGCTGCGGGAGGGTCCCCTGGAAGGTGGAGCATTCACAGGCCCAGCTCCTCCAACACAACCCTGGGAGGACCCAGCACGTATGTGGCAATATGTGTACGCTACCAGTGGCTGCCCACTTCGCTGTTTTCACCTTCCAAACCTTCCAGAAGAATCTCTGTTGTGGCCAATTCTAATCAAAAACATACAGAGAAGAGAATTCTTGGAAAGGTAGTTAAGTCTAAAAACGTTGTCACATTACAGAGCCAACATGATTTGTGTACAAGAAGCAGGATTCTCAGTGTTGCATGTAAATTGAAAAGCATATTGGAGATTCTAGACTAGATAAAAATGTATTTTATAATCACACCTATTAAAGGGTTTTCCCTCTTTCTTTGAAAGAAGCAATTTACAACAAATATTGTAATTTGATACTTTATGTTCCTCATTATTTTTTATTACATACCTAAGTTATATGTATCTTATATAGCATATTACATGACGTTAGCATGTTGTAACATATATAATATATAGATTCTCAATGATGAATGTTTATCAACTTCTTGTATTTATGAATTAAAAGTATCTATGTAGCTATGTAGAAACCTGAGTGACTTGGAAATAACTCAGATTTCAATACCAACCTTGGGGGGAGAGGGCACATAAAACAGGTAAACAAACCTTTATGTCCTTGTTCCAAGCATTCAGCCATAACAAGTTTTATTTTGACCTTGACAGGCAGCCTGTCAGATAGATTTTCATTAGTATTGACTATGTTCATTCTCCACCTTTTTCCAACAATGATCTTAATATCAATATTTATCTTTATTTATTTTAGTTTTACAAAGAAAATGCAAAAACAGGGACTGGGATAGGTTCATTTACGGCCATTGTCTTTCTGTGTCATTTCATCTCCTTTAATATCTCTAATAGTATTTGGAGACAGAGTTGTAGGACTTTTTGTTGACACATAATATTTGTACCACTTATGGGCTGCATGTGAAACTTTGCTGTATATGTAGAGTGTGTAACAATGACGTCAGGGTATTTAGGTATGCATCACATTGAGTGTTTACCACTTCTAAGTGTTTGGGGTATTGCAAGTCTTCTCTTTTAGCTATTTTGAAATATACAGTATGTTGGTATTAATATTTTCATCCTTCTCTGCTCTCAAATGTTAGAACCGGTTGCTCCTATTTAACAGTAAGTTTGGACCCATTATCCAAGCTGTCCACATTTCTCCCCCTGCCCCCGCAACCTTCCCAGTCTGCGCTATCAGTCATTTTAGTCTCTACCTCCATGAGATCTGATTTTTTTTTCTTCTTTTACACGTACCAGTTATCTTTATTTGGAGGTTTGTTCTCACTAGGTTATGAAAGGATTTGGTAATGATCGAGTTCCTCACAGAGATTGCTGGCCCAGAAGGTCAAGGTGAGGAGTGCAGATTGAGCCCCGACATGGGCCTCTCCACTTTTTTAGCTCCGACATATGAGTAAGAATTTCGTTTTTCTGAACCTGGTTGATTTCACTTAATGTGATGACCTCTAATTCCACCCATGCTGTTGCAAACGACATTATTTCCTTCTTTTTCCTTGGCTGAGTGCTATTTAAGAGGGTATTTATGCCGTATTTGTTTTTATCAATTTGTCCACTGGATGAGTAGTTAGCTTAATTTCATATCTTTTCTCCTGTAAATAGTGATGCTATAAACATGAGGGTATAAATATCTTTTTTATATACTTTTTTTTTCCTGTAGATAAACACCCAGTAGTGTGATTGCTGATTATATGGTAGTTCTGTTTTTAGTTTCTTGAGAAATATTCATGCTCTTCTCCATAGGGGATATACTAATTTACATTCCCAGCAACAAGTATAAAAGTTTCTGTTATCCACATCACTGCCAGAGTCTGTTATTTTTGTCTTTTTAATAATAGTCGTATGAACTGAGGTAAGATGATATTTTATTGTGGTTTTGATTTGAATTTCCTGGTGATTTGTTTTGTTGACTATTTTTTTATATGTCTGTTTAACTGAAAGTTTCTAACCATTAACCAAACAAACTCCCTTCATTCCACTCCCCACCCACCCCCAGCATCTATCATTTTAATCTCTATCTCCATGGGTTTGGCCATTCCCAGGTCTTTCTTTGAGAAATGTTTATTCATTTCATTTGTTCATTTTTTTTTATTAAGTCACTTGTACATAGATCTTGAGGGATTGTTTGTTTCTTTGTTGTTGAGTTGTTATGAATTGCTTGTATATTTTGGATATTTGTCACTCGTTAAAGGAATAGTTTGTAAACATTTTTTCCCGTCCTTCAGTTTTCCTATTCAATCTATTAATTGTTTTCTATGCTGTGCAGAATTTAGGCTAATATAGTCTGAGTTATCATCTGCACTTTTGACATCTGAATCTTTTCTTAGACTAATACTGTGAATTGTTTCTCCTATGTTATCCTCTAGTAGTTTTATTGTTTCAGATCTTATGTTTAAGTCTTTAATCCATCTTGAACTGATTTTTGTATGTGGTGAGAAATAGAGAAACAGTTTCATTCTTCTGTATATGATTATCTCAGTCTTCTCAGCCCCATTTATTGAAGAAGGTTTCCTTTCTCCAATGTGAGTCTGTGTATGTGTGTATATATTCCAATACACACACAGATTCAGAATATATATATGTGTGTATATTCCAATATATTCTGAGTCTGTGTATGTGTGTGTATACCCAATATTGGGATATTGGAATATATATGCATATATTCTGAGTATTGGAATATATACTATTTTTTCTCTTCACAATATTTGTCTATAATTGCATGCTATGATTTATACTCAGAGATGAAATTACTCTTAGAATGAGAAGGGAAAATCCAGGCAGAATTCTAGAGACACAGTGCTAAGTTGATGAAATTTCCTTGGCATATAATTCATTTTCAGAGAATTATCTATGGAATTTCTATGGACAACCACACCTAGGAATGTCATGAGTTGATTTAAAAGATTTTACTTAGCCCAAATGCAGTCATGATTAAATCAGACCAACTAAATTGAAAAGAATTATATCATTCTATCATTTCTTTCTTTTCTTTTCTTTTTTTCTTTCTTTCTTTTTCTTTTTTTCTTTTTGAAAGAGGCTAGTTTACTTCTCTTATTTCTCAGATTTAACATGTGTTTAATGTCTACTTTATTTATTACAAGCAAGCATGTAACCATGTTGAATGAATTGGCCTTTGTCTTTATGAGATATGTCACCCTTCAGACCCATATAAGAAAATGTTCAGTACATCACGTGTAGGTTTTAGTCCATCTAAATCCACTTATATTTTCATTTTCTAGTTACTGACCAAAACATTATAATAAGGGCTTTGTTCCTATTGTCTTGATTATTCAGCTTTTCCTACTATGTTTCTGTTAAAGTTTAGAGATGTAAAATATAAAATATAAATAAAAAATGACTCTACTATCTAATCTAGATTGTAATAATTTCCCACAATACTCTTTTTCTCATCCTCAAACTTATGGGAAATCACTGCATCCATGAACGTATTTTATTCTTTGTATAACCCTCATCACTTTGCATTTGACAATCTGTACTTATCTTTTTCTAATGTCAGCCTATTAACTCTTGATTCTATGAGTCAGACACATGGGAAAGCCCTCCATAAAGAAATTACTGTAACTAATTCCTTTTAATCTAATCATATTTTCTGTTATTAATTTGGAAAGTAACTCTTTCCAAAATGATTCTACAAAAGATGCAATAATTATGAACTGCGTTTGATAGAAACCAGGTTAAGCTATCTCCTAACTATATCAAGTTGGGTCATACTGTTATCACAACTGACCTTACGTAGCAAAGTGCTAAAGTTTCCACAATTTTTTCTTCTTTGCTAACTGATCACTTCTCTCGGAAGCCATGCAATTCTGACATCGCAGCTACATTACTCAACATTCCTCCATTACATTGTGAAATGCATGTGAAAAGTTGTCTCCAAATTAATGAGGCACAGGAAAGAGAAGAGGGGGTAATGACTAAAGGAACAGCCAATACACCCTCTTCTGTGTGTTTTAATCTTGGAAAATTAACATATAATTAAATTTTACATTTTGGAAAATGAAACAAATGCAAAAATATTTAATAACAAAAGCTAACTTAAATAAGATCTATAATTTCTATCACCTCATAAATGCTGACAAATGCTTGTTTGATGTGGAAAAATAAGAATGTTATCAAAGTAACCATTAAAATGTTAAAAAAAAATGAAGCTGGTGTTCTCATAGCCTAGGTATTAATGGTCATTTCCGTGCCATATGGAGAGCCCCTCCTTGGTAGTCTTTGAACTGTGTGCAGCTGAATTTGGCCTGAATAATAGCTTTTTACCTTCAGCACCACTCACCCCCAAATGCCCTGAACAATGTCCCCCAACACACACACCCAGACACAGACAGCCATGCACAGGTAATAAGTGGCTGAGATCACTGAGCACATGCCAGGTATACGTATAGAAACTGAGAGCCCCTCACACTGGGGGTACAGAGTCAATATCATCAACAAAATGCCTAGCAAAATGCTGAGACCTTAGCACGGACGGAAATGGCGGACAGTCAGTTCAGTTATTCTCCACAGAGTAACTCATCTTAATTTTAAGGAAATGATTTAAAAAGTTTTTAATTCAAAGGGTAATTCTTCATTTCAGGCATTCTTAGAAAAATGTGGCTGCCAGGAGTAGCATTTATAGACGAGAAAGTGTTAACTCTATAAGTCTGTGGTTCCGTACACTGGCCACTACTACTATGTGCAGCTATTAAACTTATTTTTAATGAAAATTAAATAAAATTATAAAACTATAAATTATATATAAAATTATAAATACAATTCATTAGTCAAACCAGTCACATTTCAATGTTCAAATATAACTATTGGCTACCATATGACAGCAGAGATATGGAACATGCCCATCATCACAGAAAGTTCTATTGGATAGTGACATTATAGGAAATTATTTGAAAAACTGAGAGTCTAGTCTTCCAAATACTTACCACAAACAACAGAGCTGTAAACCCAGAGAGAGAAGGAGTAGGAACGCTAACATTTCAACTGCTGGAATTTGCTGAAGTGCTCACATTTGAAATAGCTGGAAGAGGTCTGTAATATTAAATAATTAGTGTTTTATGGTTTTTTTTTTTTTTTTTTTTTAGAAAAGTCACTGAGAGACTCTGGACTGCCCTCTGGACCATCACACCACAAGCAAGTAGCATTTCTTACTCACACCACAAGCAAGTAGGAAGAAACCGGACCGTCACACCACAAGCAAGTGGCATTTCTCACCATTTGTGAACTCAGGGAGAGAGAGAAGTAAAAATTCAGAATGAAAATTTTCAATACCCTATCAAAGATTATAACATAAAAATTGCTTAGTACTATGATATAAAAAAACTATATCCCACAAGTGTACTGGACATATTAAGTGTCTTTAAGGATAATAGTTTGTGATAACCAGTAAGAAAATTTATAGAATGTTTACAAAAGGAACATATTGGCAATGAACGTTACTATATATTGAGATTTTACAATAAATGAGGTCCTATGCCATTTACTTTTCCCAATGACATTAAAATTTAAGTAACTTTCCCAATGTAAAATAGCTAATAGTGGGATAAAAAAAAATTAATATGATAGAGAAGTTAGACTGAAGTGATAATTTTGCCCAGAGAAATATATTTGCTCCCAATCTTCACTCTATTCTCGAGAGAATTACCCCAGAGTAAGCTTAGGCTATGTTATTTATTTATATATATTATCCTTAATGTATTCTGAACTTCATTTGCTAAATTATTTGACATAATTTTTGAACCAAACTATATGATATTTTTAAATTTCTAAAATCTCTTCATGCCTATAAAGATCTAAATTTTCTCATTCATGAATTATTCTTCCAGAGTAATTTATCGGCACTACCCTACATCATTGTTAATTGAATTATGTAATAGCAACCTGGCTTTGTCATAGTTTTTGATTACTGTTTTTCTTTATCATTCATATATATTTTATCATATATTATACATATACACACATAAATATGCATATTGTACAGATATGTTCCTTATCTTTATGTGCCTTTTCTTCCATTTCTTTACAGAAAATCTTCATAAAAGGTTAGTTGGTGCTTTTCCCTCACTGCTATTCACTGCTCCACTCACGGCAGTGTGAATTCAAACTATGAAATCCACATTTTCCCAAGCCTTAGTTATACTGTACCTGTCAAAATAAATGTGACAAAACTTTACTACATGATTTAAAACTAAACATTATACCTTGTTTATCTTTTATGAAACTCTCTTCTTCATTGGCTTCAGTGACATCAACCATTAATTACCTCAAGTCACTTGATATCCAAGTCCAAAATTGATCTCACAATTTTAATAGTAAATATGATCTTCCATTAATTGTTTTGGCATTATCCATTTATCATGAACAAATATAGGGTTTAAACCCCAACTTCATTTCTCTTTCTCTTGAAATCCCTTTTATGTACTCATTTTTCTTGAATAGCATCAACATCTATAATATTTGAAGAACTCGTGCCCCCTTCTTCCATCCCTTTGTGATAAGTCTAGACATGTTCATCATTAAATAGAGACAAAATTTTAAAAATTCCCCACATCTAACTTCTTTCATACATCTACCAAAGTTTTCTTAAACTATAATTAATAATATGCCTCTTGCTTGCTTAAAATCTTTTGATAATATACCCATTAGCTTTTGGATAAGTCTATGGGATCAACTTGACCTTCTGTGTTTTGTGTCAATCTTATTCAATCTATTCAGGTTTCTACTTCCCTGGAAGAAATTATGTTAATTTAAGTATCTAGGTACAGAAATATAAATATTTCATAATCTCACTTACAGGTAGAACTAAAATTGTCAAAAACTCAAAAGCAGAGGATAGAATAGTACTTAAGAGGGGGTGGGTAAGAGAATTAAAGAGAAATTGGTCAAAGGTTACAAAATTTCTGTTAGACTTACTCCTTCTGAGAGATCTATTATAAAGCATGGTAACTACAGCTAATACAGTTGCAATGTACTATATCATTGATTACACTTCCTCCTCAAGACAATAGGTTTTACCTATTCTTACCACAAAAAAATGATAAATATGTGAGGAAATGCAAATGATAATTAGCTCAACATAGCCATTTTACTATGTATACAAATGTCAAAATATCATGTTGTATGTGACAAATATATGCAAATTTTATCTGTCAAGTAGAAAAAATATTTCTGTGTTGATGTTACATAACAAACCGAGCATCCATCATCTACACACACTGAATGTCTGCCCTTTCTGGAACTGGCAATAATCCTCCCCTGATTGTGTACTTGATATAAGATATCTCTGTCTGCCTGGGACTCTTTCCCCCCTCATCTTGCGAATCTGGCAAACATCTTTTATTGGTACAAAACATTCTGATGTGACTTAGCTGGGAGGCCTGTAACCTTCCTTATTTGAACCAAGAATCACTTATACATATTTCAAGCTTCACTGAATTATTCCCTTATTTATACCCTAATATGTATATGTAGTGTGTTTCTGAACTACTCATCTTGTTAAAAGGACCACATCCAGATAAGGAATATGTATTATTTGGCCTCATTATCAAACCCAATGTGTGAGGGTTTTTGACTCTAGTGTTAATTGGGCTTAAACAAGTTTTTAAGCAAATGTGTATGAATTGGGTTGAAAGGATAGTGATACCAGATTTTTGATACTGGATTTCCAGGCTCTAGGTCTCATTCGATGAATGAATTGAAGGACCACAGGATCAACCATAGTTAGGTTTTATTCAATAGGTGTTACAGGTCTCACAAAGAGCCAAAACTTGCAGAGCAGTATAAGTAGTAATATAGGATTATAGAAGTGTCACAGCTCTTACGAAGAGCCAAACCACCTTGCAGAGAAGGATACAAGTGCTACAGCTCTTACAAAGAGCCAAACCTCCTTACAGAGCAGGATGCAAGTGTTACAGCTCTTACAAAGAGCCAAACCTCCTTACAGAGCAGGATACAAGTGTTACAGCTCTTACAAAGAGCCAAACCTCCTTACAGAGCAGGATACAAGTGTTACAGCTCTTCCTCTTCTGTTCTCTCTCCCAGGATGGTCTGCAGCAATCTGCTCTTAGGCTCTCTGCTCAGGGGCTTATATAGGGGTAGTTGTCCAGTGAGTTTTCAGGTCCTGAAAATAGACCAATCAGGAGCAGGTTTTGAAAATGGACCAATCAGGGATGCACTGGAGGAATCACTAGTGTCTTCCCCCAGTTGTGTCCAGTTCCTTTAGCTACTGGAACCTCCGGTAGGGGAGGAAAGCTCCCCTTGCTTGCTTAGGCTCCAGCCTGCTCCAGCCTGCTCCAGCCTGCTCCAGCCTATTGGTTCCTTTGCTGGCTGCCACAGCCAATACCACCAAAATGGAGGCAGCAGTTCCTCCAGCCCGGCTCAGCTGAGCTGGCTAGGGCGCCACCTGTCCGGTATCAATAGTACTAGATATTTATAGCTTTTGGAAGAATAATTTTAGAAACATAACAACTTAAAATTTAAAATGAAATACTAAACTGCAAAAAAGAAAAAAAATAGAACACAAGGGACCCAAATAATTTGTAAAGAAAGATATAATAAAAATTAATTTTGAGCTCAGTGAAGTTAATGCAGGTCCCTTTCTCCTACAGCTGAACACAGACCCCCTTTTATGATCCCCCTAACCAGGCTCATGAACCCGCTTGATCAAATGTTACCATCCAGTTACCACTCCCAGAGTTAATTGTCCCCTCAGCCTAAGTATTATCACATTTCTACATAGTTTTTAAACTAATTTCTGCCCACATTGATACAGGATAAGTAGGGCCCCAGTCAGCTCCAGTTGAGGGAAGGACCTGCTGCCTCAGCTCTGGGGGTATTGTTGATACTAGTGTTTCAGGTTCTTGGTCTCAGTGATTGGAAGAATGAATCCACCTACCATGGATCAGTGTGAAGACAGGATTTATTTTCAGAAAGAACTAATACAAAAACCCAAGCTCCTGGCAGAAAGAACCCAGGTGGAGGAATAAGCTCTCTTGCTCCCTTTCCGAAGTCTATCTCCAGGCTCCCTGCTCAGGAGCATATATGCGAGTAGGGGGTTATTTTGCTGGAACTCAATGTTTACTTTTAGGGCTTAGGTCTTCTAAAGTTACAGCCAGCCTTCTGTTTAACAACAAGGGGCCAGAACTCTCTGGCCTTGGAAACTCACATGAAATTGACCAAGGCATGAAATTGACCAGCCCTAAAAAAGGTGGAGTTTCCCCTTCATGCAGGGGAGGGAGACACCAAGGTGCTGGCCATGAAATTGACCAGTCAGAAGTGCAGGAAGGAGACATCAAGGAGCCACTGTCTCTCCAGCAGGGGTCTGGCCCCTCTGCTACTGGAGCCTCCCAGGGACCCCCCTGCTCACCCCTCAGCCTGCTGGTTCCACAGCTGCCCCTGCACCAACACCACCAGGGCTAAGGCAGCAGGTCTTGGTGCCACCTGTCCCATATCATTGGGGCAGTGGCAGCCAGTTAGGAAGCAGATGGTTGGCCGGGGAAGGCAGCAGGAGTCTCCGGTGGGGGGCGGACAGACAACTGCTGGGGAGACACCAGCTCCATAGTGCCTCTCTTGTCTTGTACTTGCAGCTGAACAGAGAACCCGCCATTTCCCAGACCTGGTCAATTTCATGTAAGTTTCCTAAGCCTGACCAATTTCATGAAAAGATGATATCCATTCATCAATGCACTCAGTCATCATACCTCAGCAGAAAGGTCTGAGCCCAGGGCCAGAGGGAGCTTTTTTTCTCACTTTGGTTTTTCTCTCTACCAGAAGCTCTAGTGTTTTTTTCTATGTATTTGTTTCTGTAAAATAAATCCTGCCTTACCACTGATCTGTGGTCAGTGAATTCATTCTTCCAATCAAGGAGACCAAGGATCTACTGAAGAAGAAATTCTGGAGTCAACATGCCCCTGGCCTTAAAGGGTTGTGATGCATTTGAGACATAGCATTCCATCTCAAATCCCCTTCCTTTTAGGGTAGGAAAAACTGTATAGATAGAAAGTGAAAAGGGGGTACCCACTGAGGAAGCCCCCTCTATTGGGCCAGCGGCTTTCACCTCCTTTTCTCTTATCTCCAATATCTCTAATAAAATCTGTCCTGTCACTCACTCATGGTGGTCTCTGAATTTTTTCATCAACAAGCACCCAGCAGACATTCTGGTGACAAAGTGAGGAAACAAAATACATAGAACACAAAAGGTCAAAACAAAGCTAAATGTGTTTGTTATTAGAAAGGTCTAACCAGAGAATCGTAGTCCTGTGATTAGCTTAAACAAAAAGAGAAGACGAGGCAGAAATATATAATATTAAGAACAAAAATGGATACAATTGTATATAAAGAGATTTTAAAAATACCATAAAAACCATGTCAGTAAACTAGAAATTAACACATTCCTAAAAAATTAACAAATTTGGTTCAAATTGAAATAAAACACAAATACTCCCATAAATGAGTACATTATAGCAGTGAAATCATTATGAAATGATTTCCTCCAATGACACGTGGTTTTCTAAAAAATGTCCTACCTGCTAAGAAACACACCATTCCTATCTGATATAAGAGCTTTTCCAGAAATATTTTTTTAAAAAATTAGTATAGAATGTAAAAAATACTTCCCAGCACAATCAGTAAAAACAGTGTAACTTTGTTTCTAAAATAGGCAAAAGGAATATGAGAAAAGAAAATTCATTCTATATTATGTATTGATGTGTTAAAAATCTTGTTTGTTTCTATTCATCCCTGCTTGAAGGATAATTATTAATTATATGCTTTCTCTTGCCATCAATATCAGGTCAATTGCAAAATGACATAGAGAGACTGAAAGTGAAGTTTTAAGTTTTTTCAAAAAGATGTTAAGAGAGATAGAAGAATTCTGGGTCCATTCAGCTCCTAATAAACTTCCCTTTTTCTCTTTTTCTAGCTCCAAATTCTGAATTAACATTTTTCATTTATTCATGAGTAAAGTAGAACAATCACAGGTCCACCTTAAGCCTGTGTAAGGAAAAGTTTTACTTTTCATGATAGTAAGATTCCTGCAAGAGGAAAGGTACTAGAAAGGACACCTCAAGTTTACTAATTAGATGATACACTTAATGACATGAATAGAGCTGTGGGTGAACTGTGGTGAAATTAAAATCTACGGTGCCTCTCAGCATGTTGCATTAAAGTTATTTTTTGAGGTTGCCTTATTCCTTTCATATGTTGGAAGACCCCATGTGATATACACATTGCCTGTCCTCAGCGCCCCCCACACCATTCATCAAATGAATTATTGTACTCAGTTTATTAAGGACAACATGAGCGTTAAAAAAAGGTGTTTCATCAATTAATTTTGAGAACAGTTACAAATTCTAACATTATTTTTTATTCAAGTATATCCCTTTCTTTTGGTTTGGGTCACTTTAATTTTTAACTAAAAGTTTTGGTTTATGATATTTGTTCAGATCCTTAATATATTATTGAATTCATATGGAGTTGATTTAGGTTGTTATCTTAAGTCACAACATCTTTTCTCAATTTTACTCTGGCATATTTATATCAGAGGAACTTTCAAGCTTTAAACTAGATTTAGTTTACTTGTCATACTAAGTAATTTGATTAAATTCCCACCATATTTACATTTTAGCCTTCGTGTTTACATGCTAACAACGGGAGAGGTATTTGTAAAACTTCCCATACATGTTTTCTTGATATATTGATTAAAGAGATGTATACCATGTGGTTTAAGATTTTTATTCAGTTAATTTTCATTCAGTTCAATATGTTCAATACTTTAAGCATATTGTATGTACACGATTTTCAAAATAAATTCCTTTAGAATGTGTTTTGATATATTTTCTTCCTCTTTAAAGTCACAGATATGTAATTGTTAAAAAAAAGGGTGAATACGTTAATAATTAACCAAGATTTAGCAATTTGACAGTAAGTAGAAATTAAATTATTAAAATTGATGGAGACTATGTCTGTGAACAGAGATTATCTTAAAATCAATGTAACATCATATATACAAGTATCTACAGTACATAAAATTTATATCATTATTAGATATAAATTATAGATAATTCTCACGAGGCAGATAATGTGTTGAAATCTCAGGTATGGAAGATTTCAGAAAACTTATAGAAACAATAAGATTATGTTTAATATATTTATAAATATCTTATTTTCCTAGAATAAAGCTAAATAAATGTTAGAATTGTCTTTACCTAGAAAGAAAAAGTCATTTTTCTGGTATGGCATAGTGGTCTGACAGTAAAAAACAAAAAACAAGACACACAAAAAAACAACATTTTAATGTGATTATAACACTAAAAAATCCAGACATCTTATTAGAGTATAAGATTGAGGGGAATTTTGTATGTACGGCATTTGGGCTTGTAATACAGAAACTATTTTAAAAATGTGAGACGATAAATAGATTGTATTGTTAAAATAATTTAAAATGGAAAAATTCAGTGGAGTGTCCAAAAGTGCCAGCTGGAAAGGAAACAGAAAGACATCAACAGTCTGCATTCAGAAGAAACCCTGATGTGTTGATGTAATAGCCCGATAATGAAATGACTGGCCTGCCTCTATTTATAAAGAACTCTTTGACTCTTTGAAGTGGGATGCTTTGGAGATCATATAAACATGGCCTCACATAAAAATTGTGTCTTTGAGTTGTTATATTTTGTCCATAAACATTCACTGAAATAAATCTGTTACCAAGGTCTATGTATTTACTAAGCATATTAGAATTGAATATTGTTTAATATCTGCTTACTTGCTCTGCATTCAAATTGCCCTATGCAACACTCTAAGGGGAAAACAACAAGTCAAATCTGAGTAACAACTCTGTCTAGACTCGAGTAAATACATTGTCACCCAATTTCATGAATAGATAATGGAGTGCTTGTGAAAAGCATGTGATGGACACATCACAGTCAGACCTTGCCAGCACTGAAAAATGTAGAAATAGTTGCCTTCAATGTTTTTAAAAGCCCGACGCAATGTGAAGAAAATGGAGAAAAGAGATAAAAAAGAAAGATAATATCCTGAGGGGCCATATAGTTTGTGTGCAATTTTAAATTGCGCACTATTTGAAATTGCACGCAAACTTTATGGCCACCCTGTATGTCTCAAAATGAGAAGAGCAAGAAAACAGATCAGCCTAAACTATAAGCCATGAGGTGTCCTTAAACTCTCCCAATATATCATGTTACACATACTACTGTCCAGAAACAATTATCCAATGGAGTTAATTGAAAATTCACCACATAATCCAGGCTTAGTCACATACTAGCTGTGGAACAGGTTCATAAACATCTTACTATTTTGATTTCTGAGTATGTGTCAGGCCATGCGACCACGGATTGAACAAAAACAGAGCAAAATGGTCCTTTTGCTTAAGTAGTTTATATTTTTATGGGGAGACACAAATAACCAACAAAAACTTACAATGAAGTAACTTCAAGGAATTACAAATTTTGTAAAGAAAAAAGACAACCCTTAAATAGAGAACGGCTTGTAGGTGTGGAGAAGGGAAGTTTATTATCTGATTAATGCTGCCGTAAGTGGGAATCTGAAGCAGTGTATCATAAAGCAGTGGACAATAGTTATCTTTGGAGGAGTTGGTACTCTCAGAAAAGTCATCCTAGGTATGCCAATACATCCAAATAAGTAAGAAAAGATGACTCACTCCTGACTTGATACTCTTTCAATTTTAATTCACCTCTCAGGCATGAATTAGTTTGAAACAAGTATTTTTGCCACCACTCCCTGTCCTGCTTAGCAGCCAACTCGTCCCGGGGCCTGCAGTCCGGCCCTCCAATGGTCTGAGGGACAATGAACTGGCCCCCTGTTTAAAAAGTTTGAGACCCCTGGAATTTCAGATATTACATGCTATTAATACAGGTAGTAGAAATTTTCTTATAAATGGTACTAAACATTTAAACATACACTTGGAATTTTTGCTTTGCAAGGAGTTCAGTCTTATTTCAGCTGCCAACTCAAATGCTGCTTTCTGTGTGATATTCCTCTTTCAATAACCTTCTAAGATGGCAGAAGAACTATGAAACACATAATTGATTAGCATTGATTTTTAGGAAAAAATCCTAAGGAAATTAATTTTAAATTGTTTAACATTTGTATTCATCAAATAATAACATATTAATCAATTATATTCATTATATCATTCTATTAGGCAAGCATAAAGGGGAAAAGGTGATGCTAGAATTCTGTTTGCAGAAGTAGAAAATGGCTTTACCAATAAAAATGAGAATAAAAAAAATCTACCTGATTATATCCTAATTAGATCAAATCGAGATAATTTATCTAAAATGCCAGTATTGGAACATAGTTAACTGTGCAATGATATGCTACCCTCTGTTTTCACTAAAAGGTGATCATTTTGAAAAATTTTAGGTGGAAATGTTTACTTTTTATATTAAAAATTAAGCCTTTAGGAGGTATATACCACGTATAAATAGTGGTATTTAGAATAAAAACGCATGCTAAAATAATAATTTTTATCCTGGCATAAACCAGATTTTCTTAAGAAAATGACTTTTTTTTTTTCTATCAATCCTAAATCTCTGTGTCATCATTCTGGTGTAGAAAATAAATATTTGGGATAATTCATTTTACTTTTAATATCCCTATTTCAGAGAAGAGATTGTATTAGTTTATTTTAGTTGTAAGTCTGAAATTCTACAGTTAATCCATGACTCAAACAGTAAAATATTGGCATAAGCATTTTTAATAACATCAAAACGGTTCTCATATGTAACTGATCCTAACCACTCGGTCTGTTACCACCGAGAAACAAAATGCAATATAACGGGAAAGTGGCAGGTCAACTGAGTGGAGAGCTTTCTAACGGCAAAGATTTGTCAGAAACTTGAACAGTGACATATAGATAGCTTCATTGTGGAATATGAGAAGGTAGTTCCTATTCTCTGTTTAGACAAAACTCAAAGAATTATTGCATGAGAGTTTGTCCAAGATTAAGGATTTGCTTCTAACCACACAGTGACATAATTAACCACTGTGCTAGTACTGAATCTCTCAAATGACAAGGGATACTTTCAGTGTGTGGATGTCTGTTGACCATTCTGTGTGGTTAGAAATACAATGGTGTTTCCCTACAATGAGATCGTGTTCTCACAAAGATGATGATGGAAGATGGCGTTTCTATGGTGAATCTTGGAACCTGCTATTAACTGACATTATTTGCCAGTGACATCACTTTGAGAAGAAGTAGAAGTGTCCATTTATTGATATGCTTATACTTTCAGTTTCTTCTATTCGAGAACTAAATCATGGCAAGCCCCGAGGTTTCAGAAGGAAAAAAAAAAA
>NW_003852431.1:2258598-2285391 GCF_000181295.1 Otolemur garnettii
AAAAAAAAAAAAAAAGTACATGAACCAGTGGCTGAATGAAAGAAATTAGCAGTTGACTAAGAAAAGAAACATGAAAAAATTAGTAGGCCAATATTTTTTGGAACAATTCTCAGAGGACAAACAGTTTACATAGAAAATGGAAGAATAAAAGGTTCTTCTTTATTGGAGATCGGGATAGGAGTGGGGAAAGCGACATGGTTGAAATTCTAGGCAAAAGAAAGATTAGGCATATAAGCCCATGTGGTCAGTCAAGGGAACATCAGAAGATGCCCACTACTTAACTAGTTAGTAGTGCACAAAAATAAAATAAATAAATAGTGCATACAATTTGGTGAATGTTCAACGGAGCAATTCACTGAAGTGATTGGCCTACTTGATAGTGATCAGAAATATATAAAATTTGGTAAACAGTTTTTCAAAGTTTAATTAATACTTCCAGAATAAGAACAGATCATTGTTTTTAAACAGTCCTATGCACGCTCAAATTAAACTCATGTTTGAAATTTTTCTCTAAAGGTAAACACAAATGTGAACATTTAATTTCTTAGAAATAAGTGTAAAAATAAAGTTAAAACACAAAGCCAAAACAATTCATCTTGACAGGACCACCTTATATGTTGGCATTAAAACAGAAGAAGACATTTCCAATCATGTGTTTATTTTGCTTTGTATATACAATTAAATAGAAATTGTATGATTTGGGGAAAAGAATTCATACATCAGATGAAGACTTTGAGGATTGTTTTCATCTCTTTCTTTTGATCTTATAGATTTGCTGTTTTGTTGTTAGGAGTTCTATTATTCCAGGAGAATAATTCACTGGGGAATGAACAGTGACCTGGAATTAGTCAGCTGATGTGGCATGTGAGCTTTATATTTGGCCTCCCAACAGTACTTTCTATTTAAACAAAGTGGCAAATAAAATATGCAGGATGAAAATGGTAGTCCTGTTGCTTGGCAGCCTGCAATGCTTTCAGACCTTTCAACAAAAGAAAAATGAAACTTAGACTGTCACTGACAATCGCTAATAACATAATGTCCATTTTTTTTGCTACATAAATTTTGTTACTACATTCAGAATTCTCAATTTTATAGCATCTACATAAAAGATAAGAGCGTACGTGATTTACATTCTAAGACCCATGTGCACATTGTTCAATATAATACCTTCCTCTGTCTTCATTCCCCCCCGCCCAAAAAGTGAAAGCATGAAGTATTTGAGTGCACAAAAAGGCATGTGTCCTTTTGTGTAATCACCTCCTAAGAAATTCTCATACTTTTATATGTAATATTTTTGACATATGATATATAATATAGAGACAATGTATTTTGGATAAAAAGGCATTCATATTAATGGATGTATATGTGTCTCATTTAAAATAATAAACTCAAAATAGTTTAAAGACGTAAGTGTGAGACCTAAAACTATAAAACTAATAGAAAAGAAACAATTTATGACAACAATCTGGGCTTAAAATTACAGGCAACAAAAACAGAAAAATGATATTACATCAAATTAAAAAGCTTCTATATAGCATAGGAATCAATGAACAGAGTAAAGAGACAATCTACAGAATGGGGGTCAATATTTGCAAACTGTGCAACTGACAAGAGTTTAATATCCAAACCATAGAAGAAACACAATATTAAAATAATAGCACAACAATATTAATCTGAATTTTAAAAATAGACAAAGACCTGAATAGACAATTCTCAAAAGAATATATAGAAATGGCTAACAGGTATGTAATAACATTCTCAACACAACTAATTATTAGGGAAATTCAAATCAAAACACAATTAGGTATCACCTCACCCCAATTAGAATCAAAAAGACAAAACTTTTAAAATGATGGCATGATTTGGTAAAAGGAGAAATCTTATATACTATTGGTGGGGATAAGTACAGCCATTACAGAAAATAGCACGGAATTTCCTTTAAAAAAGTTAAAAATGGAACTACCATATGATCCAGCTATCCTACTACTGGAATATTTAGAAAGAAAATAGAATCAGTATGACACAGTATATCAGCATGCCCCTGTTTATGGCAGCACGATTCACAGTAGCCAAGATTTGAGATCAGTCTAAGAGCTTATCATTGGATAAATATATAAAGAAAATGTGGTACACATACATAATAGAATACTCTCTAGCCATAAAAAGAAGGAAATCCTGTCATTCTTGGCAACATTGGATGAACCTAAAGGACATCAAACATCAACCAGGAACAGAAAGAAAAATAACTCATGATCTCACTCATATGTAGGATCTTAAAAAGTTGATCTCATAGCAGTGGAGAATAGAACAATAATTACCCAAACCTGAAGTGGGCAGTGGTGAAAGAGGACGGGGACAGATTGGTCAATGGGTACAAAATTACAGTTAGACAGAAGAAATAAGTTTTGGGGATTTTTTTGCACAAATGAGTGACTATAATTGACAGTAATGTATTTTATCTTCAAAATAATTAAAAGAGAGGATTTTAAATATTCTCACTACAAAGAAATAATAAATATTTGAGGTGATTAACTAAATATCCAAATTTAATCATTGAATAATGTATGCTTCTATCAAAAATCACACTGTACCCTATATATGTATAATTAGTACATGCCAAAATTTCAATTAAAAATAAAACAAAGGGGATAAAATTTGAAAATTACTAATTTTCAATTAACACTGAATTCTTCTCTGACATGCACAGTAAAACTATTTTTTATTTCCTTTCGTAAAAAACAATGTATTTAGGCAAGTAGAAACATATCAAGGTAAGCCTTACCTACTTAATTTGTCCATTTTAATTTGGTTAGCATTACGCTCTGAACACAATGTATACAGCACTGGGGAAGCTCAGAAGCTTTAAGCAATCAGATTAAAACTGAGTTAACTACTTAAAGAGTCTTAAAGATAATACTTGAAAAACAATGTATCAAACATTTAAGGAAACATTTGTTTATTAAAATGAAATGAATTGACCAAGGAAAGTGTTAAGTATCAAAAGCATCAAAAAATGACTTAAGGATGAACCATAGGCGTGATCCCACCAATCACCCTCCTTCCACCCACCCTCTCATTTCCCCTCCCTCTCCCCTCTCCCCATATTCCTGGGCTAAAATTGGGTTATATCTTTTCTATGAAAGCTATAAATTAGTTTCATAGTTGGGCTGAGTACATTGGATACTTTTTCTTCCATTCTTGAGATACTTTGCTAAGAAGAATCTTTTCCAGCTGCATCCATGTAAACATGAAGGAGGTAAAGTCTCCATCTTTTTTATGGCTGCATAGTATTCCATGGTGTGCATATACCACAATTTATTGATCCATTCGTGGATTGATGGGCTCTTGGGCTTCTTCCATGACCTAGCAATTATGAATTGGACTGCAGTGAGCATTCTGATACAAATATCTTTATTGTAGTGTGATTTTTGGTCTTCTGGATAAGGGTACATGTGAATCTCTCTAAATGTAGAATATAAATGTCTTAACACAATAACTAAGAAAAAGACTATGTTAACCAGTTGGATGAAGGTATTTCAAATTGTATACAGAAACAGTACACTGTACCCTATGATAGTATTAATGTACGCTGCTATGATTTAATAATAAAAAACAAACAAATAAAATGACTTAAGGTAAATCCAGTCTATCCTACATATAATCGTTTTTTTAGATAAGATGACTTTGATATTTCACATTCTAAGAGCATATTGCTTTAATCCAGAATTATATAACAGAAACTTTCATTCCAAAGAATAGTTCAGAATTAAGGTAAATACTGAGAAGTCTGAGTGTGTTTTTCTATATTACTTCAGTGATAAAAATTTAACCCTTTAAACAGGGTAAAATGAGATAAATAATTTTGCCGTGTGTGTCCTCATACTTATTTTTTTATAAAGGAAAGCTATTATAAAATGGAATTATTGAAAATTATTTGATGAAATGTTACAAATATCCATTAGTCCTACGCTAAGCATTTAGAGAGCTACAAGGATTGCATGATGATACTATTTCTTAGTTTTCTTCTTCAGTTAAAATATGCATTTTGTTAGGGACAAGAACAATTTTTATGTTCTATCTGTGTAAGTGAGATGAAAGAATTAACTGTCTTAGTCTGTTTGGGCTGCCATAACAAAATACTGTGGAGCGTGTCTTTTAAACAACAAATACTTGTCTTATAGTTCTCAAAGCTGAGAAGTCCACAATCTGGGTGATAGCCAATTCATTATTTTGGTTTGATCTTTCTTCCTGATTTTGTCCTTAAACTCACATAGTGTAGAGAGAGAGGGAGAGCTCTCGTGTTCCTCCGTCTTCTTGTTAGGGGGCCAGTCCTATCGTATTAGAGCTCCACAATTATACCTTATTTAACCTTTATCATCTCCTTGTAGACCCTGTCCTCAAGTACAGTAACATTTGGGGAGAATAGGAGCATTTAGTCCATAATACTATAGAATCTATATACCTTCAGCACTGCAATATGTTTAAAACTGTTTATTCATTATGAGCGTCACTGACTTATTAATTTTGAAAATATACGTCATACTTAAGTCCGTGTTAGCTTTCATAATTTTGCTTCTATCATTGGATAAAAGAAAGAAACATATATCTCTATTCATTTTGGTTCTAATTCTTATTTGGTTATTGGTTTTAGAAAAGAAAAAAATGCAAGACGTGTTCTGTATTTATTCCACTCAAATTTTTTAAAATTGATAAGTGGGTTGGAATTCAGTGAGAAACACTGTAAGTGAAAAAAGTCATGGTCACAAAACTCATTTCCACAATTTTATTATGAAAATTAGAAGAAAACATAGAGAGCATAATCAGAGGTGAATTTGTCTGGCCTAATATAAGACATACAATTATACACGTATGTGTGGTATGTGTTAGATAAACAAGCATTACAGCTTGTTTTAATAGATGCTTTAATCATATTTTTTCTAGTGGAAGGGAGAAATTTGCCTGATGCTGACCCGTGAGTTTATATAATTGATGGACTACTTAATGATCTAAGAATATAGCTTTAAGAAAAAAAAAAATTGCTTCTCAAAGAGAACTTCTGACAATTCCCTCAAGAATTTTGTTTTATAAAGCGTGTCAAATAATAAAAGTTTAAAACATTTGCTCAAAATAGAATCACAAGTCACTGTAAAATAGAATGGTTTAATTAGTCATTTGAAGCCAAAAGCCTTCAGAAGGCAGTAAAGGAAGTATGTGAGTATCATATAACTTACCCTTTTTAAAGTTTAGTTTTTCTAATTAGTCAAAAACCTAATAAAGACAACACAAGAATTATCTTGACAAATCATAAAAGTTTCTCTTTGTTTAGACCCAGTTATCCAAACCATAAAGAAGATCTTTCTGTAGTGTAATAGGTTTTTGTTTGTTCGGGTACTTGAATTAATTAGACAAAATGTATCCAGGATCACGAGTGTACAGTGTATTATACAGAAATGCAGAGGAGAAAAACTCCTGCTTGGAGCAGAACAAATGATTCTTAGCTGCATCACAGAAGGGTGTTTTGTTTGTATGTTTTTATGTCTGTTGTCCTGGGTAGAGTGCTTTGGCATGAGGGGTCCTTGATCATCGTAGCTTTGTCCATAATAAGGGAAGGTAAGAAGCTCCTTTCACTCAGACTTATAGGGATGGCCAACCGTTTTTCTTTTCTGCTCCACACTGGAGGAGTAAGAGTTGCCTTGGGCCACACATTAAATACACAAACAGAAAGGAGAGCTGCTAAGCAAAAGAAAAGGTGTGTGCATACTATTGTGATATGTGACACCACAGATAAGCAAAACAGGTCTTATATCATCTGCATGTCCCACAGGCTATAGGTAGAACACCCCTGACTTAGAACACTTCATTTAGAAAATATGTAATTCTAAGTACCTTGTTTTGAAATACATATCCTTATTGGGTGGGCAAGGTGGTGCTTGCCTGTAGTCTTAACTACTGAGGAGGTTGAAATGGGAGGATCGCTTGAGCTCCAGAGTTACAGGGTACATAAGCTATGATCTTGCCAATGGACTTCAACCTGGGGACAGAGCAATACCCTTTCTCTACCAAAAATCCTTCTGAAAATCCTGTTGAACGCTAGAAGGATATTTTGTCAGCTGTATTGTCTACGGTTGTCTTTTCCATGATCCTTTCTGAAATGAGAGCATTCAGACAGACTGCATTCCTGTCTCCCACTTTCTGTTGGCAGGTGGGAGGCAAACCTTCCAGTTAGCAAGATGAGAGAGATCCTTGCTCAAAGTTGCCAAACTGCCTCCTGTCATAAAAAGATGAGGAAGTATGTTGTTCCTCCAGATAAAGCCAATTACCTAACATAGAGGGTCATTCCAATTACAATATGAATTTAGGATGAACTAGGTGTGACAAATGGTATTTTCAAGGTTCTTGATGACTACTTATTTTTTTTTAATATGTACATAAAATGTCGTATCTGCTTGAGTTGACTTTATAAACGTTTACCGTTATTTTTGTCTTTGCAATCTCTTAGCCAATTGCTTGTAAGGCACACCTCACATTCTTGTTTAATACTCATTCAACACTAAAATTGTTTTCTTTCTTTACTACCTTTGTGGAGAGTTTTTATGGGATTAGGGGAAGACTTTTAAAATTATATATCTTTAACAATTAGATCCGCATATGACTCTGTCATTATCCTAATATAAAACTTTAATTAAAACTCATAAAGCTTTTTTTTTTTTTCTTAAGGAAAAGCACATTAAGTGATGGGGGGAGGAAATTAACCATATAAGAAAAAAATAAGAATATTGCTGTTGGTTAACTTCAATAAGATATGAAGTCAGGCCAGTATAATATTTGGATTTAAGAACAACCTTCTTTATTAGGTCTTTATGTTGGTGCTGTTAGCTCTATCCCTATCTGATGTCAGTTGAACCTTTAGGACAGAAAATAAAGAAATTACATCCTGATGCTGTGTGTCAGTTATCACTTATGAAAGAAGTGTAGTAATTTGAAGTATGGCTCACACTTTACACAGAACTTTAATCTATTTTGTCTATTTATTTTCACGGTTCAATTTGAATTAAACATAAACTGAGAAATTAAGTAAAGATTATAGAGCACAAGTTTATCATAAAAATACACTAAAATATTTTATCTAAATTTTAAGTTAGAAGAACGAACTTGAGTTTACTTTTTAAATTTTTTTTCTCACTGTCAGCTGAATCTACACTGTTAAAATGTCTGAAGTCAAGTCATGTTTGCTAAAGTTTCTATCCTAGAGTAGCTCCGGATTTTCAGAATTCTTATGTGCTGAAACAAAAAGTGCACTCCCTATTCTAGGCCATTTGTATTTGCATTTTCTGTGATTTGTATCAAAACCTATCTATGGTGGCTCGCAATAAAGCTACACAATCTATGCACCTGATAGCAAAGGTAGAAAAAGCAGTGAATTCCAGCAGCTTTGTGCTTGTTTTGCCAACATCACTTTCCATTTACTACATTTTGGTCGTGGAATCCTCATTTGGGGTAACAACTCCAAGTCATCCTCATGAAGTTAGGAGGTTGTTGCCTAGGGCTCTCTTCTTTTAGCCTCTGTATTGGTGAAGGCGAGGGCGGTCCGTAAGGGCACTTTCTAATCATGTGTCTGGACCGGAAACAAGGGCAAGATGCGGCTTTGCATTGTGTTTCCTCTGGGAGGATCTCGCTTTCCCCACTATTGGCCTCTGTGAAGAGATCGTAGAGTAAGATTTCTCTTGAGAACGAGGTGCTAAATTAAGCTTCCAAGACCTACTGCCACAGTTACAGAACCTTTTTTTGTTGTTATTCTTAGAAACTGAAATATCATGGTACCCTAATTGCTAGTTTGTGGATTTAACTAACAATTAAAGCCCATTTTAAAACCTCAGGTAGTTATTAGTATTTCCAATTCCTGGGCACTTTATACAGTAATGTCCAACTCAACGGATTTCTTACAATTGTCTTTAAACTGGAGCCCTCTCTTGTGGGCTATGCCTCTGAAAAACCGACCTGGCTCAGTTTTTCTCTTGCTCTCAACTCACTGACCTCATACTGAACTTGAGTATCTCTAAGATAGAGCTAAAACCTGCAACTCTTACACTGACCCTGACTCGAAGATGTGTCCCATTGAATTATAATAGAAGGCACAATTTTTGTTTCTTTCAGAGGGAAAACAAATCATAAGTATTCTTAGATGATGAAATTTTCTTTCATACTTGGAAAATAGCTGAGTCCCATTTTTGCTTTAGATTCTTGAACTTAAAACATATTATTAAGTCTTTTTTCTTCTTTTTTTGAGACAAGAGTCTCCCTATGTCACCCTCAGTAGACTGCCAAGGCATTACATCCCACAGCAACCTCTAACTTTTAGGCTTAAGTGATTCTCTTTCCCCGAGCTCCCAAGTAGCTGGGACTACGGCACCCTTCCCTTTTCTTCAAATGGGCAAGTGTCAGTCTTTTTCTTTTTCTCATACATGTTTGAATTTACTCAAGGCCCCTGGATATAATAAATAAAATTTAGCATCTTGACATTTTTTCTATCAAATGCCTGGAGCTCCAGATTTCGTAGGCATATAATTAAAATTCTGAGTAAAACTTTTTGATAATTTAACCAGTTGTTTTGCAATAATTGCAACTTCTCAGCACTGCATATCATAGCCCTCATACTTTTCCCTAATTTAATTCAGCCAGTTCCACAATTTATAGTGTAGCAAGTGAAAATCTCATTTCTAATAGCAAGTTCTATTTCAGTGAAAGGTTTTTGACGCTCTGATGACAACACCTGCAACCTTCTAATTTTTAAAAGGGCTATTTGACAACATGCAAATGTACCAGAATACTACTACCCCTTAAATCTATCTAAATCTTTAAAAGGAAAAAAGAAAACTGAGTAAACTAATCAATATGAACAAAGAAACTAAAAGAGTAAAAGGTCTAGGAGAGGGAAAGCATGATAGTATTTCTTTGGTATTGCTAGAGGCTCAGCCTCAAACAATAACACTAGAGCTTTCTTCACACTTTCTATTTCCCTTCTCTGGTTATCTTTTCTTCTCTCTGAAGTTTGGTTTCACTCTATTATGATGCAGAATTCCCCTCTATTTGTCAACACAGCTGACACATTCTTATAATTTCCAGTTTAAAACCAAGAGCGATCTGTATCTCCACACTCAATTGCATTATCTTCCTATCATGTAGATCAATCATTATGTGACATGATAGGGCATCATGTGATTGCCCCATTCCTAAGCCTCAAGAACCAGGAAACTACCTCTGCAGGTCAGAGAATGAATAATGTGTTTTCCAAAAGATAGCTGTAAAAATAATGAGTTTAAACAAAGGACACAAAGCAAAAATAAATGCTAATGCACACATACCTACATTTGTATACAAGTTTTTTTGTTTTGTTTTGTTTTATTGAGTCATAGCTGTGTACATTAATGCAATCATGGGGTACAATGTGTTAGTTTTACACACAGTCTGAAATGCTATCATCAAACTGGTCAACATAGCCTTCACTGGATTTTCTTAGTTATTGTGTTAAGACATTTATATTCTACACCTAGTAAATTTCATATGTACCCTTGTAAGATGCACCGTGTGTATTGTCCCCCCAGTTACTCTCCCTCCACCCATCCTCCTCTCTCCCTTGTAAACAAGTTTTTAACTGTCTTATGGTCAACAAAACTATATTTCCATTTCTACCCAGGCGTCCTCAAACTATGGCCCACAGGCCACATGCAGCCCGCCAAGGACATTTATCCGGCCCGCCAGGTGTTTTTGCCACTGCTGCCTGTCCTGCTTAGCGGCCAACTAGTCCTGGGACCTGCAGTCCATCCCTCCAATGGTCTGAGAGACAGTGAATTGGCCCCCTGTTTAAAACGTTTGAAGACCCCTGAATTGTGTTCTTTCTTGATATTTTAAGATTTATTAATACATTGGGTTATAATCCCCACCTGAAACACAATATATTTGCTATCACCCTATCTCTTCTCTCAAAGGTTAAATGACTTCCCACATCTGCTCACTGTGTGTGCTGAAGCATCCTCAGACCTTCTTTTGAAGTAATGTGTCCCTGAGAAACCACATCATAAGAGCTTCACAGGCCTCTATCCAAACATACTAGACATGGAAATTATGTAATGAGTAAAGAATGTAACTGGTGACAAAAATAATATGCTAACTGCTTCCTGTAAAATATGGAGATTTTTATGTATATGTATGAAGTGACATGAAGATTCTGGCAAAAAGACTCTCTGTCCCTTCCTTTTTTCCTGAAAAACATCTTTCTTTCTGGCTTTCTTCCTATTCATAACCCAATATTAATAAGTATTCTTCAGAGATCTCTAATTCAACTAATGAAGGTAGTTCAATCTCTTCCTGTAATATGTTAAAAAAATCAATACTAGTCAATTAACTACAACAGGATATTAAGTGGTGTTACACAGTTATAACTTAATGAATATTTTGGAAAACATGAGAAATAAAATGCACGCATATACACCTAAATGAACAGCACTCTGATATTATACAATCTTTATGTAAATAATTGTATCTTGTGTGGAAAAGTTCAAAGTTGTTGCTATATTAAAATTAATACTTAAAATTAAAATAAATATTTAAATTGATTATGCATAACCAAATGAACTAAAATTAGCCTTAAGATAATCCAATCATTCTCATACTAATGGTAAATTATGTCAAATCCAAATAATTAGGAAAATTACATTTTAATTATTGAAGAGTTCCTGTGATATTTGTCATGCAAAAGAAAAGATAAATTATAACCACAAGCCTGTACATATTTAGACACAACTCTTCAGACTGTTCATGCATTGTTTAAGGAAATAACTTTCTGGGTTACAGAACAGCAGAAAAGTAGTTTCTATGGAAAGACTGTTGGGTTTGTTTGATTAGATTATAGATTTGCATAAACATGAGTGATCACCAAAAGGGACAAAAGGTCATGCACAGCTGTAGGTACAATTTGTAGAAAGAGATGAACTCTTTCTTCATTTGAGCTAAGAAAGACAGTTTGACATATACCAAAACAAATATAAACACTGTAAACTTTCCAGTCCTTCTATTCTTCTATCAAAATAAATTACATATACAATCAACATTTGAGGTTCTAACAAAAACAATTTAAAAGTGTTTACAACAGTTGGCAAAAAAAGACAAGTGTGAGAAATTACATAGTGAAACCAAAGGCAATAAATACATGATCTGTGTGAAATGTGTATAGAATTGAACATTTGAACCCACATTCTTAAGGAATAATACATCTTAATATCAGAATCCTTGTTAATATCATAGTGCCGACAGCTGATTCCTCCAGCAAATTATGCAAGCAATTTCAAAAAGGCTCAATCAGTTGCTCTCAATTTTATTGCACTAATGAGGATGTTAGGAATGATTTAATAACATTAAGCATTTCCTTTTAATTCAAACCATTTACATTATATAATTCTGTCTTCTTATGAATGAGCCACTATGTTCTAAAATATAATAAAATACTTCTATCAATAATAAAAGTCCTAAATATGACTAGTGCATAAGAAACAAAAGTTAAAATGCTAAACCTTTGAAAACATAAATTTGCCAATTTTTATATAATTTATAATAAATGTGGTGAAAATAAAATTGAAGGTCAGTATAGACAAATACACGTATAGATGTATTTAACTGTAAATATATGCAAATGTGCATATTTCCAATGCTCTCAAAGTGAAATGGAAGGTAAAGTTAATGTAGTAAGTAGAGATGATAAGTTTTAGATCTCTGGAATTTGTAGATGATCCACCTTTCTAAAGAAGGGCCCCTCTTTTCTCTGAAAATTCTTTTGGTTACTGCCTAAGTGTTTAAGATCTCTCCATTTTAAGTATGTTTTTACCCAGAATTTTAAGAATAGCTATATTTCACTGGATAGCAAAAATAGCTCTCAAAATGAGAATGAAATATACATGTATCCAAAACTAATAGTCCTTTAGTCAGCAGTATATTTACTTAGAGTAGTGAGTCAGAGAATGACAGAAACCTAGAAATAACTGCAATGTATTATGAATCTCTTCAGTAACACTTTGGGGTAGGCAGAGTAATGACCTTCTCCCTAAAGAAATCTGTGTCCTAGTACCAGAAACTTGTGTATGTTTGTTCACGAGACAACAAGAGTCTACAGATGTGATTAAATTGAGGGATCTTGCGTGAAGAAGATTATCCTGGATGATTTGGATAAGTCCATTGAAATTACAAAGATCCTCAAAATGGAAAAAGAGGGCCAAACATGGTGGCTTAGACCTTTAATCTCAACAGTGGGAGGCCCAGTGGGACGATTGCTTGAGGCCAGGACTTGAAGAACAACATGGCAACACAGTGAGACTCTGTCTCTACACAAATACTTTCAACAATTAGCCGGTATCACGGTCCCAGCTACTAGGGAGGCTGAGGTGAGAGGATCACTTGCACTTGAGTCTAGGAGTTTGAAGTTGCAGTGAGCTGTGACTGTGGCTCTGCAGTGCAGCTTGGATGACAGTGCAAGATCCAGTCTCAAAAAAAAAAAAAAAAAAAAAAAAAGAAGAGGAGGCAGAAGAACAAATCAATGTGATACCATGTGAAGGGACCTCACCTCTCACTGTGGACTCTGAAGGGAGCCAGGCGTCAAAAAAGGTAAGTGGTAAATAGAAGCCAAAAAAGGCCAAGGAAAATTCTCCCCTACGTCCTTCCAAAAGGATAGCCCTGCCAACACCCTGACACCTTGATTTTAGTCCAGTGGGACCTGACAGACTCTTTATGTCCAGAAATGTAAGACAATAAAATTGTGTAATTTAAACACTAAATGTGTCATAACTTATTATAGTAGTGATAGGAAGCTAGTACACCACCAGCCTGGATCACAGGGCCAACAAATCATTATGAAACGCTTCACTCTGGTCTGCCAACTTTATCTTCACCTGTGGTTAAAGCACGTTGGTAGGAGCTGGGTTACATATGCCAGAGAGAAAACTACATAGTGAAGTCTTTGACTTTTATCTGTTTAAGAATTGCATTTTCATATGTCATCCAGTTTTCTTTAAATTTGAATGTTTCAACTGCATAAAATGACCTTGCTTAATGCTAAATCCAATTTTATGTCACAGCCTGACAAAACAAAATCAATAAACTCTAATTTAGTCATGGTTGATTGTGCTATTTTTAGTTTTCAAATATGACAGAAATAATTCTTAGTAAATGACATACAAGATGCCATAAAATAAGAGAGAATACACTAAATCCTAAATCCAAATCTCATTTAATGTCTTACTGATTCATTCAGCTCACCGTTTAACTCTGAACTGTATGAAAGGAGAAAAGGTCCTAGTTCTCATTTAAGGCTTCTGTTTATTTTAGTTCTTTTACAGAAAAAAAAAAAAACTCATGTGTCAATTTAATCTTTAGAATATCACTGTGTCTATCAAAAATAATAGATGTTCTATCTAAGAGTCATATATAAGATGGAAATTTTTCTCTATGTAATAAAAAATCAGAAGTAAAGATTCTTTCTTGATTATCTCATAAATCCTGGAATATGATTTTATTTATATTTTATTTTTATTTATTTATTTTGAGACTCACTATGTCACCCTCAGTAGAGTGCTATGGTATCATAGCTTACAGCAACCTTAAACTTTTGGGCTTTAGCAATTCTCTTGCCTCAGCCACCCAAGTAGCTGAGACTACAGGCACCTGCCACAACGCCCAGCTGTTTTTTTTTTTTTTTTTGTCGTTGTCATTGTAGTTTAGCTAGCTTAAGCTGGGTTCGAACCCACCAGCCCCAGTGTATGTGGTCAGCACCCTAACCTCTGAGCTATGGGCGCTGATCCTGGAATATGATTTTAATTACTCTTGTTTCCAAATATTAAAGTGAAACTTACTATTATATTCACATGCCTTACAATAAGATAGGATAAGCACAACATATCAAAAGAGATAAATTTCTTCCTCAACTATAATACATCTTGTGGAAGCTTTCCAGAAGTTGGCAAATGACACTTGATTTACCTTTGTCTTTCAGAAACTAGTCATATACGTAGGTGCAAGGGATTTGGAAATGTTATCTGTATCCAGAATGAATATGTGTATCTAAAAGATGGAAATGCCATTGCAATGTGAAAAAGTAGGAACAGATATTGGAGAAGGCTTGTACTCTTTGGGATGCCATGCTTAGAAATAGACATAGGTAGAAAATAAAGCCACACTACACAGATAAGCAATCATACTTAATCTTCATAAATCTCATAGTTAGTACATTCCTCATTTTGTCAACAAGAAGGCTTAAGTATAAATGAGTTGAAATGCATTTTAAAAATTACATGGCTTAAAAGTGGTGAAGCAGATTTTGAACTTACTTTTTTCCAAATTAATACTTTTCTACCATTAAACAGTGGTGATATAATATCATACAATAATATAAATAATCAATCAAAGCACAACTACTTCAGAATGTTTTCTTTAAGTTCCACTAAATATATTTATAGAATGCCTTGCCATTCTTTGTTATTCAGATATCTAAGTCTATATTAAACTCTTAGGATATTTTTTGATACAGCACCATATTTAAAATAACATATAAATTACAAGCTCATTTAGAGAAAAATTATATTCTTTTCTTTGAAATAAAAATACCCTTAAACTGAATCTGAACCTGGCAATATTTGAATAAGCAAATATAAAAAATTCAGCACGCTAAATATCATAAATAATTAGTAGTATTATTGAACTATTGAAGTATTTTTTATTATTTTTAAGTATTTGTATTTTCATATGTGCTAATAATAGATACATAAAGCACATATTATTTTTCTACCCATTATTATAAAGTTTAAAAGAGCAAATGTTTAAGCACAGAAAACACTATTTATCTGATAGAAAGTCATTGAAATTTCATCATCGAGGAGCAGAAAAATTACAGAAGTGTTTCATTATTTTTTAAGGTGTTATCCAAAGCAAATGATTCCAAAGTGAATAAAATTTTAAACAAATACCCTGCACATCTCCCATTATCTCCTCACTTCTTCTGGTCTATCACTATTCAGGAAAAGTGTTAAAGATGATGTAGGGTGGCTATGTGCTGTACTAAGAGGTAAAGAAAGACATTAGGGTAAAATCTTAAAAGTATTAATGGACTGAAAATTACTTGCTGTGCTTTTGAGCTAATGGACGATCATTCAAATGTTCTAATGTGGGATCTACACATATGGGAAATTATGTGTGATTTTAAAAATAATCAGATATAAATAGTTCTAATAATTGATATACTTTAAAAAGCATATCATGCACATTAAAATAATTAACAAAGTATAACTCTCATTATATGATAAAGCAAAGACTGTGTGTTATGGCCTTATGATATGTCTAACTCCACTGCTCATTGAGTTACCTTTGGTATGATTTCTCTCACTACAAAAAATATAATACATTTACTATATGTGAAATCATAACAGTAATGATTTTCAGTACTAATAATATGAATTCAATCCATCATTGATTCAATCTATTTGGGGGATGAAAACAAGCAAAAACATTGAGCAGTCTGTCCCTCAGAAAATATGTAACATATTATACGTACACATACATTACCTTATATGATCAATACTTTAACATATATATGTGTGAATAAGATAAAATGTCAAGAAGCTGGATAGTATATGTTCCATAAAATAAAAGAAAATATTGGAAGAGATTTTCTTTTGGCTTAATTAAATAACATGTCACTTAGGCTATGTTCAGTCAAGAGAATATTCCATTTTTAATCGTTTAATATGTAATCTTTAACTTTATCATGACCTGCATCCTCTCTATTCACATAAAATATTTTCTTCATTAAGAATTTTTAAAATTCTTAAAAATGGTTTTTGTTTGCTTTTTACTTACAGACTAGTATCTGTTGCTGAGTTCGGAGAGGAGTTCTTTGACCATAGCTCATGGAAACCCTGAATTTCTTGATTCAGGCAATCATCCCACTTCAGCCTCCCAAGTAGCTAGGACTACAGGTTTGTACCACTATGCCTGGCTAAACTTTAAACATTTTTTATAGACATAAGGTCTTCCCATATTGCCTAGGCTGGTCTTAGACTCCTGCACTTAAGAGGCCCTTCCTCCACAGCCTTCCAAAGTGCTGGAACTATAGGAGTTAGTTACCATAGCTGACTTAAAGTCTTGGATAGATGTAAGAAGTGGAAGGAGTGGTTTGTAGCTTAAAAGTCATTTTTTCCAAATTTCCAATATTCTCCTACCTCTGCACTTGCTTAGAAAAGATTCATTATTTAAGGAGTCTAGATGTGGAAAGAAGGAAACACTTTTACACTGCTGATGGAATTGCAAACTAATACAACCTTTATGGAAAGAAATATGGAGAATTATTAAAGAATTAAAAGTTGACCTTACATTCGTTCTTCCAATTCCATTATTAGGTATCTACTCAAAAGAACAAAAATCATTTTACCACAATGACATTTGCACGGTAATGTTTATTGCAGCTCAGTTCACAATTTTCAAGTCGTGGAAGCAACCCAAATGTCCATCAATCCATAAACAGATTAACAAACTGTGGGATATGTATACCATGCAGTACTATTCAGCCATAAAAAAAGATATATCATTTGTGTTTAACTGGATGGAGTTGAAACACATTCTTCTTAGTAAATTATCTCAAGAATGGAAAAAAGATATCCAATGTAATCAATACTAATATGAAACTGATATATAAATGACTCTATGCTCACATGAATGATAAAACACTAATATAGTCTAGCAAAGGGGAGGAGAGAGGAGGACAAAAGACAGTAGGAAGAAGGAGGGACATTAGCAGGAGGAAAGAGAGCTATTGGTGGGATATCATCTATTGTGCACAATGTGAAGGTGTACAGTATGCCCTCTGGGGGAAGGGCTCATCTACAACTTGAACCATACCTTGGAATTAAAAATAATGTAACCTAGGCTCGGCACCTATAGCTCAACCGGCTAAGGCGCCAGCCACATACACCTAAGGTGGCAGGTTCGAATCCCCAGCCCGGACCTGCCAAACAACAATGACGGCTGCAACCAAAAAATGGCCGGGCGTTGTGGCGGGCGCCTGTGGTCCCAGCTACTTGGGAGGCGGAGGCAAGAGACTCGCTTGAGCCCAGGAGTTGGAGGTTGCTGTGAGCTGTAATGCCACGGCACTCTACCCAGGGGGACAGCTTGAGGCTCTCCCTAAAAAAAAAAAAAAAAAAAAAAAAAAATAATGTAACCTAAATATTTGTACCCTGATATTAATTTGAAATAAAAAAGGAAAGAAAAAGATATTTAAGCTAATAGAATTTCATTCTCTTCTTGTGGCTATATAATATTCCATTGTATATATGTAACACCATAATTTCTTTATACATTCATCAATTAATAGATGCTTAGGTTGATCCCTTATCTTGACTATTGCAATTAGTGGTTGAATAAACATGGGAAGTGCACTTATTTTTTCAATATACTGAGTTTTCATCCTTTGGATATATACCTAGCAGTAGGATTGCTGGGTCATAAGGTAGTATTTATTAACAGAAAGGTATTTATCTGTTATTTGGTTGTATTATTTAGCATTTTTTTCTCTTAACTGCATTTTTACATTTTAATATTACATCTTACCAAAAATGTGTAATATGTGAACTTGTCACTACACACTTACATTGTCAGCACTGCACAAACAACTCAGTAAGGTTTCATAACCTTGGTATATCAGTGTCTCAAGTTGTGTGGTGTCAACCTGTGATGTTGTCTTGCTGAGTAGTGCTCATTATTGTCATTACATGTTTTTGTATGCCTTCATAAGAATGTCAGAATTAGAATTAGAGGAAGGATCAGAGGATAAATTTCTTGTTAGAGTTGGCAAGAGTGGAAGTGAAATCAGGAACATGTTAGTCCAAGTTTATGGTGATGACATGAAGGAAATGGCAGTGTACAGATGGATTAAACACTTTTTTTCTGAGAAGAGAGAAAGCACTGCTGATGAAGAGAGGTCAGGGTGGACATTCAGAAGCAGAACTAAAGAAAATATTGCAAAAAACATTGTTGAATTGTGCATCCACAATTCATCAGCTGAATATGTGAAGCATAGCAGACCAAGCAAATACCAATACAGAAATAAGAAACAAGGTAGGTAGCTCTAGGATAAGTTCACAACCTTAGTTGTCAGACCCCTTATATATCCAACAGAAAAATAAATGACTATCACTTAATACATGCTTAAGGAAATTTAATGAAGCAATGATTGAGCCAAATAATAAATTTCTTTATCTACAATAGCATATACAAAACTATGTAAATGGTTTATATTTACTGTGGTCACCTGGGAATATAACTCAAAACTAAGGTTATATATAGCAACATTCTACAACCTAAATTGCATTATAGTAATTATTTCCATTGATTTTCTGTGTCAGCCACTCCATTAAGTACATATTTATATACTGGCTACTGCTCATTACAACACTGCCCAAGATTAGATGGCTGGTAAACAAAATAAATCCTTTCAAACCTCATAATATTTTCCAATATTTGATGCATAGTGTGTGATGATTCCAAAGGAAAAAATGTTTCCTTTGTAAAGTATATATAATGTATAATTCAATTGAATGCATTATTCAAATAATAATGTTGAATTACAGTAAATAAATATGTATTAAAAATAGTAGTCATTTTGACTATGTTTGTGAAAAATATGCCAAAATATTTTTATAATATTTTTCCTCTGAAATAAGATTCAATGCACACTTTGTACAAATGTAAAGCTAAAAGACAGGAAAGCTATAGATTCATAAAATAACCAAGTCAAATTCTGGGTCACCATAAAGCCAACGAGGAATCTGCACTACTCGAGGCTTTTAGAAAATGATTGTCTGCATCTGTAAGCAGTTTAACTTCTGCCAAGTTTCTCAACTTCTTTTGTTTACCCAGGGTATATTTTAAAGTTAAACATCTTGAGATCTGGCGCCAGAGTTTGTGACATTCAGCAGCACTTTGACATTCTTTGGGTTTTACAAAGAAACTGGTTATCTGCACTTTAGTAAACACAAAAACCTGAAATCATATTTTGCTACGTATTTAATAATCTTGCTGTCCATTTTAAAAATGCAAATTCCAATCCTTCAGCTTCCATTTTAAAGTTTTCCAAAGTCGATAACAGCAAGCTGATGCTGTGATATGGAAGAACTTCTATTTCATCTTCACATATTTCTGTCTTGCATATTTTCATTTTCCCCTATGATAATAATTTGAAATTTAGTTGGTAATCATCATGTAAAGAGCCCAGTATATTATCAACCTCAATAATTGTTTAGTCTTCTGATTTATTTCTTATTTTTACAGAGTGATCATTTTCTCCCTTTTTTATTCATCAAATATTCATTGAATCTTTCCTATGTTTTAAGTAGTCAAAAAAGGGTCTTTCTTCTTGAAAAGGTTATATAGAGGATATCAAATCGAGTCAGATATGTAGCTGCATTGACAGGTTAAAATAGCATAGGGAGAGTGTAGGGCCATAGTTCTCATCTTCGGTTATGTTCCAGAATCATTTTCTGAAGCTTTTGAAACTATACTTTCTGGAGTGCAATCCAAGAGCTGTTGTATAAAAACCTGTGATTCTTTTATTTCCATCGCATCCACATTTATTTCAGCAGAAAATCCTGTTGATTCTATCTCTAACACGCATCCAAATTTGCCACAGCCACTACAAACACTCTGGTTTGAGCTCCTTAATTCCTTCTTTAGACAATTGCAGTATTTCTCTCACTGTTTTCCATACTGGTAACCGTAAATCATACCATATCAATTCCTCCTCTTCAAACACACTATGGATTCCCATTACATTAAGAGTAAAATAAATTTGACTCATAAAGCTGTATGTGATTTATCTCCTATTTTACCATTTTAATTTACTATCTGGCTCTTTTAAAAAATGTTTGCCAACTCCTGTATTAAATAGTCAAGAGGTATCTGGTGAAAAAATAAAATGAAATGGAGGAAAATAATGTACTAGAATTTTTAGCTTTTTTTTTGCATTTGGGTTTGAACCCGCCACCTCCGGCATATGGAGCCGGCTCCCTACTCCTTTGAGCCACAGGTGACACCCAGAATTTTTGGCTTTTTGATTTTTGCAGCACAAAAAAGTTAATTCATTTAGGAAATAAAGACATAATTTTAAGATTTTATTTCTGACATCAACTATATTATGTATAGTGCAGTAAATAAAAATGTATCAGTGTTACATCTTGCAATGAACTTATTTCGTAGTTGAAGTTGGATAGAAAATGCTTAAGGAATATGCTTCTGATCCTTAATCCAACAAATGTATTATTCACTACAAGGGGAATGTAGTGGGTTTTGCAATTTGAGGTCAATTATTCCTTGCAGCTAATATCAATGTTAAGCATTGAAATATCAAGGTGAGACAGAAACAATTTAGATAAAGTTGCTGATACAGGAACTATACACCCATTCACCTCCCAGGCAAACAATTCAACAGAAAAAATAATAATGTGGAGCTTGAAATATTAGTCTTGTTTCCTTAGTTTTAAGACCAGTAAACAATAATCTATAGCAACTACAACATCAAATCAACCAGCATGCTCAATTTAAATTTCCCACTTAATCCTAAACTCATCATAAAATCCCAGTGGATGCTTTGTTTGGTACATTTTATCGCTTTCGAGTGTTCCTATTTCAAAAGATCCAGAAAACTACTATTTCCTTGGTTTGTTGGAGAAACAGAATCAGGTGCTATATTTAGTTACAAGGAAACATGCACTCTACAAACTGCAGATAGGAAGAGATTGAGTCAAATGCAGAAGTTGAAATTTAATGCCAAATTCTTTATTAGAAAAATGTATATGTAGCCAACTAGCAGAAGACAGAAAATGGCTTGTTTTTGTTGCCACTATCAAGCTGTGTTTTGCTGTATCAAATGTAGCCTTACATAGCCTAATTCCTATTTCAGCAAAGTTGTCACTTTTTACTCAACAGATTCCCTCAATTACGCACTGCATCAAACAGTCTGCAGCTTAATTTGTGGTCTGTTTTCTTTCAAATTGTCATTCTCTCATGTTGTCTTTCTGACATTTTAAATCTTCTCAATCTAATCAACTAACTATAATTTAAGGGCCCACACAGAAAAGCATAATGACAGTGCTAACCAATGCCTGCCACTTGTTTATCCCTTACACTCAGGATGCCATGAGTAATTGGCCTTTTCCAGAGGATTATATTTCCAAAGATGCTTTTTATATGAAATAACATATAACTTGATTGACAGTGGAAAACTCCTACTTAAGAATAATTCTAAAGTTGAGAAACTGCAGAATCACCTCAGGTGACTACCTTTACAAAAAAGTGAAGCTATTCAGCAATCAACATATAAATTAGATGTATTTATGTTCTTACTTGGAATCAAACATTTTTTTAATCTAGTTTATATTTGAAAGCTTAGGGGTTTCAAGCCTTTGATTATATTGAAAAGAGACGTCTTTTTTAAATGGCCATGATTTAAAACACAATGGGAAAGTATGGAGCAATGTTTTTAATTTGCTAACCTAACCACAGCACCAGTACTGGATTAGAAACTCCATCTCAAATACCCCAGAGCAACCAGGTAGACAGAGTACCTTCCAGAAAAACAGTCCTGATCACTTCTTGTATTTACTCTTGATTTCTGAAACTATTTCATACATCTATCACAGTGGGTGGGAAACGGTGGTAAGCTAATAAATAAAGGTAGAATTAAGAAATAAATGCCTATGTGGAAAATTTAATAAGCAGGGAAATTTTTTTCTTGTAGAAAGGTGGTCAGGGTAAAAGATACAATGTGATTTAATAATTGATTTCAAATATGAAAACACATTTAAATTCAGGAAGTGGGGGTGAGGAAGAGGTTGTAGGAAGTTCTCACCCATTGGGTATAAGGTCAGGGTATACGGCATGCCTCCTGGGTGATGGGCACAGCTGCAACTTACAAGTCACAGCTGCGACTTTACTTCACAAATGCAAACAATGTAACCTAGTTGTATGTACCCTTACATTAAAAAATAAATAAATAAGTTGGAAAAGTTACAGAATTTGACATAGTAGCAAACTGATAAGTCCAGCCTTAGGAAAATAGTGAAGAAAATTAAATTTGTTTTCCTTTTACCTTTCTGCTATTATTCAGTATTTCCATAAAGTCTACTAGTGGGTAAATCATACCAGTTCTTAATTTTCCATTATCCCTGTTACAATTTCCTAGAGGGGGCTGCCCTTTCACAGCAATATCCAGGATTCTGGAATTATATTATATGCCTTCTCCTGTACTTAAAATGTCAGTCACAGTAGTCAAATAGGCTTAGATTTTAATTCCTTCTAACTTTTACTGGAAAAATGACTTAAATTATTCTTCTTAACCCCTCATCTATCGAATGGAGATACTACTATTAACCTATTAATTCTACAAACTTAACCAAATTAGGTATTCATATATTAATATCTAAGCGCAGAAAGTGTTCAAACAATTATACTTGCAAATATGTTATGTAAAAATAACTATACTTGTATACAATTGACATATTTATCAAGATGCCATCAACTCGAGTGCTCTTTGGGGTGGTTTCTATACAATGTCTCACTAGTAGGACAGTGCTGTTATTTCATTGGTACAATTGTTGCATTAAAATTTGTTACCTATCACAGTTATTTGCAATTTAAGAGCAGTCCAAAGTATAATTTAAAAAAATTAATTTTAGACACAGGTGAAGATCTGTAAGAGATTTTTTTTTAGGAAGAAAGTTGCTCTTTAAACCATCTCTGAAATTTTATGCCTATATAGATGCTTATTAAAGATATTGTGGGGGGAAGACTTATGAGAACTGTCATCCCATTATGCATATTAACCATGACTTTAATTTGCAACTAGAACATGGCCTAGAAACATATTGTTTAAAAGCAAAAATGTAGAACAAGAGAAGAAACTATTTTTACTGTGTCACGTAGTTCTCCTTTTCTTTATTTGGGCTTGGTCTCCATAACTTCTTCTTTGGGGCTTGTGTAAGTGTTTGTGTGTGTATGACCCAGATGGAGTCTGTGTGTGCACCCTGCTGTGTGTGGGAGATGTTCCGCCAAGCATGGGAGACTGAGGCTGTAAACTTAGCATCTCTTATTACTGGCACTTAGTGTGTACAGACTGTTAGGAAGGGACTAGGGAGAGGGGAAAACAGGTGTGGGAAGAAGGGGTGAGAAATAGCCTGAAGTGACTCTCAGGATCCAGTGAAAGAAATAGGCAAAGCACAGACCAAAGAATCAGGGCAAACCACAGAAATGCACAAACTGCAGCGACCTGCACAGCCAAGCAAGTGCTGCCTGCTTGGGGGACGCGCCCTCCTAACATCACAGAAATCACACCCTCCAGTGCGGGGGCAATGCACAAACGTGATGGAAACCAACAGAAGTTAACCGACCTCAGGAAAACAGAGGTGTTCCAGTTCTGGGAACTCTCCACCCTTTCCCCAGAAAATTCATGAATATTCTACCCCCCTAATTAGCATATACTTAGGATTAACATAAAAGGAGGGAGCCTAAGGAGGAGGCTTGCTGCTCCTCACTGCACCTGTTCTCTACCAGCTTTGAGAGTGTTCTATCATCTCTGCTCTGTCTTTCAACTCAGGGTCTTCTTCCCTCTCTGGGACTGAACTGTTTCTCTGTAATGTACTTACATGATAAATCTGGGTACTCGGCTCGCTTATGTTGGAGTGGCCGGCTCTTTTGTTCTGAGTTGGTACCAGGGACCATTCTTTGGTACTGGGAACTAACCACAAGGGAAAACACCTGAAATCTAGAATTCACACTTAACAAAAATGAAGTCGCAGCTGGTGAGTGGAAGAACGGGAGAGGACAGGGAGGTAATGAAGATTTCTAGAACAGTAATTTCTAGTAATAGATTCTCACATTCAACAGTAAATGGTTTTATAATATTTGTCTTTCTTTACATTGTCCCATATAAGTGTGTGTCTTTGTTTTTTCCTGTGCATTTTTTTTATTTTAGAAATTTTTACAAGAAAAAACTAATAAGTATGCTTTATGAACAATTATATTTTTAAAATTTGCTTTTCCTAGGTAGTGGTCAAGTATTTTTCTTAACAATGTAAGGGGAAAATGCAAGCCACTTTTGTGGGTCTAACAATGATCAAAAGACTAAAATTACTTCTAAAATCCCTTGAGTCTATTTTGGCCCAATAATTCCACATCTATTTGAAGAGTTCATCATAAGAAATTTTCACATAACTGGGCAGATATGTTACAGAAATATATTTGCTGAAAATTTGTATAACAAATAAAACATGGATCTAATGCTGAAGCTTAGGAGAAGGGGGGTTATGAAATGAATTGTGGAACATCCATTGCATGAAGTTCTACAGCTATTACGATGATATTCAGGAACACAGACTCCCCCTAGAATGAGTTCTTGTAAGCTGTTTGTAAGAAACAGACAATTCTGACGACAAAGCTCATTGGACAGCACCTGCCTGGTATAAAGAGGCTCCTGCCATTCAGCTTCCAGCACATCCACTCCCGGATGCAGATCTACAAACCCTGCAGAGAAGCTGCAGAATACACAATGCAGGTTTGGGTAGAATAATAAACCACAGTCTGGAATTCAGTAATTTTTCTTCTCTTAGGGAATGGATAATGAGACTTTGCCCCAAAGGTAAAATGAAGTTGACGCAGACAATATATTGTGTAAAGGGCCATAGCAATTAAAATCCTCAATAATATTAGTCAGGGCTGTTGCATAGACTATTGTTGTTTAAAATTAGCCTATTCCTGATAAACCCCCTGGAATTCTGTTTTGCCTGAAAGCACTTATTATATCACATCCCATAGCACACCATGATAAAAATTATAATTCAGCAATGTATTTCTATATTAATAGCCAATGTAAAATTTCATAAGTGTTCTGGCCCATTTCTATACCAATGGCCAATAAAGTAAGTCATGATTATTTCAGTTTTGCAGTAAAGAATAAATTCTACTCTTTTAATTGAGTAATCAAGTATAAGATAAAAACATATTGTGACAATATAAATGCAGCATAAAAATAATGGCTTATTAAGTAATTATACTCAACAAACCAGTCTGAAGCAACTGCAGCTTTTTTTCTTTTATTGAAAAAAGGAGGACAAGAAACCTCTTAAATATTTTTTATTATGCCTGTTATTGAATCATATCTTTATACTCCTCATTATTAATATGCATACAAATAAAACTAGAAATATCCTTGAACTTTGATTATTTAATGATAAATAATAAAAATAAATACAAGTAGATATTTATCTAAAGGGATTTAAAGTCCTTTGATATCTGGCCAAATTTTAGACTGAAAAACTCTTAAATGATTTAAAATACATTAGTCAAAAATAAGGTGTCAAATATAAGGACATATAATTCCTATATTTGTATACAAGTATTCAGATAATACATTTGTGTGTGTGTGTGTGTGACACAAAGTCTCACTTTGTCACCCTGGGTAGAGTGCCAGGTGTCATTGTAGCTCACAGTAACCTCAAACTCTTGGGCTTGAGCAATCCTCTTGCCTGAGACTCCTGAGTAGCTGGAATTATAGGTGTCTACCACTACACCTGGCTAGTTTTCCTAGTTTTAGTAGATGCAGGGTCTTGCTGTTGCTCAGGCTGGGCTTTTTTTTTTTTTCCACAGTTTTTGGCAGGGCTGGGTTTGAACCTGCCACCTCCAGCATATGGGGCTGGTGCCCTACTCCTTTGAGCCACAGGCGCCGCCCCAGGCTGGTCTTTAACTCTTGAGCTCATGCAATGACCCACCTGGGTCTCCCAGAGTGCTAGGATTACAGGTGTGAAAATAGTATATCTTATAAATATGTGTCCAGAATTTTAAAAATAGTTAACTAAAATTACATGGTTTAAAAATATATAAAGAGGAAAGTGTTGTAAATACTTCTATAGATATAGGCCTAAGTAAAAAAATTATGAAGACGACCCCAATGGCAATCACAGCAACAACAAAAATAAACAAATGGGATCTGATCAAATTAGAAAATTTCTCCACAGCCAAAAAACAATCAATAAAGAGACAACCTACAGAATAAGAAAAAATATATGGATGCTATACATCCCCAAACAGGTCAATAACCAGAATCTCTACAAGCAAACCAGCCAGAAAAACATCAAATAACCCCATTAAAAAGCAGTCAAAAAACATGAGCAGAAACTTTTTACAAAGATAGTCTAATTATCACCAAACACCTGGAAAAAATGTAAACATCTGCAATCATCAGGGAAAGGCAAGTCAAAACTATAGTGAGATTATTACCTATCAAGGATAGCTTTTATCAAAAAGTCTGAAAACAACAGATAACTGGTGTGAATGTGGAGAGTAAGGGACATTTGTTCATTGTTGATGAGACTACAAACTAGTACAATATCTGTAGAAAGAAGTAGGATGGTATCTCAAAGAGCTAAAAATAGACCTGCATGTTAATCCAGGAATCCCACTACTGTGCGTTTACCCAGAGGAAAACAAAAAGACATTTTATCAAAAAGACATTTGCACTTGAATGCTTATAGCAGCAAAATTCAAAATTCACAAGAATTGAGACAAGGAACCACAGTTTTTAAGTAAGAACTCTAGCAGTCATGTGCACGTTTCTCAAATAAGATAAATTTCAGCTTATTCCTACAATGTAACATTTAATGTTTAGAAAATTTTGAAATATTCACCCCCAAATTGGATAGTGTGGTAGATTCAGAG
>NW_003852431.1:2290660-2330011 GCF_000181295.1 Otolemur garnettii
AGGCAAATGGTTTTAATATCCTACTCTCAGCAAAGCTGAATTGAGTCAATTCAAAACATGAAAAAAAATACTTTAAAAATGAAATTTATGAAGCAAATCTTTATTTCCAAAATCCTTCTAATGATTTCTTATTAGGCTTATACATATTATAATTGGATAATTATATTAGCAAGAAAAATTAAAAGGATAAATATCCAATTATATTTTCACATAAGAATACATTAAAATTTGTTGTTGTAGTTGAAAAGTAACTAACTCTTGCCGGATATACACACGTCTTTACACTTCCTTTTGGGGTATCAGATGTTAATCTGAACCTTTCTTCTCATATCATTTGTTAATTAGTAATTAAACATTTTTTTGTTATTTTAAAGTATATCTTCTTCTCAAGATTTTTAACACATAATTCTTTTAAAATTACAACTTTTTATATATTTTTAAATGATAGTTCATACATTTTTATTTGGATTTATGGGAAGCAACTTCTTAAAAATTTCAAATTTTTGAAGTGGAAAGATTTATTCTATTTCTTTCCTATTCCTAAAGGGACAGTGAGCCAAGAACCAAATGCAAAAAGATGTTCTTAAATGTTCAGTATTCAACAGCAATTTCTCTACTTCTACAGAAGCTATTTTCCCATCCTTTTTTTTTTAAGATGAAGAGAAATGTAGTCCTCCATATACAAATAACATTCCCCTTTCTGTAAAATCTTACAATAAAGAAGAAACATCAAGAGCAATACAAATAACAGTGAAAATTTAGGTCATGATCCCTGAGTTCTAATTCACTCCTCAAGTCATTGAATTTCAATTGACATAAAACATGTAGATCCTTGAATGTTTGTTATTGTATCAAAGTTAGCAACATAAATTAATATCTCAACAATTAATCTGTAGATAAGTTTTAAAAAACAAAGAAAAATCCATGAAGTATCACTTCAATTATTCCTCATTTTTTCCTTAAAAAATAATGGACTTCATGATTAAATAAACAAGTCAAGCCCTCACAGTTAGTAATAATAGCTTTCCAATTTGCAGATATTAAGATACATATTTAGGACTTGCATAGTTTTATAGTACTGCCCTTGGGGAAGATTTTCTCCAATTATTTTCTTAGTTGAAGAACAGGCTTCTGCTAGTTCTGTTTGTTGTTGAGTAAGACACTTCATCTCTTGCCCATTCTTGTTTTGATGTTTAATTTTATGTTTGAGGCTTGTATTAACAATGCTTTTCATTTAATCTTCTTATTCACCAGGAAAGGGGAAATCAGCATTAAATCTCATATCTAGACATGTTAATTTATAAATTAGTTTCATTTTAGCCATATTTAAGGTTCTGCCAGATTTTAAAGGCTGAATTATTTCTTAATAAAAATAAAATATGAAATATGATTTCTTCTGGAAATTATTTAAGGAAATAGTAAGATTTTACTCATACAAGTATTTTATCTAGAAATTAACTGAAAGCCTAACCTCTTATTCCCACATTTTCCTTGCAAGTCTAATCTGTCTAGTTGGGTTTCTTTAAACAATATGTGCCCAAATCCTTCATTCACTCAAAAATGTATGTACATATGTCAAATAAAATAGTTTTTTAAACACATGGATCTGGAGTTACAAGACATTCAGTATAAGGAGAAAAAGCAAGCTTAAAGTTTATAAAATTTGTGCCTTTTGATAGAATTTCTCTCTCTCTCTTCTGCCACTCTCTCCCTCCTTTTTCTGTACTATGATTTAATTCAGCTTGAAATGACAGTAATTTACAGAGCATCAATTCTTCAAACCATAGCACTACTTAAGGATATAAAATATATTTTCATATTCTGTCACATAGTAACAGATTGTAAGAGTTAACATATGGAAAGTGCTAAAGACGGGTGCCAGCCAAAATGGAAAAATTGCATATGTAACTACAACAGAAACTCATTGTGAAAATTGTTATAAGAATCCCAAGTTTCTGTAATAGCAGAAGAAAGAGAATGAATTGAGACCTGTGTGTGAATAACTTTTAATATTTGTAGACACATTTGTTTTGATTTAATTCACTAATGGGCTTTGACAAAAATAAAACTTTATATTTGCATAGAAATGCATAAATTACCAAAATGACTCCCTAAAAAAGGTGATCTCACAAAAGTTGAGAGTACAGTGATTGCTACCTGAGGCTGAGAAGAGGAGGAAAGGCAGGGCTTTAAGAGGAGTTAGCTCAAAATGCAGTTAGGTAGAAGGAATAAGTTACAGTGTTTGAGGGCATAATCATGTGACAATAATTATATACAATTAGTTCTATAATTATATGCATTACATTTATATAATTTGATATCTTTAAAGTATATTACAATTATACAAATAAAGTTATTGTATATTTCAAAATATTTAGAAGGCATTGTTCCAAATACAAAGAATGAATAAATCCTTGAAATGATAGATATCTTAATTTAATCATAATACACATTTGTCTGCATGTATCAAAATATCATAGGTACCCAATAAAATATATATGACTATTATGTATCAATAAAAATGGCACCATTATGTTACCCATTCTAAACCTCAAAAGAATAATGATTTTTATTTTCCCACACACAAAAAATAACTGGCCTGAAATGTAGAATTAAATAACTTGGTTATGTAATTTTTAAGTGTTGTGAAGGAAAAACCACAGTGGAGAGAGTTTAATGGGTAAGGAAGATGTTATTTATGACTATTGCAATAGGATAGAGGGACACAAATCCACTGAGACAAAAGGTGGGAGAATTTTTAAGTGCTGGGTTAGGTAGTGGAAAAGTAGTGGAGAACATTCAAGAAGATGTTAGTCAACATGATTAGATCATCCCTGTTTGCTAATTACCCTTTTTGTTTAGCAGGCCTGGGCTGGATTCAAACTGAGGTACATGGGGTCAGCACTCTAACCATTTTGCTACAGGTGCCCAGCTTAATTATTATTTTGGATGTTACCCTGCCATCAAGACTTGGAGAAACTGGTGCTTCGTTCTTCTATGGTTAAATTGCAGAATTTCAGAGATCTGACTCTCAGGTACTTGAGAAAAATATTCCTGACTGTGACATGTCAAGAATTTGAGAGGAAATTTTTATTTCAAAAGGGGAAGGGAAAGAATTTACACTTGCAAGTTTTCTAAAAGAAATATTCTTTAAAAAGGGAGGTCAAGAATTTTGGGTTGGTAAGAAAGTTTTCTAAAGGTTAGGCATGCTGACGACTTCTTGGTCAATGGCTGTTCTAATGTTAAATGTAATAAAATATTCTTCTTCATCAGGATTAAGTTTATAATATTCCTACCATATTATATTGTATATTTTCTTGCAAAATAGGGATGCAATTTTAAGGTTATAGCCATATCATATGATAGTTTTATCATCAGATTTAAATTTGGAATCAATTATTATTTTTTTTATTTCAGAATACAGCAGAGGTACAAATATTTTTGTTATATAAATTGCTTTTGTACAGTTTTAATCAAAGTTATAAATGTGCCCATCACCAAGAGAGTGCATTATATACCCATAAGGTTGAATTTATCCACCCTCTCCCCACCCTACACACACACCTGCTTGATTTTTGATGAGTATTATTTTCATATGAGCACATGTTATTCAATAAGTTCCAATTAAATAGTGTGCACATGTGGTGCTGGTTCTTCCATTCTTATGATACTGCACTTACAGGAACTATCTCCAGTTCTCTCTAGGTTAATACCAGAGGTATTTGTTCACCTTTTTATGGCAGAGTCTTATTTCATGGCATACGGAATGCTTATGTACCATGTTGGTTCCTCTGCAAACTAGTACAACCTCTACAGAAATTAGTATAGAGACACCTGAAATAACTAAAAATATTTTCATAATAATGAGAGGGGAAGAAACAGAATCCTCATGAAGGACACAAACACATGGAAAGTGAAGACTAAGAGCAAAATTGTCCTAATTGGTCATATTCTCCAACAACACCATTAAGCTCAGTGTGAAAGAGACATGCAAAATGGTTACACAAGAAAATAGTTCAAAATACGTGTTTAAATAGACAGTTTTATTAAACTAAAAACAAACGAATGTTCTCTTTATTGAGTCATGAGGAGAGGCATGTTTATCTAAACACTCCATCTCCTGAGTATTAGTATGACATAGGCAAGGGAATAAAAGATGACTTCCAAAGGAGAATCTCATACTTTAATTCTGCTATGTAAACTTAAAATTAGAACTGTGTGTTGTTTTTATGGTCATTAGAACCAAACATTTCTTTTCCCTGATAAAAATAGAATTTTTCATAGAAAATGTAAGTTAGGAAAAAAATATTCCAATCTGCTGTCATATAAATTAATCCCACCAGAATGAGCAGATGAGTTTTGATCTTTGCAATGTTTTCTATTTTTCTTCTTTCCTCCTTATGGTCCATTTGTTAACTATAAAAGCTACAGACAAACCATGGTGAGATATTCACCCTCTTCATTTCAACATCGTTCCTGTTTATATCCATGAGCCATACTAACATTTGATTCAATCACTGAAATCTGCTACAGGGAATAAATTCAGGTGACACAAATATATCACAAGCTAAACAACACAAAAGCAAGTTTTTGCATCACACTCTCAGTTGTTATTCTATACTATTAGCATTAAGGTCTATGGCAGAAGAACTTGACCAATGTTAATACACATTATTATTTCTTTCCTAGAAATCCACTTTCATATTTCTAATTGTTTTTGAAACAGAATTATTAAGATTACCTACATTTCCAAATGTTACATGGAAGAGCTTTCTTACTATAGTTAAGAAGATACCTTAATTCTTCCACTTTGACATATGTATGGCAGAATTTCAAATGTATGAGGCAAGACAGAGAAGAATTGAAATGAAACTACATTTTACACGGGTTTGCCTTTTATTATTAGTTGGAAAACTGTAGTTTGGAAAAATGATTTAACAGAATTTTGCTATTATGTAACTTCTGAAAGCAGTCACATCATCATAAAACAATTAAAGTTTGTGTATGAGTATGTGTTGAAGTGATACGGGGTGGGTGACGCCCCAGCCAGTGCAGCCTGCCCTGGGGGGTGTTGATGCAGCAGGAACTAGTAGGAGAGTGAGGAAGGTCTGCAGGAGGCTTCAGTGGCCAGAAAGCCTGAACAACTGCCTGGGGACACCCACAGGTTGCCAAGTCAGGGTGTACCCTAGTGTCTCTGTCAGGCCTCTCTCTCTCCCTCCTCTTGCACTTGCACTGAATAGTGAACCCCCATTTCCCAGAACGGGTCAATTTCATCTAACTTTCCTAGGGCTAGGAACAGAGGCATTGTATCCATTCATTTGTTGGGCTATATATATATACCCCTAGACAAAAGACACAGGAGGAGATTTTTTTCAGACTTAGAGTTTTCCCTCTGCCAAAAGCTCTGGTGCTTTTTCTGTATTCTTTTCTGCAAAATACATCTAGTCTTACCAATGATTTGTTCAAATCCCAGAGACCAAGGACCTACTGAAGAAGAAATTACAGTAACACATTTTGGGGGCTCATCAGGGATTAAAGATCTGTGGTACGCAATGGGACCACTTACCTCTATCCTGTTATTCCCTATAATCGTAATACTGGAGACTAATAATATGTAGGCCTGTTCACCCCTAAAAATACACAGTGTGGCTACTGACCTCCAAGTCATGGGTGAGAGGTTGTTGGGAAGGAACTTTCTAATTCCCTTGGTCTAGCCTCGGTATCAACTCTCCGATGGTGAACAATGGCCACCAGAGGGTACTCTAAATTATGATACCATTTTTCAATTAGACACCTTTTTTTTGTAAACAACAAGGGAAGTGGTCTGAAGTGCCATATGTGCAGGCTTTCTTTTTTCACAGGGACAAACCCCAGCTGGTTCCAAAAAAATGGAGCCTAATAGAATGTTAGAAAGCTTTCAAACCCCTTCTGAATCCACTCCTTTGCTCTGGTTGAGAGCTGAGCAAAACAGAAGTAGCATACTCAGGTTCTAGGGTCCCCAGCAACTGTTCTGGCTGCAGGGCACTAGAAGGCCTTCTGAAAAATGTGCTCTCTCAGCTTTTACACTATCTGCTCTTGTCTTCCATGGCCCCAAACTTCTTCTGTTTATCTCTACAGAGCCCTGCTGCTTGCTCTCTCTCCTTGTAGTTTACAAACTTTGTTTGAAAGTTGGTAAAGAATTGCTTTATATATTTATTTAAGTTTGTGCTGCCTCTTTATGGTATTTTTCAGATGTTGTTAGTATGTTTCATAAAGGTCCTTTTCATTGCTTTTCACTGAAAAATTAAATTCAATTGGAAAAAAGCTGAATGATGTTAACAGTTAGAGGCTAAGAAGTCAGCTCCAAACAAGGGACAAAGTGACTCCCCTACATGACTTCTCTAGGCAACCAGGACCTTGTAAAGGGCAGCCCAGGCAGCCCCTTACCCCCACCCTGGGCAAGAATGTCCCTAAGCCCTAGGCTACAGTTCAGTCTTTTAAAAATGAAAAGAGACAAGGAAAATGAACATGAGTATTTAATTTTTTTCTGGTGTATTGGTGTAAATGGAAAAGTTCAGAATAATTCCAGATTTCTTGAAGACTTCTGCTATTTGTAACTAATTCTGAAGCAAAAATTTCAAAGCATCACTCAATCCTGTTTGTTACTGAGTTTAATTATTGTTCCCTTGCTACCTTTGGAGGAAGAAAGGGAGGTTGGAAAACATGGCATTTAAGACCTGCTCATGATAGAAAGCCTATTTTCCTTTGTTACTGGGAAATTAGAAAAAACTTGTAAAAATTATAATCTAAAGTGTTGAGACATGTTTAATCCCCAAACACTGAAAAAAGAATGCATAGTTTTCTTCTGCACCCAGGTCTAGCCTCGGTATCAACTCTCTGAAGGTGAACAATGGCCACCAGAGGGTACTCTAAATTATGATACCATTTTTCAATTAGACACCTTTTTTTTTTTTTGTAAAAAAGAAGGAAAGTGGCCTGAAGTGCCATATGTGCAGGCTTTCTTTTTTCACAGGGACAAACCCCAGCTATGTAAAACCCATCAGATAAATTCCACTCTCCTGGCAGTAGTAACTTCCCCAAATGGCCAGGGATTCCTGAGAGAGATGCTGTCACCACCTGGTTCAAACCTGCCATCTACTTCTCCTGCACCTTCCTCCATGGCTTTAAAAACTGCAAGAAGGAGGCTGTTCCAAGAGTTTCTTCTGGTCCTATTGGGACCACAGAAGGCAACTATATCCTTCTCTGTGAACCTTGGTTGAGGCTGTGGGTGGTGAAAGAGGAAACACAGGAGTATTCCCTCCATTTTCTCTGTCAGATTTAAAACAAATTAAGGTTCATTTAGAACAATTTTTGATGACCCAGATAGGTACATGGATGTTCTCCAAGGATTAGGACATCATTGCTTCAACTTCCCTTGGAGAGATATAATGCTACTACTAGATCAAACTTTAACTTTAAATGAGGTAAATGAAGGGTAGCCTTAAATATTACTATTAAGGGTACCCTTAAATAAGGGTAGAAAGGGGGGTGATTTGTGGTTCATGTCTAATACTGTCCTTTGAAGAAAGGGACAGATACCCCACAGGAAGACAGATAGTTCCCTTTGAGGATCCATAATGTGACCATCAAAAACAAGGTGACTGGTGGCATAAACATTTTCTAACATGTGTCCTGGAATGTTCATATCGATCTAAAAAAAAAGCCTATGAATTATTCTAAGTTGTCTGCTATTTACCAAAGCAAAACAAGAGTCCCTTAGCCTTTTATGAGTGATTTAAGGAGGCAATGAGAAAACACACTTAGTTGACATCTGACTCCTTAGAAGGCCAAACTATTCTAAGAGATAAGTTTATCATTCAGGAGACCCCACACATTTGAAGAAAACTCCAGAAATTGGCACTAGGCCCTGCTCATAACCTGGAAAATATGAAAATGTCCACAAAGGTCTTTATATAATTGAGATTAGGAGAAAGAGGAGGAAAAAGGAGAAAGAGAAGGAAAAGAAGGAAGAGGAGGAAAAAGAATGACAGCTCTAATGATGGCACTCTGACAAACAGACACCTTTCAGGGACAGAGGGAAGCCAGAGGACCTAAAAGCAAGTGCTTCTAATGTGGTCAGACTGGACGCTTCAAGAGAGATTGCACCCGGCAGCACCACCTGTCTGGCAAGCCACTTGGCCCCTGTCCAGAATTGCAAGGATGACCTTTGGAGGGCAGCCTGTGCCCAGAGGTGAAGGCCTCCTGGGACAGTGACTCCATCAGCCCCTAAACTGGACTGAAGTTGCCAGGGCAGTTTCTCATGGATCCAGCTTGTGTTATCACCCTCAAGAGCCCCAGGTCTGCCTCATAGTGAAGGGCCAGGAGACAGAATTTCTTCTGGACATTGGAGCAAATGTTTCTGTGCTCCTCTCTAACACTGCTCTTCTATTCTCCAATCTGTACCTATACAGGGGGGTGTCTGGGAAGCTGGTTACTAAATTATTCTCTCAGCTTTTAAGCTTCAACTGGGTCAACTGATTGTTTTCTCATGTTCTCCTAATCATCCTTGAAAGTGCAGTTCCCCTTTTGGGGAGGGACACACTAACTGAAATGGAAACAACCTTTTAGAACATATGGTGCCTAACCAAAGCCCTTAAGTTCACTACAGGCTGACCAATGCTCCTGTAGTATGTAACCCACATCACATACTCCAGAAAGCTGTAAAATGATGTTTGTTCTAGTTGGTTAAACATTTTCAAAATCCATTTTCACAAACGTTCTCTACTATTTGACTATTTCAATTCACTTCTCTAATCTAGATTTGTCACATAGAAGGACAGTGAAACCACTTAATGGTGTGGAAAATTACGTGCATGGGTAATTTAGCATGAAAAAGTTACTTATTATGTATTTCAAGTGTGGACAGCTGCCTCGGGTTAGGGATGACCAGCTTCTTTAGGCTAAAAAGGGGGGGGGGGGCATTTCCTTAAACCAGTATTTGAAGTGGGAAGAAATTAAAAAAGCATTAGACTTTAGAGATCTCTGATTCTGGTGTGGAGACACATTTCATTGTCAGTAACTACTTCTTCAATGACATAAGCTTTTGCATAAGTCCAAGTAGAGCTAAAAATTTCACTGATTTTTAATTTAATAACCTCCAGAATTGCCCCAGAATTAGTTTTTGGAAACATTCAGTCCTTGGATAACAGAGGGAGATTATTTCATTAACATCATAGAAAATTTGGATTCTTAATTTAAGTTAGAGGTAAAAACTCAGGCAATTAGTCTGTATATTGACATGCTTTAGTGATATAAGATGTTCAGTATAAGCCATTCTTTCTTACTGTCAGATTTTAAGTGACAGCCATTACAAGCCCCTGAAGGCAGCCTTCCAGGAGCACTTTATTCAGGATACCCATAAGCAATATCTTAATTAGCTCAAAGTATCTATGTTCCAGTTACAGCAAGTCAGCAATGCATTGAGGTATCGTTTCATCTTCCCTGGATACTAATTTCAAATATTCCACATTTCTTATTAAATTTCTTTAAGATCTTCTACCCATAAAGAAATTCTGAAACCAATTGTTTTATAAGTTATATTCTTTGCTTGTAAGCCTGATCCTCCTTTTAGCTAACTTAAAGAAAGAGAGAATTTATTGGAACTCACAGGATCTATGGAGAAGTGTAAATCTGTTCAGCAATGACAGAAACCGCTAAAAGAAGCCATTAAAGATTAATCAGAAAAATTTCCACTGTTCTCTACAAACTTCAGATGCTTATCAGAGAAAATAGACAAAACAGGCTACTGGACATTGCTCATATAAAGAGCTTGTCAGTGACTTTCCAGTCAATGATACTCAATAGCGTTCTGTGTGTCTTGTGTTTTCAAGAACTTGCATGGTGTAGTAACTCAATCATGATGATATTTCCTGAAACCATAAAAACTGGCATCATCCCCGAAATAATGAGGATGTAATTGTTCCTTTGCCCTGCCCTTAGATGAGGGATTTTTGCACCCCTTATTGTTCCAAACTTTAGTTTAAAAGGACAATTTTTGTCTAAAGCTCCATGAACAACTTATGACCTTCTGTGGGGTACATTTATGATGCAACCTCCCTTTCATCTGGTACATTCATTCTCAAGGTAGATCTTTTCTGAATCCTTCCAAAAAAGGTTTTTTTTTTTCATTATCTAGAGACTTCTCCCCTGTTTAGAACACATGGTGCCTAACCAAAGCCCTTAAGTTCACTGCAGGCTGACCAATTCTCGTGAACTCTTGGAATGAGCTTCATCATACTTCTCAAATCTATACCCTTGATCACCTATCAAAGTCATTTCTTTCTCTTCATCAACCATCTCAGCACTTTCAATCTCACTGAACTTGTTTCCCTTCAAACCTTTTTACTATGTACTTCAGAGTTGCCAGTCCATTATAAACACCATCTTATACTTTAGACCTGTTCAAGCAGGACCCCTCTCTCGGCTCCTGACAGGACTTCCTGAAGCCTGTATTCCCATATATCTGTGGAGTAGAAAACAGAATCCCTATTCTGGTCACTGAACACTGCTGTCTGCAGATATTTCCCCAATCAATCAATAGTTTAATATTTTTATTCTCTCTCTCCCCCCAGCTCCCCTCACACACTTCTTTTCTTTAGTTTTTTTTTTTTTTTTTAATTCTCCTTTTAAAAAGTAGAGAACATTTGCACTTATAATGAATGCCTTCTCTGCATTCCATTCTCAAGGGCAGAGTTTGGCCTTCTGAACAGAAGGAATAATTTCTGTTCTCTGTTTTATACATAGTGAGCATAGGATCATGGATTTCCATGTTTGAATGGAGACAGTTGTGTAAAATAAAAGGAAATTTAAAAAAATTCCATTTTACTTAACAGGTTTAAATTTAAATAAATTTCCAAATTTCCAACATAGTTTTTCTTATTATATTTGTTCATAGTTGTGCCTCTCCCCCCAGAAAAGTGCAATGTGCCCATGCAACATATCTGTTGGGTAGAAATTAATCCACTCCCTTTTCCACACTCCCTCCCTCTGGAGTTTCACTGTGTCCAACTACTTCCAGTTTAGTGTTAAGTACATGTGATATTAGTTTTTCCATTCTTGTGATACTTCACTTAGGATGGTTTCCAATTCCATTCAGGTTTTTAAAAAAGATTCTAAATCACCATATTCTTATGACTGAATAGTATTCCATGATGTGTGTGTGTATGACATTTTATTGGTCTATTCATAAATTGATGGACTCTTGGGCTGTTTCCACATTTTTGTGATTATGAATTATGCTGCTATAAACATTCTAGTGCAAGTATCTTTGTCATTAAATGTATTTTTCCAATTTTATTTGACATTTAATTATTTAGGGAAACATTTTTAAAAAACTGCATGCAGGTACAAGATATAAATATATACAAAAATAAATGAGTCAAATTATTTTTTTATTTTTTATTGTTGGGGAATCATTGAGGGTACAATGAGCCAGGTTATACTGTTTGAGTTTGCTGGGTGAAGTATCTCTATTAATATTGTCCTGCCCCTAAGAGGTGTGTTACTCACCATGGATCCACACCCACCTCCCTCCTTCCCTCTTTCACCTCCCCTAAACCCCTTCCCCCCACCAAGTACTAGTATCAATTGTCCTCATATCAGAGTTGAGTACATTAGATTCTTGCTTCTCCTTTCTTGTGATGCTTTACTGAGAAGATTGTATTTCAACTCCATACAAATTAATACAAGAGATGTATAGTCAGCCTCCTTTATAGTGGCTGTATAGTATTCCATAGTATACATATACCATAGTTTGTTAATCCATTCCTGGGTTGGTGGGCAGTTAATTTGTTTCCACAATTTGGCAACTATAAATTGAGCTGCAATAAACAGTCTAGTGTAAACTATGGTAAAGTGTTTTTTTTTTTTTTTTTCTTTTCTGGGGAGATGCCCAGTAATGGGATTGTACGATCAAATGGGAGGTCTAGTTTGAGTTCTTTAAGGGTTCTCCATACTTCCTTCCAAAAGGGTTGTATTAGTTTTCAGTCCCACCATCAGTGTAAAAGTGTTCAACTATTCTCCATAACCATATCAGTCTGCAGTTTCGAGTCTTTGTGATGTGGGCTGTTGTCACTGGGGGTAGGTGATATCTCAGAGTGGTTTTGATTTGCATTTTTATAAAGTATTCTGCATGAGATCAATGGTACACTTGGGTATAACATGCTATAATTATTAGTACCTACCTCATCACCTTTCCACCTACCTTCCTGTTCTTCTTGTGTTTTTACCTCCAGTGTAATAGTCTGTGGCAATTACCATCCCCAATATTAATTGTAATAACCAAATCCCAAATCTAATTTCATTCCTTAGGTTTATTTTTATTATACCATTGCTGCATTTCTTTACATAGTACGGACCATCCTCCTCTCATTCTGGCAATTCTTTCCCCTGTGTCCATCTGTCTGTCTGTTTGGCTCTCTTTCTCTTGTCACACTGTTCTTTCCAATTTTTTTCTCACATTTCTGGGCTTGGTTCCTATGGGTCTCAATAATTTATTCTCAGTTTTCACACTTTGAGTAAGTATGCATAAGTTCAGATCTTCATTTTTTAAAATATTTTTGATAGTGATTTTATTTAGTTGCATGCAGAGTGGTCAAAAGAATATTGAATATTAATATTCAAATATTTAATTTCATATTAATATTGAATATTGACATTCACATATTATGCACTTTGTGCCATGGTTTGAATATGCTCCCCCCATTTCATATGATAGACATTTAATCCCCCAATCCTTAGGCTGTTGATATTTGTAGGTGTAAGCTTTGGGAGGTGATTAGAATTCTAGACAGAATCATCAGGGAGCAGCCTGCATGGAGGGACTAGTGGTTTATAAGAAGAGGAAGAGGGAGGACCGTGCCTGTGGCTCAAAGGAGTAGGGTGCAGGCCCCATATGCCAGACATGGTGGGTTCAAACCCAGCTCCAGCCAAAAACTGCAATAAATAAATAAATAAATAAATAAAGAGGAAGAGGGGCCTGAGTTGGTATGCTCTTGCCCTCTCATCATGGGATGCTCCCTGCCATGCTGTGACACAGCAAAAGGGTCTTACCAAAAGCCAAGCAGATGCTGATGCCATGTCATAGACTTCCCAGCCTCTAGTGCTATAAGAAATAAATTTCTATTTTGTAAAGAAAGTACCCAGTCTCAAGCAATTTGTTACAGCAATAGAAAGCTGACTGAGACACTTTATTTTAATTCCAAGATTTTGTACTTAATACTTGTGTAACTTTCAGGAAAATGACATGCCATTTGGGGAACCGTTTCTTGGTTAGGAAAAATGGAGCTAATGCTACCCAACTTGTAGTCACTTTGTAAATGTCAACTTAGCATATCTAGGTATATTTAACCTAGTATATGGAAAACCAAATATGTCATCTAATGTTAGTGTTTTTCTCCCTCTATTTATTTCCCATCTAACACCATTCTCCTGATGTTGTTAATTTACAAAATTCATATTGTTTGAACTACTTTACTAGTATCTATAACATGATTAATTTTTATACACTATTGTCGTTCACATCTATTCTTTCTCATTCTTGCAAAGATACATAAAACTCATTTACTACATTGTATAAACTTTCTTCTTTTTTTTTTAATTAAATCATAGCTGTGTACATTAATGTCATCATAGGGTAAAATGTGCTGGTTTTACACACAATCTGAAATGCTTTCATCAAACTGATCAACATAGCCTTCATGGCATTTTTTTGGTTATTGTGTTAAGACATTCATATTGTACACCCAGTAAATTTTACATATACCCTTGTAAGATGCACTGTAGGTGTGGTCCTACCAACTAGTCTCCCTCCACCCATCCTCCCCCTTCTCCTCCCCTCCTCTCTCCTCCCTCTCCCTTTTCCCCTTCTCTTAGGCTATAATTGGGTTATAGCTTTCATATAAAAGCTATAAATTTGTTTCATACTAAAGACTGAGGACATTGGATACATTTTCTTCCACTCTTGAGATACTTCACTAAGAAGTTCCAGCTCCATCCATGTAAACATGTAAGAGGCAAAGTCTCCATCTTTTTTTAAGGCTGCATAATATTCCATGGTGTACATATATCACAATATATTGATCCATTCACGGGTCGATGGGCAAGTGGGCTTCTTCCATGACTTAGCAATTATGATTTGGGCTGAAATAAACATTCTGGTACATATATCTTTGTTATAATGAAATTTTCTTAATAGAATTTTCACATACTGAAAGCTTTTTCTTTAAAAATTTCTATTTAAATATTCTGATTATTTTTGATTCAGTGATTTTTTTGTTGTTATATTAATTGACATATTTTAAACTGTAAGAAAAATCCTGTCAAAGTATGCTTAAGTAAAATATGATAGTATTTGTAATAGCATTTAGATCTAAAGTTACTCTGAATGTTTTATATTCACAGTGTAGCTAGAGTGAAATAATGTTAATATAATGATTGATACTAAAAAGTATGGTAGAGGGAAGGTAATTAGTGGGATCACACCTATAGTGTATTCTACAAAGGTGCGTGTTAATTCTACTAAGTGTAGTATATAAACATCTTAACACAATATCTGAGAAAATGTGGTGAAGGCTATGTTAACCAGTTTGATGAAAGTATTTCAAATTGTATATGAAACCAGCACATTGTACCCTATAATTGCATTAATGGACACAGGTATAATTTAATTTAAAAAAATAGAATTTTTCCAGAAAAAAGGGTATACCATCTTTGAATATTTACATATTATATCATTTTAGAATGCACACATATATTTGGTACAATTTATTTAAAATGTATTTACATTTTATTATTATTTTAAAATATTACAGGGATACAAATGTTTTTGTTTACATGGATAGTAACGTTTAAGTAAATGTTTTAGGTGTGCCTATCACTCAAATAGTGTTCTTTGTACCGGAGAAGTTTTTGCTCCTGCCTTCCTTCCAGGTACCCAGTGCTTGATTTCTACTGAGTTTACCTCCCTCTAACCATGTGTGTGCTCATTGGTTAGTTCCAATTTAATAGTGAGTATATGTGGTGGTGTTTTTCCATTTTTTAGGTAATCACTTACCCTAAGTTCCAACTACAGTGTTGCAAAAGGCATTAATTCATTCTTCTTCATGGCTGAGGATGAGCATTCCTTAGTATACGTATACCACATTTCATTAATCTACTCATAGGCACTTGGGTTGATTCCACATATTTACAATTAATTATGAATTGTGCTGCAATAAACATTCAAAAGCTGATATGTTTTGATAAAATGATTTCTTTTCCTTTAGGTAAATACCCAATAGTGGGATTGCTGGATCAAAGGTAGGGCTACTTTTAGTTTTTTGAGGAATCTCTACACTGTTTTCCATAGAGGTCTTGCTAAATTGTGGTCCCACCAACAATGTATATGTATTCTTCTCTCTCTGTGTCCACAGCAGTATCTATTGTTTTTGGAATTTTTAATTAAGCCATGTAACTGGGGTAAGGTAATATATCATTGCAGTTTTAATTTGTATTTCCCCGATGATTAGTGGTGTTGAGCATTTTTTAAAATGTTTATTGACTAAATGCCTTGGAAATCATTAGCAGGAAAATTGACCTTCAGTATATTAAATATATAAATATAATTTATGCTAACAAATGTGTTTACAACAATAGAAAGATTATTTAGAAATACTAGAAAATTGAGAAATTACTTTAGAAATAGTAATTAATATAATGGTGATTTTTTTCTCCTAGAAAAAATAAAATAAATATAAGTTGATGGGCCCTGTCAGAAACATTTTTAATTGCTCTATGAAGGCATGCATCTGTAAATTCAACAAATTAGTGATTTACAGAAATTTTTTATACATCACATCTGTTTGAGAAAAATAATGTTTCAAAAAAATAGAGTAGATGAACAAATTGAGAGGTATCTTATAAACAGAAATATTAGAAATATCTGGGTTTTTTTCTATAGGATAATAATGTCAAATCACATTCTAGATTTAATAACAAAAACATAAATAATATAGAGGAAATGAGTAAACCTTGTGAGAGTATTTAATAATTAAATGAAAAGGTTATATCTTATATGTACCTTTGAAAGGATAATTTAGGCTCTCTTTTCATACCAACATTACTTTTACAGTATGAATTTAATTGGAATATCTAGATTTGGGTAATAGTGTTTGTCTCTATTTTAAATGTGAATTTTTTTAAATTTTCTTGAGAAATGTTATAACATTTATGTTAATACAATTAGTGCTACTGGTTTCTTTTGTAAAAAACACTAAAACATGTTACTAAGACCTACTTTCCTGAAACTGTGGCCAGTGTTTTTTAGTCAGTTTCTTGAGGAATTATTTAGTGGCAAGTTTGCATCACAGATAACTCAATGTGTTATGATTTTTACCATCATTTAAGGGGTTATGTGGAGGGGATTACTTCCATTATTCATTAATTTATGTTTTATAAAGAAACTGGAAACACTGAATTAGGAAGAGAGGATTAAGCCACTGATCTTAGAAAGAACACAAATCTGGGTTCCTGCAGTCACACATGTAAGTCAATTTGTCAATATATCACTTTTATATGATTTTCTATATAAAGATAACTTATTAGTATTCATATGGATTCACCAACATTGAACTCAGCCAATACTGTACCTTATGCCTGAACAAAGCTTATGTAACAAAAGCTTCTCTGTAAGGCACATTACAGACTTCTTGCTAAGGAATACTAGAGAGGACTTTAGTAGTATGCTTCAGGGCAATTTTAAACAGTGAAGTTACCAACAGAAAGCACAAAATGTGGAAAACAAGGTTCTAAAGAAACTGTGGGAAGGATGCTGGTCTATAACGTGAAAGCTGAAGCAGAAAAGCAAAGCCTTGTCTTGCTGTTTCTTAGCTGGGAATGCTAGATGACTCACACTTTTCACTGTTCTGTGTATGTTCATGTCCACAAATGACAAGGAAAACACCACAAATATTCATTTTAGGGTGCACAATGATTTTTAGTGAGTAGACAAATTTACAAATATGGAATTGGTGAAAATGGTGATAATGATGATGGACTCTTTGTCTCTCCCTGCCTTTCTCTCTCTGTCTCTTTCCACATATACATGGAAATACTAAGAATATGTACCGAGGGTCCCTTTAAGAAAGAAATAAAGTGGTATTAAAATGGCAATACTTAACTCACGTTTGCCTTCTGCGATTACTAGAGATACAACTAGAGATACAAAATAAAGTATATAAGAAAGCAAACATTACCAGTATGTAATGAGTAATTCAATTTTAATAAAGTTTTTTCTTTCTTAAAATGTATATACATTTTTTGGCACCTCAGTATATAACTTGATTTATCTATCTATCTCTCTATCTAGGCAGATGTATGAGATTATGTACAAAGATAAAATACTATGTAAGTCATTTAAATATGGTACCTTAAAAACTCACTTGACTCATCAAGATTTATGATGTTGACAATATTTTGCACTGTTTAAATTTTTTCTTGAATATCTTATTTTCTCTTCTAAATAATATATTTTTCATAACTAATTTTATTAATCATGAAATTTAATATTAATGAAAATAAGTCAAATTTAAATGCTAACCATAACAAATTTCCAAACATTTGGTTTACATTTCTCAATGACCCCATAAGATGATATGGAGGAGAGATGAGAAGAACTGGATTCCACTACATTAACAGAGAAATGTGAGAAGCTATCCCAATGTTTTAGAATTAGGTAAATTCATGAGGAAAATATTTGAAACCAGGTGAGAAATAAAGAATTAGAAACAATTACTTAACATGGAAAGGCCAAGTGGCTCACCCCTATAATCCTAGTGTTCTGGGAGGCCAACATGGGCCAATTGCTTAAGCTCAGAAGTTCAAGACCAGCCTGAGCAAGAGTGAAACCACATCTATACTAAAAATAGAAAAACTAGCCAGGCATTATGATGGGCATCTGTATTTCCAGCTACTATGGAAGCTGAGGCAAGAGGATGGCTTAAGCCCAAGATTTTGAAACAGCTGTGAGTTATGATGACACCAAGGCACTTGATTCTAGGGCGATTGAGTGAGACTCTGTCTCAAAATAAATAAAAATAAAAAACAAGTAAAAAATTGAATAAAATGGAAGGAAAATAGTTTTATGCTTGTATCAATTTATAAACAAGAAAATTATACTATGGTCTTCAATAGGATGAAATGAACCAAACTTTAGAAAACACTATCCACACATCTGATAACAATATGGAAACGTAACATGCCTCCCTAAATGAAAATTAGACAACAATAAATCAAATTAAGTCCTCAAATTACATATACAATTGCCCAATTTTCTTTGTCTAAGAGAGCCAGGATACTCTGGCATGTGACTGTGACAAGCCCGGCAGAATACACTGTGTTCATTTGCTTGTGTGCCTGTCTCTGTGTCTCTGTGTGTGTCTCCATCTATGTATGGGCAGAAAGGAAACTTAGTAATTAACAAAGATATAATACAATCCTCTATTTGACATTTAAGGCTAAAAGTAAAGAACTAAAGATTGTTCAGCTCTTTCCTGAAATGCAGACTTCACCATTCACATGTGAAAAACACAACTCTTCATTCTACTAATTAATTTGCAAAACTTACTTCTAATTCCTACTTTTTTTCACATAAGAAAACCATATTAATCAAGTTATTAAGTCAAAAGACTAAGAATAATCTCTTACTCTCCCTTTGTCACTCATATCCATCTCATCATCACCTGATTTATCTTGAGTCTACCCATTTCTTTCCATTCCCACCTTTCCCACTTTATGTTCAATTATTTTCCTTCTGAACCATTTCAGTAGCCTAATCATTGGTTTACAAGCTCTTCTTTTGCCCCAATTAAATTAATCAGAAAGCTTATAGAAGGATAGAGATAGAAATATTTTGCTGGTTGTTTTGATGTGAAGCATGCATATTACTTGCTGATGGATACGGTATGGTGACTTTCTGTATATAAATTCCTCAGCAGTTTCCTGGTCTTTACACAGTCATGCCCTTGCTTCTTCCAGCATCATCTCCACAACATCAGCTCCTCAGTGCTCTAATGTTACAGTCCTCTTGGCCTTATTTTAACTTCCCAAACACCACACTCATTCTCACCTTGGGGTTTTTGCTCTAGCTCCTTTGGAAGTTTAACAAAAGCATATCCCTTCCATTTCTTTTTTTTTTTCATTTTTCATAACTCTTATAACTATTTTGAATGGCCTGCCCCATTCATTTAAGCTTTCTTTTTCTTTTCTATGCTAACTAGAGAGTTAATGCCAAAGAACAGGAGTTTATATGTCCTTTGCTGTACTCTTGGGTATAGACTGTTCATTGATACCTAGCAAGCTTTCCTTGTATAGGTGTTGAATGAGTATCAAACTATTATTATATTCATAGAATATCAAAAATGTCACTTCCAAAATTAGTGCAAATAATTAAGGGACAGAAAAATATTAATTAAGACTAAGCTCTGGTGATATCCTGTGTGTAGTGTTATTCATTCTTCCATTTATTTATTTATTTATTTATTTATTTTAATAGGTACCATTCTTCAGTTTTGAATAAGTTATAAATAATGCTTGTCATAGTTATTTTCTTTTTAAAATCATGCCAATTCACCAAATATTTCTTAGAACTACTAATTTTGCTAACATTGGTAATGTGAAAATGGATGTATCCCAAAGAAAGAATTTAGGGCATCAGTTCATAGGGGATTGGTTATGGTCAGAAATGTTCAACAAATCCGGACATAGACCAAGTATGTTCAATGGGAAAAAAGTAATTGTAATCTCAAATGCACCCCTTTTCTTTCTCTAAGATTTTATTGGCATGGGTTTAGAAAATTCAAAGCAAAAATTGAAGGAATATAAGTGGAATATAACTTAGAACAGAATCAAATGCCATCTTAAAAGCAAATATAAACAGACAGAAACGGTGGGAGTTTTACTAATAAATAGAACATTTTCACAGATTTGAGAAATTTGGAAATACTGGAAGTAGCTTGATAATGGGCACATGACCACCTTGAACATATTTACAAGAAGCTGCACAGAAGGTGGAAACTGATCTATTGGGTTGAGTTTTCAGTTTCTGTGATCTCAGGTATAGCAGGTGTTCATTACCAAGGACAAGAATAAAAACTTAAATTCACAAAGGGGTAGAAGAGTTCTTCAAGACAGTTGACTGGAAATACAGAACATTCAACTCTTGCACAAAGTAAAACGAAAGTAGTGAATAGATATTCACACTTTGAATACAACATTGAAAAGAGATGGCTTGAATACAGCAGACAGGTGACAGGAATTAACTGAGAAATCAAAGGAGAAAAAGCAAGGTGGACCCAGCTGGTATTAGCAAAAAGCCTGAAAGGGCAAAGCATTAATGAATGAAATTGACAGTGACACAAACATCTCATGTTCATGAATACCAAAAATTTTTATTGTTAAAATTATCATGCTACCCAAAGCAATAGACAGATTCAGTGCAATGTGTATCAAAATACAAATGTCATTTTTTCCACAGAAATAGAAAAAATACTCCTACAATTTGTATGGTACCCTCAAGCAGCCTGTATAATGGAAGCTATCCCCAGCAAAAAGAATAAAGCTGGAGACATCACATTATCTCACTTGAAAATATATTACCAAGTTCATAGTAGCCAAAAACCAATGCATTAGTATAAAACCAGACATTTAGTTCAATGGAACAAAATAAAGAGCCCAGAAATAAACCCACATATTTTCAGCAAACTGATTTTCAACAAGGAAAGCAAAAACGTTCATTTGGGGAAAGGAGATCTTCTTCAATAAATTTTATGGGGAACACTGGATATCCATATGCAGATGAATGAAATTAGACCCCTATATCTCAACATATGACAATAATAACTCAAAATGATTTAAAGGTTAAGCAAAAATGGAAACTATGAGACCATAAAAGGTGACAAAGTGGAAACAGTCTAGAATACTGTTCTAAGGGCAAAGATTTTATGTCTATGCCCTTGAAAGTACAGGGCACAAATAACAAAATAGAAAACTGGAAATAAATTACACTAAAAAGCTTCTGCACAACAAAGAAAAACAATCAACACAGCCAAGAGACAACCGGTTACAAGGAGAAAATGTTTCCAAACTATTTGTCCAACAAAAGACTAACATCCCGAAGAGTGGCCAAATGCTCTAAGTAGGGATTTCTCAAAAGAAGATATACAAGTATGCAAAAGATATGAACAAATGCTCAATATCGCTAATCATCAGAGAAATGCAAATCAAAACCACAATGAGATATCATCTTTCCCCAGTTAGAATGGCTACTATTTAAAAGACAGACCAAAAAAAAAAACAAAAAACAAAAACAAAAAAAAAAACCCCGTGCTAGAGAGGATGCCTGGTAGAGGGAATTTTTATACCCTGTTGGTTGGCGGGAATGCAAATTACTACAGTCATTATGGAAAACAATATGGTGATTTCTTACTCAAAAACCTAAAAATAGAACTATCATATTCTCCAGTACTGAAATTACTGGTTCTTTATCTAAAGGAAAGAAAATTAGTTCATGAAAAAGAAATCTACACCTCCATTTTTACTGCAAAACTTTACAATAGCAACAATGGAATCAATCTAAATGATCATCAGTGAAAGACTGGATAAAGAAAAATGTTATTTATTTCCACAATGATATTCGGCTATAAAAAAGATTGAAACCCTATCACTTGCACCAACATAATAGAAGTCGATGACATTCTGTAAAGGAAATAAGTTAGACACAGAAAGACAAATCCTACATATACTCAGCTGCATGTGGAATCTGAAAAAATTGATCTCACAGAGGTAGGAAGGAGAATAAGGGGGCTCCAGAGGCTGGGAAAGATGAGGGTGTGTTAGTAGTTGGGGGGAATGAAAAGAGGTTGATTACCAGTTACAAACATACAATTAGGTAAGAGGAATAAGTTTTATTGTTTGACCGTAGAGAAAGGCAGGTGTATTTATGAACACTGTATTTTATATTTCACAATAGTTGGAATTGAGGTCTTAAAATATTCTCAACTCATGGAAATGATAAAAGCTTGTGACCGTGGATATCTTAAATACTCAGACTGGATCATTATACCTTCTATGCGTGTAACAAAATAGCACATGTGCCTCATATATATTCACAAATATTGTATATTAAAAGACATCACCTGGATGTAATACACCTAGATGTAATTTTGCTGTTTTCTTTGTCAGAATACATTTTTTTCAATGTAGAAACATGATGTCACTATGTTCTCTACACTGCTGGACCTGAACTGGGGTGAAGCAACCCCCCTGCCTCAGCATTCTGAGTAGCTGGGACTGTAGTTACTGGCCATTCCACCCAGAACAATGCTCTTTTTTATTTATTATTTTTTATTTAAACATCATCTTAATGAAAGAGGTATGGTAGGTTGACTAAAACTATTGGTTCTCCAAAACATGAACATAAATTTAGAAAGAATTGATAATTAGGCTCGGCGCCTATAGCTCAACCGGCTAAGGCGCCAGCCACGTACACCTAAGGTGGCGGGTTCGAATCCCCAGCCTGGACCCGCCAAACAACAATGACGGCTGCAACCAAAAAAAAAAAAAAAAGAATTGATAATTAGAAATCATTAAAGGCATTCTTAAGGCACTGACTGGGAGAATATTTTTCAAATCACATCTGATGAAGGACTTGTATCCTATTCAGAATATGCAAAGTACTCTCAAATAACTATGCAAACTGAAGTATGCCAGACAAGAAAAAGTACATAATGTGATTTTGTATATGTTGAGATCTAGAAAAATTCCAACTATAGCAACAGAAAACAAATCAATGGTTGCTAGGGGAGGAAAGGAAAGGAGGGATTACATACTCATGAAGGAACTTGCAGGAATGTTTTAGGAGAGACAAATATGTTGATTTAATTGGGAAATTGGTTTCACAAGTATATACATGTGTAAAACTTTGCCAAACCATGTACATCAACTTTAAATATAAGCAGTATGTGGTATATAAGTTACAATTCAGAAAAGCTGTTAAGAATAAAACAAAGAAAAAAATGTAAAGACAAAATAAAGCCTTGATTAGTCCTTTACAGTTCTTTTCCACCAGAAGAGATGTTAACTGTTGTGATTTAACACCAAGACATATCCTACCTTGTCTTGTCTGTCATATAGATGCTGTTTTTGGAGTTAACTTATTTTCATCCAGATGACTGTACCAAAGATTAAAATAATCTTCCTGTCATATACCTGCCTTGCTCCCAAAATCCAGTAGTCAAAATTTCTGTTAATACAACTATCCTACCTATTAGCATACAAAACCCATCCAAGCTATAGCCAAGGTCTCCAAACAAAAAAATAAATGGGAAAAAAGTTACCAAAATAAAAAAAAATAAGAATAAAAAAAGGATGACACTAAGCTTATTACCAAAATATAAAATAAAAATAAGATGATATTAAACTAATTAAAGTAATTAAAAATAACCCAAACCAAACACAAGATAAAACAAATTGTCTAAGATTAATCTACATAGAAAAATTTCTAAAAACACTTTAATATTAAATGAAGAAAAATGTCACAGATTTTAAATAATCAGAGAGCAAGACTGAACTCTTAAATGATAATCAGTAAGTATGCTAAATATTGTATTAATAACAGCCGCAAAAAGGACTAACCAAACCTTCAAACTATGGAACACTAGGACAAAGAGCGAAAACATGAAAGAAAATACATGTAATTAAATAACTGAGAGGTCCACGATTTGTCTAATGCACCTCCAGTAGAGAAGGAAACATTTGAAAGGAAAAAATAATGTGAGAAATAATAGTATTGGAAAAAATCGACTCTTTAGATTAAAAGCATTCAGCGAAAAGAATTGATGGAAATCACCCACATATTGATATAACTCCCTGAGAGCTTCCAGGCAAAAACAAAATAGGAAAGAATAGATCCACACTGACATTGAACTTGACAACAGCAACAATAGACACAAAACAAACTTGAGTAACTACTTGTAAATTCTGAGGAAAATTATTTAGGAAAATCTTGATTGCATTAGTTTTGCTACCCATGTGGAGAATAAAGACCATTCAGACAGGCCTGTTTCAGAATGTTTGACTTCTAACAGCTTCCTTTAAAACATTTTTACAGGCATAACCCAGGAAGATGGGGAACAAAGAGAAGCTAGACTATTGGAGGAAATTAACAAATGGAAATGCAAGAACTGTGGGGAGAATCATGGGAAAGATTTTTGCAGGAGGGAAAGAGGCTTGAGCGGAAGATATGTCCGGATGCAGATGTGGCAAAAAGAAGACACAGGTTACAACACAAGAAACAAGTTTGGAAAATAAATGAAGAACGCAACAAAACAACAAAAAAACCAAGAATGAGAACACGATCAAGTTACGGATTAACAAAATTGTCAGTGTTAAAGTGATTGCATGATTGTAAGAGAATCAATGCTTATGTTCAGTATAAACTGAGATCTTCTGTATTAGACATAGAAAAAAGAAAATAAAGATACACAACTTAATTCAGTTTTTAAAAACTTATTTTATGTAGTAATAATTACCTGTAGCCAAATTATTATTCTTTTGCTTTTTGGGAGCAAGTTAAAAAAATAAAGGAGGGAAGATGAGGTTGTGATTGTAGAATGCAACTTTTAATAATGTTGTGGGTAAATGTTAGTTATAACACAAAATGAAAAGTGAAGCTGAAAGGAGAAAGGGCGTGGAATGAGGAAAGAAGGCTGAACTAAAAAGTAGGGAAGCTAAAATCTTCACTTTATATACACTCTATATATATAGAGACGGCCCAAGAGATGAAAAACTTAAGTACATTAAGTCAAATTAGAAGAGCAATTAATTAAGGACCTGAAAGCAACACTGTAAATATAATAACAAGTACTGGGAAAAGGAGAAGTGGCAGAAAAGATGATACAATCTCTGTAAAGCCATACATTTTATACAACGGGATCAAAAATATTCATTTGTTAATATAAGAATAGAACTGTAATACAGGTGAAATGCCTATATGCCTCTGGCCAAAAAAGCCATTTGAGAGAGAGCAGTGACAAGACTTTGTGCAGGCATACTTGTAAGAAACTGAGGCAGAATCCCATGTGGTCACGTTAGTTGTGGGCCTAACATGACCAAGGCTTTGGCTGGAATAGCATTTCCAGACTGCGTTAAGGAATTAAGGTTGACTTTATAAGGCCTATGAAAAAGCCCTTTGGAAAACTGGCCAGATACCCATCAGTAACCTTTCCTGATCTGTGGTAAGTGACGAAGGTCGATTACCGTTGGGTCTGGGTTCCTGATGTGCTAAGTGATGAAGGTCGCTTGCTGACAGGTCTGGGAATGGTAATGTCATACAGGTATCTAATGGCACAGATGAAACCTGGGCTCATGAAAGGCTTTTGAGAAGTCCAGCCTGAGAATTCCTTGTAAAAGTCTCCAGCAACCTCCCCACCCCCACCCCCACCCCGACTTAAGGCCTACATGGAAGCAGAGGTTTGCACACGAATTCCTGTATACCCAAGAAGTTTCTCTAAGTAACTGCCTCCAATGGCATGGTTAGTAGAACAGACATTCAAATTGTCTCTTTCCCCCATAGCCTTGGCTTCATCAGATAAGAAAGAAGAAAGTAATAATTGATAACATGTTCTTCACTAAGTTATGTTAAACCGGGTTATGATGAAAGGATTATGCTATAGGTGTATGTTGGGTGGATTATCAGATTACCAGGGAGGAACTACTTACAGGGCCGGTGGTCATAAGATGTTTAAATGGATTAACAAAATCATTGATGCCCAATGAGCATGTGCAGAGGGATTGTAATGAATATTTATGAGGTCATTGCTGTATAGTGAGCATGCACAAGATTGCCTATATAAACCAACAGCAAATAAAGAAAGCTTGCCATTTTGCCTGAGTGAGCAGATGGTCACCTTTATTTAAAACACAGTTTTAATAAGCATGCTTATTCTTCATGACATCATTTTTCTGTGAGACCCTTATGGCAACACTGTAACATAATATTTAGAGTAATAAATGTAAATATCAAAGAAATAAATAAGATTATTAAAAGGCTTGCATCTAGAATAGAAATCAATGATGGAGAAAGAAAGAAGAGGATACAATTGCTATTCACTATAAAATATTTGTGACAGAGTATAAAATATTTGAGAATGAATCTGTGCATTACTCATAAATATAGTAATGTTTAAAAATCAATTAACATTAAATATTCTATTTTTAAATTTTGGCCAACAGCCAGTGACCATTTCACTGGTACATTTATATCCTCACCAGCCGTCACTGCTTTAAATGATTCTGTTTTGATTATTTTTTCCCACTCAGTTATACATGGAAGACTGTAGTTAACATCTAATTTCCAGAGTTAGTAGTTAAACCTCAATATGAAGGCAGTAATTCACCCTCTCTCCCTGCCCAAGTATGTGAACAACTTCTTTTTCCAAAGTTCATTCCAGAACTGACAATTCACTGCCAGTTAGGATCTGGATATTCAACTCTCAAAGGTCAAAAACGGTAGCAAAAATAACAATGCACAAAAATTTCTGCTGTCCTAAAGAAAGGCATGGTAATATTTTATCTGTTTATTTGTTCTGGGTCTCATATTTTTCCCAAGCAGATGTCCAAACTATATTTTACACTTTTCAATATTTTCCAGCAAAACTCAAAAATTTTATATCAAAACAGATGCACTGGGAAGCATAAGAAAAAAAGTAATTTAAAATAACTTTTTATCTTTCCCAATGTGGGAAACCTCAGAAAATGATTCTATCAAAACATCAAGTTCTAACTTATTCGTACTTCCTTTTTATAAACTAAGATCATATGTCTTCTGGAAATTGTTATGTCAGACGTTCAGGAAAGACCACAACAACCCTGAAATATAACCACAGCTTCTTACTACAAGTTTGAGTCCAAACACCAAACACTGGTATTCCATTTCCTTCATTTATTGACCTCATTATAGCCATCTGACTTCATATTTTAAAAAATTATTTTATTCAATAAGCATTCATTTATATTCTAGCTTACCCTCACTGGTCCCAAGGCCTTTAACAGAGTAGTTTATTCCTGAATACACATGGAATGGGTAATTTTCCATTCTCTGAACTCACAAATATTCTAAACATTTTATTCACTGGTCAAAGAGTGTTATCCTTGCTATCTGTAATAATGGTCCTAATTTCATTCCTTAGATGACTAGAAAATCTTGAAAAATATAATCTTTAAATTCTATACCATTGGCTCCCCACAAGAGACTCACGATCTACCATAGATGTCATAAAATGCTCATGAAGTTTTAAAGGATCTTTTAAATATTAATTTTTGCTTCACATCATTGTTAAATATGTATTCATAATACTTTTCTGTGCAACTTACAAATACATATACGTAACTTAGACAATTTGCTATATTATTGTAATACCTACTTGTTTTAGACCAAATTCAAATGCCTTCAACCTGAAATATGTTATACTTAGGCTTCCTCCCTATGAGACCCACCATTATTTTATGTTACACTAAGGGAAAAAAATGCTGTCAATTAAATTATGACAAAATAGTTAAAATTATTTAGGATACTTACTTTATTCATAGTAAAAGCTACCACAATAGATTTAAACATATTTTATCAAATATCTTGTTCATATATAAAAAGAAAAAATAAATAATAGGTAATAATTGCTAAATCTTTTTATCTAGGGTTTCTCAATTTTTTTCTAAGGTTGGAGTTGCCCATGTCCACAGTTTTTGGGAGAATATCATCGTCTCCCTGTTAATAACATTGGTCTCCGATATTTTCTTTCAAGCTCCTGCCTTTGACTGTACAAATCTGGATACCACATACTACCACATTCCTGATCTTTCCAGAACATCTAAGCAGGTTTTCATACAAAAACTGAGTTTCTTATTTCCTCAAGTACACTTAAAGAGTTTTATTGACTGAAACATTGAGGACCCCCCATTGTCTGCTCACGCTACCTGGAACTCCAACCACTCTGTTTTACAGGAATGGCAGCCATGTCAAATGGCTACTGCCCAAAAGCCATCAAATTTAACATCCATTCAACTTGAGCAAAGTCTTAATTTGACAAAATATCCATCCTAGAATCAAAGGAATGTGGTTAAAGAAACAGCAGGGTGTGTTAAAAAAAACTGGGTAGTACATTTGGGAATGAAAGACAAGACAGAATTCTTACTTTATAAAGAAAATAAAGACTGGTGTGTGATGGCGGCAAACAGCAGCCTCCTTGGTAGTGTCTGCAGCCGGAAGCTTGTGTGGGTTGCCCTGAGGGGCCCTGGAGACGTTCGTTTCCAACACATGCTCGTGTTAGACCTTGGTCCGTCCCCAATCTAGGCAATAAAATTATCAATTAGAACGTAGAAACAAATTATGCAAAAATATACAGAAAATAAAGACATACAGACAGGTTATTTGTTTGTATTTTTTTTAAGATTGAACCAGCCAAATACAATGTGTCAGGTCTAAATTCATACAGTAGACTTTAGGTCATGGGAATATTAAGAATATATGAAAGTATGGTAGTTCTGTTTCACATAAGTCATCTGCTTCCTCACAATTCTGCCTCACACATGGATAGGTTGCTCATCTAAGCTACTTCTCTATTATTTTCCAGTGTTAAAACTCTTCATTAAGATAAAAAAGCTACACATTTCTATGTGATTTCAGTTCAGGAATAACTTATGTTTCAAATAACTAACAACTTACGTTTCATATAAATAATAAAACAAGTATTATTTTGGTATATTCTTAAATGTTTGTTTTAACATCTAGAGTATATTTTGTACATGTATTTATGGTACAATTTAGCTTTCTCTTGCTTAATTATGAGTTATTTCATATTAAGAATCTTAAACTGCAAACATCTATTATCTCCTAGTTTTTGTGTGTCAGAAATCCAGTTGCAGCTTAGCCAGATGCCTCTGGTTCCAGTTTTTCATGTGGTTGCATCACACCCTCAGCTGAACCCATTATCATATCATAAGACTGTGCCAGTTGTGAGCTGCCTCTCCATAGGGCTGCCTGAGGCAACTTGTTTCCCTCAGCCAAGCAAAACAAGAGAGTAAAAGCACACAAGGCAGACAAATCACAATCATTTTATAACACAATCTTGGAAGTGACACCTCATAATTTCTGTCATATTCTATTTATGATTACCAGAAGTTGAGGTCATTGGTGTCATCTTCGAGTCCTCTTAGCACATAGAGATAAATACGGTGTGTATTGAAAATATATATGATTAAATTTCATTAACCACACTTCTGTTTATTTATACCCAAAATATTTATAAGATTATGACTAAGTCCTAGGCATTAGCTTATTATTGAGGTCACAATGCTTAAACCAACCACCAACAAAAGATCACTGGAAATCATTGAAGGCAAGGTGAAAAGTCCACTGAATGGAAATTTGAAAGTTGAATACATTTTACTAGTCAGTTATGAAGACACCCAGCTTGAGAAAGTAGCAGCAAAGTTCTGAATGAATAAAATTAGGTGACTGATTTTGGCATTTGTGAATTTTGGGGGAAGAGAAGGAAATGGATAGTCATTAGAAATTGTTTTGCAAAGTACACTAGAATTTATAAGACATTTTGTGTACTAATTAAAATGATTTTTAAACTATTATTATTTATTCATTTTTGTAGAGACAGAGTCTCACATTATCACCCTTAGTAGAGTGCTGTGGTGTCACACAGCTCACAGCAACTTCCAACTCCTGGGCTTAAGCGATTCTCTTGCCTTAGTCTCCTGAGCAGCTGGGACTACAGGCACCCACCACAACGCCGAGCAATTTTTTGGTTGCAGTTCAGCTGGGGCCAGGTTTGAACCCGCCACCCTCAGTATATAGGGCTGGTACCCTACTCACTGAGCCCTTTTAAACTATTATTTAAGCTGTGGAAACTGCTCTAAAGGAGAGTAACATGATGATGGATTGTTGCAGAAAGTTTTTGTGGTCATAGTGTGCACACTATTTTTTTAATAGGGAGCAATCCTAGAGACAGGAAATTTATACAGGATTATCATAGTAGTCAAAGTGGGAGATAATTGAATCAGTAGTAAAGGTGGAGCTTCAGAAGAAGGAAAGATTAAAGAATTATTTAGGACTGTGATTAATGGGAGATAATATTCAATTAAACACGGTGAGGAGATAGAGGAATATTCAGGTTACTTTTGGCTTTGGTAAAAAGTGATATCATTTAAATTTTAAGAAATGTATTGGAAGAAATACTCTTTCTGGCATGTTAAATAAGGTAATTGTGACACAGTTAATTTGAAATGCCTGTGGCAATAAAGTATAGTGGTTAGAAGCACAGGCTTTGGAGAAAGTCTGCACATAACAATATTAATGAGGCCACTATATAAATGTGGACAGATTTTTAAGTTCTTAAAGCAGAGATATTATCCTCTGTCTACAGGCTTGGTGAAAATGAGCTCTCTGGCAAATAAATGTTACAAAAGTGCAATTTTACTTAAATAGCTGAAAAAATGCATTATTAGCAAAAGAATTCAGAATACAACTGACCAGGTTTGTCTAGTGACAAGATTGTCTCAAACCTCTCCCTATTCTCTCAGGAGAATCTCAGGCAGGAGAATAGCTGGCCTGCAGCCCAAACCCCGAGGGGAGTATTGCAAAATCTCTATGCCTAATCCATCTGGTAGTTCATCAACCTTTACTGTGCTTCAGCACTCAGATCCGGATTGGGAGCATAACTCATTCCTTGGACATATCCAGGTCAATTTGCTACATTGTTCACATGTTTCATGATGATGGCTAAGTACCATGCATACATAGGTACAATGAAACTATAAAAATATAATCTCTTTGTGAGCATAAAGTGACAAGGTCTAGACAGGGTCAGCAGAGCCAGGCAGTTCTGTCTAGTTTTATCTACCATACACTGACCTCTGGTTGTGACTTAATGGCTATCTCCTGTCCCCTGACCAAACTTAACCACCAAGAACACGATATATGTGAAATTCTTCCCACTTAGCTACAAAACATGTTATTATCCACTTAATAGCTACTGCAAGGTACAACATTCTTTTTATAATATAATGTGTAATAAAATCTCTCTCAAACACTAATTGGAACTGTTCTTGAGCCATCTTGAATTCTGCTTACCCTGTTTTAAGGGATAGTGGCTGAAGGAAAATTGTCATTTAATTTTTTTTTTCAAAATCCTTGACTGATTTATGTACACAGAACATGATATATCTAACAGGGTGCATAAATTAAATCACCAAAAAAAGTGGAGGGCCAAGCAATTTAGGATTATAAATTCATAAATTCTATCCACTTTCTATTGAAGAGCCATTTGATTTCTTGTACAGATGTTACCAATAAATTTTATGGTGGTCAAAATATTAGCAATTATACTTTTCAATTTCCATTCCCTCATTCACAGAGAGTATATGTATAGTATCAGTAGGGCACATTACCTTGCTTTATATAGATTTCAATCATGAGTTACTGAGATAAATCATTGTCAAGGATGGGAGGTATAACTAGTCTCTCTACAATATCCTTCATCCAATAGAAAGGAATATTTTATAAAGCTGTGAGTCACTCCATCAGTAGGCTGATTCCACTTTTTAGGGGAAATCACTTTTAGAATATTATAATATTAATATGAATTGAGGTCATCTGTACAGTGACACAACTCTCACCATATTGTTTCTACTGTGATCGATACTGGTAGGAGATAATTTTGCTTGTACCTCAGGGCGTCTGTGTAAAATGAACACCATGCTTACTCCTATATCCTCCTGTCCATCATCAAAGGGACATTAAATATTCTTTCTATTCTAGATTGTGCTTCACTGATTGGTTGTGTCAATTCTTTTAGCTAGACATACAATTAAGATTGACATAGGGATTTTTACATGAGTTACTATATTAGGTAAATGGGGAGCACAGCACTCATCGCCAATTTTTGCCTAGTTCCTGCATTGCTTTCACTATAAAATTATGTTTTGTTTACTGGAGATCATTTTGATTTAAGCTTATGAGTATACAGTGTGATTAGTCATGTTGGTAGTAAACAACAAATTAATTCTTCTTTCATTTATTTAAACAGAGCCAGTATCTCTTTCAAACATATCTAGTATGTAATAATGCTTAAAATCAATATCTGTGATGATTGTAGAAGCTCCAGGAGTCTTCACTGGGTCATTCTCAAATGTTGGGGCATGTTTGCTTGGTAATTATCTCTTCCCTTGTTGGAGAACATTTATTTTTAATGTACAATGCATACACACACATTCTCAGGCACCTGCAGAAGCTGATTAGTCACCAGAACTTGGATGCCAGTGAAGGGCTCAGATTATATTTCGACCTTGAATTGCACTCCTGTGCTCTGGCCTATCTCAGATTTTGACCTTGCTATGAAAGCTGTACTATGTTGTTCAGATATTGATTGAGAATCGAAAGCAATTTTTTCAGCTCAGGAGAGTTACTATGGAATAGCATATCCCCTTCCTAGGGTACTTTATACCAAATAAAAGTTCATCTCAAGGCTATGAAGCTCCCTCTATCTGTCTTAGGACAACTCTGAAGGGCCACACTATGCAAACTTCACAGATACACCTAAGTTCAGCTAAGTCTCTATTATGACCTTGTCATAGCCTAAGATTTACCTTTTCCTAAATCTGCTTTTCTGCCCAATAATTTTTCTAGAAATTAATCTCCACTCAGAGTTTACTTCATGGAGAAAATAATCTTCAACAGATGCTTATTGGGAAACGTTTGTTGTACTAATTTTGGGTTTTGTGAAATGATGTTAGTCTCACCACTAGTTCCTGACCGAGCTCTAAAAGGTTTGTTTACCTGCTCATTCTCAGTGGCTGGTCTCACTGCGGTGCGATGCCAAAAATTTCTTCCTCATGCTTTTATAACCACATCTGTAGCCAATGGTGACTAAACATGCCCTCTCAATAGGCACTCCAGACCTATCTTTACAAAGAATGTGTATTTCTCACCAAGGCAGCAAGATTTAGGACGATGTTAATTCACTTGGCCGCAGTTACTGGAGTTACCATAAACATGTATCTGGATTTTCCAATGAAGCAGCGGCCCTGCCAATAATAAATTCTCATTCAATAACATGTTCACTCCTAAGGACATCCCCAGCTAGCAAAATGTGAAATTTCCTTCCCAGGTGGTAACTTAAGGCAGCAGGTTAATCTGTCTTACCTATTTTATCCAGCAGGATTATTTAATGATGGTTACTTCTCCCCTGGGGCCCTTACAGTGCACAGCAAGGGCAAAGGGATTTCCCTATTTTGCCATAGCTGTTCAAGCACACAGGTACCTCTCACACAGGTGAAGGATGAAGCGCAGGGGGCTCTGGTGGGGATGCACTCTGGTGGAATTCGACCTAATCAAGTCAGTTGTGATCTGTCATTCCTTAGGGTAGCAAAAATTATCCTTAGTTGCTGTCACTCTAGGGATAACTAGGGTGAAATAAGCATTTTGAAGATGTACGATGTTTTGGCCTATATTATTTACCCTACCTCTTGTTCCTTTCTTTACCAATCAACATGCTGCAATTCAGGGGCAGAATACAGTATGCTAGAAAAATGGACTCTCCAAACAAGACTGCTTACGTCTCAATCTGGTCTCTACTACTTTTCAAATACATGTAATTCTCAGTTTTTCCTTTCACGAAATGTTGATCATAGTAGCCCCCACTGTCACTATGTGACTGTAGTAGGGTTCCTACTTAATCGGTGCTACACGCATCTTGGAAACGTGTCTGATCCAAGGTAATGACTATCTAGCATGAACAATTGCTGGCAATTACCTGGGAAGACACAGTTACCAGCCACCTTTTGCTTAAGATGATGCCTTGCCACATCCTCTGGTGGGGAAAAGGGGGAAAATAAGGCAGACCCTGTAATCAGCTGAGCAATTCAGTCTGTGTGTAGGTGGACAAGGCTGGAAGAAAAGCGATTTCCTCTTTAGGCGACACTCTTGACCAGATCCTCTCTCATCTATCCAGCTTCATTCTTTCTCAATAGCATAAATTTCACCTAACAGAAGGGACTTGTGCACGTTTGGAGTATGCCTCTGGGCTCCAAGCTCGCTACACTTGAGTGGTAATTAAATCAATCAAGTCTTCCTCTGCTATGATTCCAACTGCTTTCAGAAAGTGCAAGCCGCCTGAGGCAGCTTTTCCCCTTCTGCTTTCAATTAAGTTGTCTCTTCCCCCACCTGTCTGGTGAATTGAGAAAAAAGTAGCATATGTTTTCCAAGCTGCCCTCTCCACTGCTGGGTTTTATGCTTCCCCGCTGGTGCAGTGTTTCCCCTGGACCCTGCTCCCGTCACACTGCTAGGCAGAGAGGGATCGGTCGTGGGACACCGTGCTGTGCTGGGAACAAGGACAGAGCACTGCTGGTCATCTCTCTACAGAGAAGGGTCTTACTCCCCATAAGCCTTTTGAGATGAAGAAGTCAATTTTCTTTATAGGGCATAGGTTTTACGTCCAATAAAATAGAAAATAATAGGAAAGGAAGATGGTAACAGAGCACTCTGCAACTTAGGAGGAAAAAAGTTTTTGCAAAAGAAAAAACTTGAAGGAAACAACATTAGGGTGGCATTTGTCAAGCTGGGGAGTAGTTGGTGAGCATGGCCCAGTTGTCACTCATGACAGATGCACCTCACCAGTTTTGAGTGCTAATGGCATTAGGCCTGTGCGAGGGAGATCTTGCCAGGCTGCTGGAAACTCAGGCATCATTCCGGAGAACTCTAGCACTGTGAAACTCTAAGATAATTACTGTATATGCCAGTGAAAAACCACCTTGTTAGCAAACCATTGTATCTAGATGTAACATCTGTATTCTAGTTACAATTGTTATGGTCAAACCCAAACCATCGTGTTAGATGAATGTACAGTGATTAGGCAGCACATGTGGTTCTCACATCCCATCTATGTGGCCATGATCATCTCTAGTGTACGGTGATTCAAAGGAGCCTACAATCCTCAGCTTCCTGCCACTTAACCAGCTGAGGGCTCTGTAAAAAGTTACTTAACTGTTCTGTACTGTAATTTCTTCCACTGGTAAGTGACAATAATAATATGCCAAGATTCTTGAGATGATTAGTTTAGTTAATTTATGTAACTTGAAGTAAATTTCACGGGTATTACTGTTATTACTATTGTTATTGTGGCCATAACCACATAACTATGCTCTTGTAAAATTGTTTCCTTGACTCACACTGATAATGGGTGTTATATGTAAAGCTCATATTCTGTAAATTTCTGTGCTCTGCACATTATAGGTATTTTTTCTCAAATTTTACAACAGCCCCTATAAAATGAGTTTTATTAATAACTTCCTTTTTAGAGAAGTAAATTGGAAGGACAGCATGTTCAAATAATAACCGAGAGCCCCCTAACAGCAATTTCTTCTCATCTTGAGACTTTTCTTCCTTTCCTTCCTTCTTTCCCTCCCTTCCTCTTTCCATCTCGCAATTGTTCCATCCTTCCTTTCTTCTTTCCTTTTTTAATATAATGCCTTGTAGTTATTTCTTATTCTGGCTATGTTTGGTGATTTGGAGACTTATCACCAACACCTTGACTTCTTTTCAGGTCCCATTCGAACAGCAAACACAGGAGGGTGGCTATGTTCCAAAAAGGAATGTGCCACAAATGCAAGCCAAACTCTGATAAGACAGAGACGCAAGGCTGAGTGTGTGACTGGGGTAAAGTTGTTGGAGCATCTCGGGTCCTCACTTCAAGAATCTGCTTCCATATGTGAACTTGGTTTTGAAGCAGCATATGTGTTTATCTATTATTCAAGATAGGGCTTGGCATTTTGGTACTACTGAAAAAATGCTAATTCATGTGCTTTAGGTAATTTATCTTATGTTAATACTGTAATAATTACACTTGCATAACGATATTAAACTTTTTAGTTTCTTCAATTATAGTGTTGATTGGTTTGTTTAGCTCCGCGCTTCAAATTGTAATCAGGATATATGTCTTTCAAGTTGAGGGAGGGGGAAGGAGGGACGAGGGAGAGGAGAGGGGATTGGTGTGTTCCCACTTAAAGGGCACACAGTAGGGGTGCATGGCACACCTTTTGGGTGCAGGACACAACTACAAGAGGGATTCTACCTAAAACATTCAAAAATTGTGACCTGAGTGTTTGTACTCTTATAATAACCTGATATAAAAAAGAAAAAATTCCCAAGTCTTGATATAATTGATAACTAGCTATTCTCTTTTTTTTCTTTTTTTTTTTTTGAGAGGAAGTTGAACTAAAATATCTTAGTTAACCAGATAGAAAGAAAAAAGGTTTGTATTGGATTTTAGGTGGCACAAGGAACTTAGCCTGTGGTAGGTTTAAGGATGAACATTGGGAATTCAGTCTGGTGTGAGGGATCCTTATAATTAAAATGAACACAGGAAATGCACAGTTTTTCAACATAAGAACTGTTCACAAAAGTGGTCTCTGAGGTAGAGCTGGCAAATGAGGTGAGAAGCAGCCTCTAAAATCTTGCTTTAAGCAGCATTTTTATGCTTATTAATCTGACAGATTTCTCTGCTGTTCTCAAACTAACTACAGTAGTTTTAATCATAGAGGGAACATGTCAAATTGCTCTGAACTCAAGCCCATCAAAAGTGTGGAATGCCTTCAGGATTTTAAAGAACATGGGGGTCAAATCTCTTATTCCCTATTTGCTTTGTCTTATGCAATCAACATCGGTGAATGCGGCCAAGAAATTAAAACACTCACACGCATAATGCCTGCCTTTTGTTGTCTATTGTCTATCTCACCGAGGCTTCAAGGTTGAACAAATTATGTCTCTATTCATTGGAAACGATATCTGACTGTTTAAGTGCTGCAAATTTTGGTACATCACAGAGTATGCTGTGCTTTAGTGCTAGAAACTAAAGTCAGTTGTATGAAAACAAACACTGATTATATCCATATTTGAATTTTTAATTTGTTTATTTTTAAATGATTTTTATGAACTTTTAAATCTAGTGACTCCTGAAATGTCACAGATGATACAAGCCAACTTTGCTTTGTACTATACCCCGTTTAACTGAAATGCACACGTATCAGAATCCTGTCATCACTTTGCACAGCTGTATGGTAATCAAATATAGAAAATGCCTCTGAAATTCTAGGTCTATGAATCCTTCTTGCATGTATAAAGTTATATTATGAAAATAGGGATGGGTGTCACAAAGGTTTTATTCCATTAATTTTGGACTTATTTGTTTTAATGATTCTCTTTCAATCTCTCTCTCTCTTTACTTCTTTGATTTGTCACATTTCAACAGCATCTTTTTCTCATCCTCTCTCCACTTATCAAGAGCTGAGCTGCAGACAGTGGAGCTGCTAGGTGTCAAGTGGTCAATTAAGACAAGTCAAAATGAAACTAAGAACAAAGCCTCTAATCACTGATTGTTGTAGTAGAAACAAAAGACTAAGCAGGAGAAAGCACAGATCTCCTAATGTTCCAATTTTCCTTGTGAAACAGCATCGGGTGATCATTGCAGGTGGATCAGGATAGATGTGGGGTCTTCAGGGGGAGTACTAGACAGCAAGTGCCTGTTATTTTACTGACTTGATAAGGTGTCGAGTGGGAGAGTTAGGAATGGAAAAATACTGAGTACTGAGACAAGAAGGGGAAATGTATTTCCTAGGCCCTTAGTAAGGAGGAGTTTTAGCCTAGGTGATTTAGAGAGTGTCTCAAACCATTTAGTGTGCCATAACAGAATACCACAATGGGCAGCTTACAAACAACAAATTTATTTCTCACAGTTTTGGAGGCTGGAAAGCAGAGGATGGAGGCACTGCCAGATTCAGTACCTGGTGTGGGCCTACTTTCTGTTCTATAGCTCATCTTCTTACCAAGTCTTCACCTAGCAGTAGGGATGAGGGTTCTCTCCAGGCGTTCCTTTATAAGGGCACTAACTTCATTCATGAGGGCCCCACTGTCATAACCTAACGGGGTATAAATATCCAGTCTGTAATAAAAGGCTACAATTGATTCTAAACTTTTGTTCTTAGTGATATGAAGTCATGGTTGTATTGGGTGTCATGGTAAACAGAAGTAATACAGATCACTTATAAAGTACCATAGTATGTGGCATTCACTGATGTACATTAAATATTCCTACTTATGCAAATGGGTCACCATAGAATAGAATACATTTCCAGTGACAGCATCACATATGGATTTTAAACAGGTGTTTTATTTCAAACAACTTGGATAAAAGTGAAAATGTCGTGCCCTAGAAAAATTGTTAGATAATTCAAAAAGCAGCACCATTCATGACATAGATGCTGAAGTGAAATATATATCTATCACTAATTTGAATGACTGTTCCATAAAATCCGACAATAAGAAAGTCATTTCAAAAACTAAAAATAATATTTCTCTGTGTAACATGTAATGTTAAACGTGTATAATTTAATTAATAAATTAAGTGCAAATCATGATTTGACTATGTACCTAAATTTTATATATTAAAAGTAGCAAACCTTTTTTAAAAGTGTTTTTTATTAGGAATATGGGAAATGTTCTTTTAATTTAAGGCTATCATATATTTCAGGGCACATGCCAGGTTGAAATGTCCGTATATCGCAATTATAGGTTCCGTCTGAAACAAAATTACTAAGTTAAATGACAAAGATCTCAGTGTGTTAAAGAGAAATTTGTTTACATTTTATTTAAATAGATGCATTGCATTTAATTCAAACAGGTCCAATACATTTATCATTTTTAATCTCAGAAGGAAATGTTCAATCACAACAGTGATGGCTCTTTAGAACAAGATTTGAATTTGTTACAGAGAGGCAGCTTATTTTGTACAAATAAGGACCAATTGATTCATTCATGCTCCTGTGTCTCTGGCACAGAGATTTAAGCCTGTTAGTATTATTTACACAAGTTATGAAATAAAAAGTAATAAGAAATCCTTGTTCCAATATTTTTTCTTCCTACTTCCCCACTTTTGGCTGAGCCTCCTCCTGTAAATAAACTACCTTATGCAATGCCTTGTGTAAACAGATTTAAAGAGTCCATTTTACTTTTGATTAAACAGGTAAGAACTTTTATAGGACATTTTGTTTTTACCCTTTCTCATATCTTATTGTGTGCTTTTTCTTGGCACAGGATCTGCAGGGATATGTGTTTGTCTGGCCAAGACGTCCAGCAGAACAACTAGCCTCTCCAGAGGATGATGTTATTGGAACTGTTTTTCCAATTGCCAGCAAATGATATAAATTGTAGGAGACTGAAAA
>NW_003852431.1:2330686-2332516 GCF_000181295.1 Otolemur garnettii
CAGGGTCCTCTGGGCTTCTTGCAGGGCAAGAACTAACCTTTTGCTTCCTAGACCACGGTGAGGTAAAGGAAGTTTCATGGAAGAAGCTGATAGGGCCAAGGTGGAAGTGGAATGCATGATGGCACAAAAGTTACTGTGAGAAGTTAGGGTACGGGAGCACACTGGCTAAATATTGTCCTTGTGTTTGAGAACTGAATATGTTAGCATGCATTAAACTTTAGATCAAGTGTATAAATTGTCACAAAAACTCTTTCAGAACAATATGCCTCAAATGTTGCAATATGAATACATAGAAGTTTGAAAGATACATTGGGAAATTAACATTAAGGGTTTTGCCATCTCTAAAGAACCACCTAAGTGTTCTATGAAACACTTAAGCTTCATACAGTTAAGTGGAACAGATTATAAAATATGAAAACTTCCTTTTATAAAGGCGGCTTGGTCAACAAATAACTTTCCTAAAGCTGCAAAAACTGAAATAAGTTACACATACACCAAACCTCAAAAATAATTACCATTGATTAAGTTCAGGACATTTTAGCTAGTTATACACTCAGACCAAGTCAGTAATTTAATAGTTCATTAAATACAATAGCTGTTTTGTTTGCTGGTGTTTGTACAGAAAAAAGAAATAACAAAGTATAACAGGAAAACATGTTTTAAAGTTGTGTTGGCCCGTTTAAACCCTGATAAATACACTTACTAATATCAGAAATAATGTATATATATCTATATATTTATAACTATATCCATATATTTATAACTTAAGTTCTATGAGCCCACACACATTCGTACATATTTAAATCATGAGGCATATGCATGCTTAATAGCTGTATTTTAATTATTTGACATTCTTCTAGAAATATTTCTATACCTCTCAATTTTGTAATAGAAAATCTAGGAAGGGTAATCAGATTTAATAATACATACTTTAAATATTATAGAAGGATCTCAAGATTTTCAGTTGGTCATGACTGAAACAAATTGCAGGCATATGTAGCAATGTAATTCATGAGAAATGTGCACATAGTAATGCTTAAAAATATAGAAGAAAGATAACATTTCAGAATGTAAAAAAATTGCAATTTTGTACCATAAATGTTATGTTAGGGTAAATACAGGAATCTATAGTTGAAAATAATAGAAATATAAACCTAGGCCTTGAAGAATCAGAGAATGGATGTGTGTATTGTTTTCACTGCTCCTCTGTGCCTTACAAATCACACACACACAGATCAGATCTCATTTCCAATGGTTCCTGGGAGTCTATTTTTAAAGTATAGTGGGGCCACCTCCTTTTATATCTCTTGGGCCTCCCAATAGCTTTATCAACACCTAATTCCCTGCAATAAATACCTTTCTGTTTGAAGGCTCTTAGAGATTTGTAGTTGTTTGCACTGCAGCCTTCCTGATACACAAGATTTCCTGGAGTAAACTAATGTGTCTCTGTACAGCGAGAAAGTAAATCTATGATAATTTACTTGCAATTTATATTATCATATGGTTGGAAATCATTTTGTTTTTTGAAATTTTAAATGTATTCTTTGAAACAAGCTAACTTGATTATATGTTAAGGAAGTTAAATTTAGCATTCATTTCTTTATAGAAGCCACAATATAATAAAGCTGATATTTTATAATTAATGTATGTGTTCCTAATTGCTACATAACAAATTACCATCATAGTAGCTGCTTAACATAACAAAATGTTATCTCATATTTTCAATGGGTAATGAAGTCAAGGTTCTAGTTAACTGCTTTAACTAGTCAGGGTCTCAACATGCTGGAATCAGGGTGTGAGCTTGACTTACATCCCCACCATAGGCTTCAG
>NW_003852431.1:2332640-2333692 GCF_000181295.1 Otolemur garnettii
AAGATCAACTGATTAGAGTCATAAATTACATCTGCAGCATTCCTTGGCTTTGCTATGCAATGTTAACATGAGTGTGGCATCCCATCATATTCACAGACTCTTCAACACCACAGAGAGGAAATTACACAGTGATTAGGACACCAGAGGACAAGATTCTTGAAGTCTTTTTTTTAGAGTTCTGACCATTGTAATAGTGTTCAGAAAATGCAAAACTTGTGACATTTTATGAGCATAATTGCTGAGAAATGTTAGTCAGTGGTGAAAGACATTTTTCCCTTCAAATAATAAGTTCTAGTGATCTAATCCGCACGCATAAATACAGTTTTATGAAAATGTGTGCATTTTAAAAGTACTATTTAAAATTAGAGTTTTATAATCTTTGCTCATATGTTACATGGCCATAACTAGAAAAAAGCTTACTGATGGTAAGTATAATAGCAGAGAAGTAGAGAAATAAGAAGTGACTTAGATGTTTGGGACACAGAGGATACTTGTTACAATTTATCATACTTTAAAGAAAACTGGTTTTCTTCATAACAAAAATTTCACAAATCTTTAAAGACCTACTGAATAATAAGTTTCAGTCCCCTATCAACAGCAAAATAATCAGAGAGAGCAATAAAATGCTTTTGAAAACAGGACGAAACATCTTTCTGTTTTTCTTTCTTTTTTTTGTTTTTGTATTGATGTGATGAAAAGTTTATTTCAAGCCTAAGGCAATATTTATTTCAGCCAGTAATGTATTTATGTGAAAAATGTCCCACGTTATGTTAAAGCTTAATATATTATGGATTAAAATCATGTTTTAAAGATGAACATTTGATAAGGTAATTAAACCTAAAGCTGAATTTTCCATAACATTTCTTTCCCCAAAGATGAGTGTTATTATATTCAGAATAAGGGTTTGTGACTTGATATTTTATTAACATTTTAGATAATTTTCTTTATTATTATAGTATCATTTAGGGCAAAGCAGAACACTGTTCTTTGAAAAATCTCTGGTATATTATTGGTAGGGACATATTTCTGGGACTGTAAGAGGCACTAATGAT
>NW_003852431.1:2334523-2336189 GCF_000181295.1 Otolemur garnettii
GTATTAGTTCAATAAATGTGCATTGAATGAACACATCTTAGTAAAATTTGCACTTACTTATTCTATTTCGTCTTGATAGCACAACCCAGCGAGCTATTGGGCTGACTGAGTTTAAGTGCTTTTTCTGCATTGACCATTTGAATGTCATGCCTGTGAGCTGACAGTTTTCATATGTATTTGCATAGGTGAAATATACTTGGAAAAAAAATTCGTACTTGATAATTATTTTTTTAAAAAATGAATTAACACTGAATAGCAAGCAATGGTGTACTTATACGATGCCCACTGCTAATTAGACATTTACAAATATTAAGGTCATCAAAATTTTCTCTTCATCTCACGAATGTGGTATTAAAATCTTTTTATAGTTGATTTTGTACCTGCGATATTAACACTTTAGATTTACAAACACCACTTATTCAAGGAAATCTTAACTAAGATATAATATCATTTTTAATTAGTAAAGAAAGTAAATCGAATAAGTCTCTAGATGGCATAAAGCTGACATAGGTCTATGGATACAGAAATTGGCGAGGTAAAGTAGAGCTCTAACTTAGCAGATGGAAACAGATAAACACAAAGAAAGAGAAAATAAAATTCAGGATGGAGATCTAAGTAGCACAAAACATAGACCTATAAAAATACAATTATAATAAAATTAAAATAATACAAAAGTATAAAAAATATTCACAAAATTTTTAATACTACAATAGAAATCATACCAGCTGATTTCATCTTGAAGAATGGTATAAGTAAATTTTAAATGAATCTAAAATACGGCTACATAAACACACCATTCCTAAGGTACTACATAGAAAATATATTAAATGTATATGATTATGATAACTTGCACATGTGTTTTCGTATGAAAAATAAATTGAAATGATCTAATTCCAAAATAAAATTTCTAACTTAGCTATAATTTCTTTATAAATAGTTTGCATCAGACATTAACACAATAAAAATAATATGAACATATTCACAGATTTATCAATGTGCCTTTCCAAGTGAGGTTACTTGTACTTATTTTTGATTCTACTTATTTTTGAGATAAAGTATAAACTTTGCATGTGGGAAACATTTTCAGTGTAACTCATGGGAAAAATCTTGTTCTGGGATCCTCTATGGGAAACTATTTTTAATGTACATGAAATGAGAATGGCCTAGTTTCCAGGAGTTTCTCAAAATTTCAGATCCAAATATACATTGGACCTTAGCCTAGAATCCTTGGCAACTTTTACTGTTCACTGCTTTCAGATATAGTTGCTTAGATGAATGAAATACTTTTAATAGTAATTATCATGAATGGAACCCATAGTTCCATGAATAGTTGAACATTTCTATTCTGGTATAGAAAAAACGTTTAACTATACCAAAAAATAAGCAAGCATTTTCAAAGCTGCTTTCTATTGATGTTAATATCTTCACATGCAAAGTATTCCTCAATTTCAAGTTATCAAATTGCTCTGTTTTTGTTTTACCTTGATATTTTTGTCCCTGAACAAGAAAATATTTTTCACTTCGGTAATCTGTTACTTGAATTTATACTCTAATTTTGTCCTTTCCTTCTGAATTGTTAGAAAAGAGATTATTGATGAGGAAAAATAAACTTTACTCCAGACCTTTTGCAGATAAATTATAAAATTCATTCTAAAATAATAGCAAC
>NW_003852431.1:2337479-2338497 GCF_000181295.1 Otolemur garnettii
TTTTTTTTTTTTTTAACACTCAGAAAAGTAGTGAATGCTTACTAAGGTATTGGCAGATGGTCTCATTAGATAAAATGCCTATTAAGGACTGCCATCCCTAATAAAATGCAGTGCACTACCCAGTTCAAGCTAGTAAGTTACAGGAATGCAATTCTGCATTACTGCTCTTTTAATGGTCAGATTGGCTTTACTACAAATTCTGCCAGTCCTGTGAAGTCATTTCTTATATGTGAACATCACATGGTTAAACAGTTTTGAAGCATATTCATTGCTGTTATATGACAGGAGTATTAAAAGTTCATTTATTCTTACTTGTCAAACAATATCTTACATATATTAGACAGAATATATGTAGCATAAACGAAGAGACTCCCTCGTACGTCCCCTGAAGATGATAAAGAAAGGCAGTCCAATTTTAGGATTCAGACCTAGACACGCATCACTCTGCCATATGAGCAAATTGCTTCCCCAGTGGGGAAGTCCTTCTACTCCTAAGGTTGTGGTTCTGTGTTTGGTAGGTATGTGCTGGAAAGAAACAGGTTATGTTCCTCCCTCAATGACTTGTTTGGACATTCCTGTACCTTTGCTGATTGAAGAACAAATTGAATTTCCAAAAATCGTTCTTTGTTTCTATTTCTTTGAATAAACTGAAAATCTGTGGTAGAGTTGAACATATCTGAGATAATATTTAGGATGTCATCAGATGAATCCTCCCTACGGAAGGCAAGCAAGCTTCCTTCAGAGGCAGGCAGAGGAGTTTTCCTCACCCTGGTGTAAGTTGTATCCATGTGTGTAGATGTAGCCTGACATCTGGGCTCCAATTGATAAACGAGATGGCAACCTGTGTGGGTCAGGACTAGTATTCGGTGCATGAAGGCGAGGGCTGTGGAGATGAGAGCTGAGTGGTATTACCCAGCCAGACTGTACTGAAGTGAATATCAGTGTCTCATTACACATTATTTGCTGCTATATGAAAGAAATAAGGTCTTTATTAAATAATCAAAACATATTATGAATA
>NW_003852431.1:2339605-2340290 GCF_000181295.1 Otolemur garnettii
GTAAGTCGCACAACTTTTTTCATATGTATATGACGAAGGGGTATAATACAAAGGAAAACAAAAAGCCAAAATTCCTAATGTGTAAAAAACAAACAAACAAAAATGACTTCCAGTCAAAAAAGTAAGATGACCTGGCAGAAGTGGTTTTACTTACTGTGAACTTTTGCCTATCTCATGAGAACATCCAGGCGACAATGACATTTAAGTGAGCGTCCATGGGCATTCATTACTGTGCAGAATAGGTAGCTTACATTTCGTAAAGCAAATCTCTTTGTCGTCATAGTAACCGTGGAATAATTTACATAGCAAAGAATGAACTACTGAGATAGATTGAAAGGTTTTCAATAGGTCCTTAAAAAAATGGAAAAAGAAGAGGTGATCTAATCCTGTAACCCAATGGGACTCTAGACTGATCTTGACTTTGGACAGCTAAGTCCGTCTATAGGATAAAATAATTTTATCATCTTTCTTAAAATTTTTTAAATTAAATCATAGCTGTGTACAATGATGCAAGTATGGGGTACAACGTGCTGGTTTTATATACAATTTGAAATATTTAAAGGAGAGGGAAGTCATATAAGTGGAAATATGTATAATGATTTCCTTTCACATACCTGAAAACAAATTCATGCTTCCTATTTGGCATTAGCAAACCCTTACATTGAAAAGATGAGTTGATATCACA
>NW_003852431.1:2340857-2362397 GCF_000181295.1 Otolemur garnettii
TGACACCATGCTATCACCCCTTGGCACTTATCTCCTTGTCTCTTCCTAACAACCATAGTTCTGCCAGATGTGTTAACTAAATTCTTGAATGGATGTATAAAAAACGAGCTGTATTTAAAACAATTGTAGTAATTGAGTTTAAGAAGCAAACCCAGGTTTCTTTCCCTGTGTTGATACTATTACTCTATGATTTTTAGACAGGTTAATTAATATCCCTGAGCCTCAATTTTCTTATGTATAAAAACTGGTTAATATGAAAATTAAATACATTCATATTTTTAAATTCTTGCCAATAATTTGTAATTGCCATTAAGTATCACAACCACATGGCTAGGTACATAGCACACTTCATGTAATACAGATGAGGAATGTGAGCCTCAGAAATACCGAATACCTCATCTAGAGGCAGAGAGTTAATAATAAGGGGGTTAACAGAGATTCAAACCAGAAAATCACAGACATCAAAACTTGGACTCTTTTCATTTAAAACACTTTTATTTTTAAAGGCCATCTGAACTCTAATACAATAGCCTCATTAAAGAGAAATTCTCACAACTTCTAAGGAAATTTATAGCAGGTAACACGTTTGGAGAAATTATGATTATACTCCAAATATCTGGTGTTGATTATTTTACAACTAGTTTATGTGCATTCTTTTGATATAAAGAGAAATTTGGAAGTTAAAAATATATGTGATTTAAAAATATTTTCATTTTTCTAGTTTTGATTTAAAAAAGAAAAATCTTTAGTAAACATTCCTTAACCAGATGAAAACAAGCTATGAATAGCATGTGGTTTCAGGAGTGAGTTTTAATGGGGGGGTGTGTGTGTGTTTGAAAATGACAGTGTGTTTTGAATTATTTCTATCCGCATGTGTGGCTAACATAGAAATCAGAAAGAAAAAATAGATTTTTAAAACACTAAAAAATTTTAACATTCCTTACTTTGATACCTCCATTTTACTTCCAGAATGTGTTTTGAGACTGTCACACTTTTAAAAAATAAGCTTTTATATGCAAAGCTCTAGAGAAGTGGCCGATGTTGTGAGTAGGATTTTCTAGGAGTAGGCTTCCAGAATTAAAAATAATAAATAGATAAATAACTGGGGAAACAATAAACCTCAGCATATCCCATAACTTCACATTTCAGATAAAAAACAAACATTTATGCCTTATGTACTAGTTGGGGGATACTTACACTAAAAACAAATAACTTTTTTTTGAAACTTAATTTTGAATGGATGCATCAGTTTTATATGTTATGTAAAAAATTACCACACATTTAGCATCTTAAACTGATCACTATTTATTATCTGACAATTTCCATAGTCAGACATCAGGGCACTTATCATCTGCAGCTGAGTTCTCCACTCAGGGCCTCTGAGGGCTGAAATCAAGGTGTCAGTTGGGCTATATTCTCATCTGGAAGCTAAACTTGAGAAGGATTCACTTCCAAATTTCCCCAGGTTGCTGCAAGAATGTGTTTTGTTTGGTTGCACAATTTGTGTTATCCTACTCCTTCAAAGCTAGGAATGAAGAGAAAGAGTTTCTGCTTCTTTGAGTCTCTGCCTTCAGGGAAGACCATGAATTCCTTTTGCAAAGGGATCATATGATCTGGTCAGCCCTATGTAGGATAATCTCCTTTTTTAATTAATTCAGCGTCAACTGATTGGCATCCTCATTTATATTAGCAAAACCTCTCCATTATAATTATAACATAGCATAATCACCTTTACCATCTTCTCTTGGACAGAAACAGATCCCAGGTTCTGTCCACATTCAAAAGCAGGGTATCGTACAAGGGTACATCTCATCTGTGGATGCCCTGAAGGCTGTTACCACCCTGGACTTCTTGTAATTCATTAAGCAAACTTACCAAGGAAAGTGTGTGTGCTTTCACCAGGCATGATTATCATAATTGGGGATAGTGAATCTAGGCAAATTATTTTTCAAGTGGTATGTATAGAGGATAATGCAAGAGTCAAACATTTTGGGTAGCGCCTGTGGCTCAGTGAGTAGGGCCCTGGCCCCATATACTGAGGGTGGTGGGTTCAAACCCAGCCCCAGCCAAACTGCAACCAAAAAATAGCCGGGCATTGTGGTGGGCACTGTGGTGGGCGCTCACCTGGAGTCTCAGCTACTCAGGAGACTGAGGCAAGAGAATCGCTTAAGCCCAGGAGCTGGAGGTTGCTGTGAGCTGTGTGACTCTATGGCACTCTACCAAGAGTCTGTCTCTACAAAAAAAAAGAAAAAAAGAGTCAAAGATTTCAGAGAATATTATACAGATTTCTACCAGCTGCCGCTATATGTTCCTGTTGTTTCTAAGATTTATCAAATCATGCTCAAATCAATAGAAATGGAAAAAAATTACATCACTTGAAGTTAAGAGATTTGCCAATAGAATAATAGAATTATTATAACACAATCATCAATCATCATAACATTTATTAATTCTACATGGTTTCCACTATGTCAAATATCATGTTAGGCCCCAGCGTTATCCAGATGGGCAACATCTCTCATATCTCCTAACACAACATGAAGTCTAGATAAAGAGAGATAAACATAGCAGATAAATGGAACTTCTCCATTACTAAACAGAAAATGCTTCATTGAAGCCTGTTTCACTGCAATTTCAATTTGTCAAAAAATTTCATGGAGAAGTTCTCCAATCAAATAAATTTTAGATAAATTAGGATGTTGCCGCCCAATATTCCTTCTGTAGAGATACATAATGCACAAAATTAACATAGAGGCTCTTTGACAGTGTGTACCTGAAGTGCTTCCCTTTGTACCATGTGTGACACAGTATTTCACAGTAACTTTAGACCATCAAAAGAGATTTTCATATATCATGTGGTAACAGAGAAGACCAGATTTTGAACCAAATTATCTCTGCAGTAGCAAGGTGGTGATGGGAAGGACCAGGCTACCGGTATTTTGTGTTGAAATGATGCATTACAGCAACTAAGCATTTGTATTTGGATATGACATCTACGCATTTGCCCAAGCACAGTATCTTGGAGTTTTCTTTCTTTCTTTCTTTCTTTTTTAATATTTCTCCTTTTCCTTGGCCCCAGCTCCGGTTATTTGGTAAGCTTTGTCCGCTCATCTTTCTAAATATATCAGTGGATCAAGGGTGTCTTATTGGCCATTGTAGCAAGCCCTGAAGGAAAATGTTCTTGGAGACAGATCATCAGGAAAGGTCACTTCTGAGAGATTGTTAAAAATATTGTCAGTGACAGGGATGTGTTATCTCAGCAACTGTGTGCGGACTTCAGGGAAGAGAGGAATAAAATCAGCACAGGTATGTAAAAGGCTTCTTTTCTCCTTTGATTTAACTCTTAATAATTGTACAACTGTTTTGAAACGTCTCTTAGCAGTGCGCCTCAACAGAAAATGAATGAATACATTTACATATTTAAACAATTAAAGGTGTTAAATCTAACTAACTGTGCATAATTATAACACAGTGAATACGCTAAACAAATTATAATTTACAATTGAAATGATCACTCTGTAATTCAGTACTAATCTATGTGACTCAGCAAAAGATAAACGTTTTTAGGTGTCTTTCCAAACATTTGATGTTGATGTTTTTTATTTTTATTTTTTCTATAAGCTTGGTGGAAAACATAAACTTCTTACTAGCAATGCAATCCATGGAGGAGAATTCTTGTGAACTGTCACAGGCTATGACCACGGCTAGCAGGTCTTGTCATCGTGCAGGGTTTTGCCTCTGCCCCCAAGGACTTCATGACATTTTTGCACAAATTGAGCTTTCCCTATTCAGTAGCTTACATGGGACTGTAGTTTTTTTCTTTTTTTTCCCTTTTCCCTGCTGTCACTTCTCAGCCATCAGCAATGTCTCACAGTGCTTCAACTTGCCAAATAATGAGGTTTTGTGATATTTTCTCTGCCTGACTTGTTTGGAGTCACCCTGCTTCGACTTATCAGTCACGACGTGGTTTGGCTCCCTGTCATTCACCCTCTCTTACAGACTAGCCCCATAAAGCTGGATTGTAATGCCAGTGACTCCATTGCCACTGGGTTCACAGTGCATCACAACTGCGGAATTGTCTTGAGAATTTTATTTTGAGTAGAAAGTATGAGCTGGAAGGCAGAGGACAATATGCTATCTGTTAGCATGCCAAGGATGTGCTCACTCTCCTCATTCGCCTCTCTAGCTCATCACCAGCACATCATTTGATTGGCATTCCACTAAACTAATACACGTTCATCATCAATTTCAGCTGGGACTTTCCAACTTTCTGTCTTGACTAAAATGGAATCTTCTCAGTAGTGGATGACACGTGACCTACGACGGTCTTCAGGGAAGATTGTTAACCTAAAGCAGCCCTCACGCTCTGCCTTGACTAATGCCCAGGGCTGCACAATGATTCTTGAGGAAGAAGCCTGAGGGTTTTGGCAATAACACAGTCCACTGAAAGCAAAGAGGTTTATAAAGGGCTAAGCACATTTGAAATAGCCAAGGAAACAGGAAATAGTCCCAAGCAGTTATTAGTGGTAACCATGTTTGAGATTCATTATGTAGTAACCTGAGAAAAAACAGGCTTATAGTTTAGAAGGTAGAAGGGTCACAGGCAAAGCTATTTATTCCCCAATGATAAATAGCATGTCTTTATTTCAGTACACTAAATAATATGATGATATTGTTTGGATCTGTCTGTCCTAAGATTGGTGTCTAACTTTATCAGACAACTCTGAATTTTTGTAGTCTGTTCTTTTGTTTAAATTAATTACATATTTTTTTTCAATTTTATGTCATTGATGAAAGAAGTGGTTATTTTGAAAAAGGGGAACTAGAAAATGTAAAAATACAGAAAATAGATCACTCAAAATTTTATGTACATAGGGACAATAATTATTTATATTTTGGCATTTTGTATGTGTATATCTGTAATTAAAATAGAGAAGTAACTACCACTGTCATTATTGCACAAAGACCATATTATCATTATCCTGTGAGCCTTTCCAAATATCTCATGGAGACTGTGTGCATCTTCCTCCTGAGATAGCATTTCATTGTCTATAAATAACTCAGAAAATATCTAGTAGCATTTCAAGGCTAGATTTATCGTTGTCTTATTAGAAAGAACATTATTGCAATCACAAAAACCATAACCTACACCTAGTGGGCATCGTGATTAGTTTCCTCACTGAATTGTTTTCTCTCTCTGTCATATATATTTTAATCCTTGTCTGAAGGTTGCTTAATGCCATTAAACATCCATATCATCATTCGGAGAATTTATCTGGCTATTGTCTTGAGACACCCCAAAGAAGCCTGTGCACAGTCAAAAATTGTTCATGTCTAGTTTCTACTTCAAAGAGAGTTGACCTCCACGTAGCAAATGGAAATTTAAAAGAACGAAAAAAGTGTTAACATGAGATATTCATATCAGATAAAACAGATAACTTAACCCTAAAATTACTAAGGGTTTGTAATGACCACACTTTATGCCATATTTTTTTGCATGGGAAGGTAGAGTACTGGAATTCAGAACATGATGACATCATACACGAACAATTGCAACTCCACTGCTGTTAGGATTATGCCAGTTGTGTGGTTTCTGCTGTCGTGGGGGGGGGGAGGCGCTGATGCAACTAGGTGACGGATATGAAGTGACCTTGCTCTTCTGATTTCTCCTCTTTCCAGGTAACATATTTCCCTTTGACAGTGTTTTTCTCCAGCCATAGTTACCAGCATATCATTCTGGGAGTTCTCAATATTAATTTTATTCCTAAAAAGTATTCTGAGATGCCAGGAGCTCAAGATATTAACAAGGGTTATAAGAACAAAGAATTTGACCAACAAATATATTTAGAAAAAATATAATAATTTATATTCAATAAAGTAGGACAGATGTCTTTAACTGGGGAATTTAATATGCTAATGTGCTTTATGAATTTTTATGATTTCTCAGATGTATTTGCCTATAGATACCTTATGGAGGCATCTTACTATTTGTTCCTTAGAATGTCTTTGTAAAATCTTGCATTAGCTAATTAACTGTAGATCCTCTGGGTCCCCTTTTTAATCTTGGTAGTGATTATAGTTTCCGTTGGCAAATATACAATAAGCTTAAGATCAGCTCCTCATGGGTATTGTGAGTTGTGTCCAGAATTCTGTTTTCTTGTTTCTCTATTTAGAGCAGGATGATTCCAGAGGTGGTTAATCTATGCCTTGGCCAATGAGGAATCTATAATCTAGTGCTAGGTGGGGTGTATGCAGTCCTAGACTGTGTTTTGAATTCCCACCTATTTCCAAATCCACTCCCCAAGGAAATTTTTAATCTGCCTAGGATAAACTCTTATCAGTTTTCACTTGCTTTTGTTAGGCAACTGGAAAGTTTGGTTATCATCACTCGTATTGGCATGTTGTAAACTATAATATAGTAATAAAGAACCCTACAATTACTGACTTAACATTTACAGAAGTCTGTTTTTTCTTATGTGTATCTGGTGAAGATTCTGCAGTATTTCAGGACTGTTCTGATCCATGTGGCAAATCAGTGATTTCAAACTACTCAAACATGAGGCCTCCATGTTTATTTATGAAGGAAAAGAGGAGGGCTTCACAAATAACAAAGGGGATGGACAATGCTTATGCTAACACAATTTTTCAAGGCTGCTCTTGAGTGAAAACAATGCATGTGTAAGTTTAGAATCCATACGTGAACATATAACTAAGTGCTGTTGGCAAAACTTATCAATGTCTTTCTTAATTTACTTTTATACATTTTTATAAGAGTTTCATTTTTGCTTGATCAATAACCATGTTTAGTTCCTATTTTGTGAAATGTACTGAATTCATCTCTGCATATGAAAAACACAGAAAGGACTTGATTAGAAAAGGAACACCAATTCTAATTTTAATTTCCAACAGAGAAAAAATTCGTGATTAGAAATACATACAAAAAAATCCGCAGGATCATTAGGTAATGTGACCATATTGTCTTTAGTCAATTCTGCTTCAGTCAATAAACAGGCTAAGCTTACCATAAAATTAGGTAGGAAAATAATTTGGACTTTGGTTCTCTTCCACCTGCCTCTTTTTACTCTTGATTCTTATCTTCCTCAACCCTTTCACTTTAACTAAACATTCTCATGATGTGTATTAGAAGCCAGATCTAAGTCAATATTTATAGTATTTTTGCTACAATAGTTACAGATGTTCCAATAAAGAAAGTAAAATAGTACCTATAATTTTAAAGCAGAGGGTAGAAGCTCTATTAAAGCTGCTGGAGGTCAGAGATGACAGCTCTAGTGCATGTTTGCCTTTGTGGTTTGAAATTCATCATGCATACTCTCCTGATACGTTTTCTTCTCTTAGAAAATGAAATTTAGTCTTATATTTTCAAAATTCTCAGCTCAAAAAATAAAAGTCTCACTTCTTAGCATTTTATTTTCATTATTTCTAGGAGAAATTTACGAAGCATCGAGTCATGATGTTCTACTACAAATCTCTGAATTTCAATACTTCTGATATTAGGTTGCTTCTCTGAACTCAAATGGTTTGTCATTATTATTGTTCAGCTTTTTATTTGGCATTCATGTTTGTAGGAAAAGAGGATGCTAATTATTTTATTTGTATGTTATTATAATTGAAAAGTTATATCAACATAGTAAATACAGAAAACATGAAGGGTACTGAGATAAGCATGGGTTGAAGGAAAGGGAATTTAATATTGGTCTACAATTGTTATTTACACCTGTTATTTATAACCCTTTGCTGATAGGCAGGTTTGAAGTTACTCTTAAACGATGACATGAAAAGGGGACCCTGTTGATTATCCAATCCCAACCCAACAACCACAATCATATATTGTAGATTTGGGGTGAGGGAGAAATTCATGACTTCAGTGCTTTTGGTATTTTAGGTTTTCCCCGAACCCGTGAAAACTGCTCACACTATAGCTTTGTACTGCTTTTAGCTAACACCTTCATCTTATAGGGCTGCTAGAGCACTTTTCTGTGATTTTTAAAATCCACTTCAGTATTTCTAGATCCTTATGGTATAATTTTTTTTATCGGCTAATTGTAGTTGTTAACATTGTGGTCTCTTGTTCTTTGTTTTAATATCTTTACAGAAAATTATACAAATGCAAGCGTATATCCCTGCTTTATCTCACTACCTTTTATAATAAATATTAAAATAAAAATATGGCAGGTACTATCTGCCAATTTCACATAGCAGTGAATATTTGACAGGGACATTTGATCAAAAAGATATAAAAGCACTTTTGTGAATTAAATTTTTAAATGACCATTATATTCACTACAATGTCCGCATCTAACTTTCTTACCTTTAAAATTATTTGTATAATATTACTTGAAACAAGAAGTAATAACAATTGTTAATAAAGGAATTATTATTTATGCCAACAGATATCCTAAGTTTTCCCTTCACATATATCTATTAAAATTTTCATCAATAAGGGTTAATGTACTTAAAAAACTCAATCTTTTTAAAGTATTTCTTTCATATATATCCAGTTTTGGCTATTACAAAAATACTTCAATCTTGAGCAGCTAACTTTCGTCAAATGGTATAAAAATTACATTATATTCTTTGAATTCTAGGTCACTTTGGGAAGGAAAAAAGACAGAATTTCTCATCTAAGTCCAAAAACAGAAAAGTCATCTAAAATGTCTGCCTGCTGTGTGGTGGTTTACCTATTGTTAATACTGGCTCCAAGAGGTTTGTTTCCAATTACCTCCCGCAAGTTTTCTGTTTCCTATTGAGCCTCAGTTGACTGACATGTTAAATTATGCGTGATTAACTGAAAAGGGTCAGTTAAAATTTTGGCACTCAGTCATCATCTGTGCTTTGTACATTGACAGATCTCACATCATTTTCATATTTGCTTTGTAAATAGTGTGACGGTTAGGCTTTTCATAATGTTTGTTGTTCCCTAAAACTAGTGCTAGTGGTAGTCAGATTCTGTGAATATAAAGATCCATTCAGGAAACGATGAAGAATTTTGAAAATAAAACCTTCATTGGCTGGTGACAATTAATTTCTAGCATTCTCCTTGGTAATTTATGCAGGTGCGTGCTTACAGAATTTCTTTCACTAATATGCCACATAGAGCTTAATTGTATTGCAACAAATCTTTATTCTGAAAAGTAACTAGTAGTATTTTCCTTAACGTAAATGTGCATAGCTTCAAAACTTAAAACAAAGAAAAAGCAAAAACAAACTCCAAAAGAAGATATTTCTCAATAATTATGTTCATTAATCTTAAAAAAAAATAAAGAGAACATTATACACACAAGCTCACATATACATGCATATTCACAAGTGGAAGAACCTCTGAGCAACAAAGTCAAATGTCAATATCCTATATTAGAAAATAATTTCAAGGTTATAAAGGAAAAAAATATTATATGTGCACTGGAATAGTAAGGAAAACATCATTTTTATTATTATTGTGTATCCTGAGATAGGATGGACTCAGAACTCTAGCACATGATTATTACCACAGCAGAAGACCCAAGTGTTTTTTCTAAAATTTGTGTTTATTTTAATAATCTTTGTCTAGAATGTCTATCATTTCTATAAAATGGAGTGAAACCCTGGGAATCGTTTTTGTTTATGCAAATTACCCGACTCAGTTGGAGGTTCAAAGAATCATTCATGTTTTTCCTTGTAACTATTAATATGACCATACCATGGCAAACTCATCTTGTAAAATAAAATAACAAATGCCCAACTTATATAAACTCCCTACAAAGACAATTTTCCATAAATAAGTGTTTGAGAATTTTTTAAATGATTTTCTTTTACTAATAAGGTAAAAGTTTACTCAATTGATGTAGGTAAAATATGCATCTAAAATATCTATCAGAAAAATAAGCAGAAAAGGTTCCTATGATTAAAATGTTCATAGAGAAAACAGAGAGGAAAGCCCAAAGTTATGAGAAAGAAAAATGAGATAATTTTCTTGGCAATCAAATAACTACTTGGAACCAAGGATTGAATGAAGTAAAATCTCAGCCACACTTCCCTTTCTTTTCCTGAAAGTAAACAAACCCTGAGCTATTCTTAAGCTGTTAAAAAAATCAAAGGCAATGAAATTCTCACTTTTATGTATTTTGAATATAGACATTTTCAATTGATATATATTTGTAAAAACAGCTTTGGTTTTTCAGATTAATTACAACAGTGTCAGCATTTTGTGATTGAAAGTAAAGTGGAATAAAGAAACTAGTAGTCTAGATGACAAATACTTTAACATTCTTTCCTACGTTTCTTTTAAGAATAGTGTATTTGATTTTTTCTTTTTTATCTGGACTAGGAGTTATGGGGTCCTACTTTTAGCTCTTCTTGTTACTCATTATATCCATATATTTAAACAGTCTCTAGGACTCTTTGAGTATTCTTTTTTACTTCCCTTTAGAAAACTGTTTTTATTTCCATTCATGATTTCAGTGACCACTCTCACTTTTTCTTTTCTTCAATATATTTTTTTTCAGTAAAATATTTTATGTATTTACCCTCTTTTCTTTAATCTTGATCTATTTTCAAGATACCATCATAATATCTTTGATTGACTTATAGCTGGGTGAATTTGGCATTCAGTTTTCCCATTGTATGTAGCAATACCATTCAAATAGCTGACAAAAATACAAATAACCGCTGAAAATTTTCCATGTGTGATGTCATAATCTATTAGATTTAAGTTCAGTGAATTTATGATGGGAAAAATACATGATGAAACCATGATTAGGAACCTTATTAGTAATTTTCTGAAGGATAAAATAATGAGATAATTTTGAAAAGAATCAGAAAAACAATATTTTTCAGTCTAGAAAATGACAATTTTTATTACCAATAAACTGTTCATCTGGAAATTTTGGAAGGGATAAAACTTGGAACAATATTTTTAAAGACTTAAAGGAAAAAAAAAAACCTGTAAATTCCATGAAGACATTCTAGAAAAATATAAGAAAATAAATGCTTTGTCACTAAAAAGAAAACTGAAGATCTGTGGCAAGCAGAGGTACACTAAAAAAAGTATTAACTGTTTTCAACTTGAATGGAAATGATAGCTGAGAAAAATAAGAATTTGGAGGAAGACTGAAGAACTAATAACTTATGCATGTTTTGTTAAAGACTATTTTGGTTTAATTTATTTTAAATGAATATGACTATTTTATGTAAAGAGCATAACATTGTCTTTTAAGGTTACAATAATAAAGTTCATATAACTGTTGTAGCTTAGATGTGACAGTGTTAAATAGATTTACATGAGTGTTAAGTTTTCTGGCTTTTATGAGAATGGTTACAAAAATAACTATTAGAAAATTTTTAGAAACAAGTATATTGTACTTTTTAAAGTAATTGTTGGGAGAATTTCTTTCTGCAGTAGGTCCTAGGTTTTGGAGACTGAAGAATGAATCCACGGACCACAGATCAGTGGTAAGATAGGATTTATCAGGTAGAAAGGAATACAGAAGCAGTAAAAAGCACTAGAACTCTGGCAGAGGAAAAGAACCAAGTGGGAAAGTCTCACACAGGTCTTTGTTCTAGGGGTTATATATTGTTTCATAAAAAAGGGAGGTCTTGAGAATGATATTTGGCCAGGACTTGGCAGACTTCAATGTTGAAGAGTATATTAACAAATGAATGAAATCCCTCCAGTTCAGGGCAGAACTACCTGGTGTCCACTCAGAAGAGGCCTGGATTACATTAAATTGCCCAGGTCTAGGAAGGGGAGGGGGAAACCCTGAATGGGGAAACCCTGTGTCAATTGTCCCTGTCTGAGTGGAAGCCCTAATTGCTGTTTAGGGAAAAAGGGCACCAACTTGATCTAAAGTAATTCCTGTTGGATTGGGCAATGATAAAAGGGTGCAGTTAGAATTCTTTAGAGGAGGGCAATCCAGGTGTCCTTAATGGAATCAGGTCTTGGACTGGAACCATTGTTACCACTGTGGTCTGATGACATCATCTCTGGATGACACAAATCTGTTTAGCACATTAAAAGGTAAGGGTAGAAGAGTGAGAGGAGGGTGTTAATTACAGTGTCATGGGTACCAGGTTGGAAATAACAAAACCAGTTATTTTGAAAGAAAACTAAATTAACACTTTACTTGCTGTTTTCTAAATAATAACTTCAAATTTTCCTTAGGCTTATAAGTGTAGGTAGACAGTGGTTTTCTTCATGATCTGCTTCTGTAGGGAGTAGTGAGTTCCAGGATTTTCCTAGTGAATGCTGTAATCAGGAATCTATTTCTATAACTTATCACCTGTAGGAAAAGACAAAATTAATGGAAAAGGATCCTCTCAACTTGGGGTCAAGGAAGATGGATTAGAGGGAAAAGCTTTAATCATAACCAGACTCCAGGAGAGACAAGCCTTTTTAGTGTCAAATGGGAAAATATAGTTGGGAGATTTTTAAGGGTTTGTTAAAATTTAGCCAAAGAAGTAATATATTTTACTAATTTTGTCATTTTTTGATCTAATAATACATCATTAGTTAGAAAGGAACTTCCATATAATAGCTCTAATGGACTACAGTTCAGTTTGGGGTCTCAGACAATCACTGTCCTGGAGGTCTTCACCTCTGGTTACAGACTGCCCTTCAGTGGTCATCCTTGATACTGGACAGGGGCCCATTGGCTTGTCCTCCGAGGCAATGCTGCCTGTGGCAATTTTTTTTTTTTTTTCAGTTGTGGCTACCATTTTTAATGGAGAAGTGTTTTTTATTATTTTTTTTATTAAACGATAACTATTTACATTAATGCAATTCTGGGGTACAGTGTGGTGTTTTCACATACAATTTGAAATATTTTCATCAAACTGGTTAACATAGCCTTCATGTCATTTTCTTAGTTATTGTGTTAAGATGTTCATATTCTACTCTTAGAAAGATTCACTTGTACCCTTGTAAGATAAACCATAGAAGTGATCCCTCCAATCACCCTCCCTCCACGCATTCCCCCATCCTTCTCCTTCCCCCCTCCCTGTATTCTTAGGCTGTTATTAGGTTATAGATTTCATATGAAAGCTATATATTAATTTTATAATAGGGCTGTGTACATTGGATATTTTTTCTTCCATTCCTGTGATACTTTGCTAAGAAGAACATTTTCCAGCTCCATCCATGTGAACATGAAGGACGTAAAGTCTCCATCTTTCTTGTGTCAGTCTGACCACATTGATAGCCCTTCTTAGCTCTTCAGGTTCCCAGCTGCCAAGGAATGGTGCCATTTGTCAAAGTGCCATCAATAGAGCTGTCATTCCTTTTCTTGTCACTTCTTTATTCTCCTCTTCCTCCTGATCTTGATTATAAAAGACCACTGCGGCTTTTTTAATAAGTTTCTCTAGGTTATGATTAAGGCCTAGAGCCAATTTCTGGAGTTGTGTTCTTTAGTGTGGGCCACTTGAATGATAAACTTGTCTTTTAAAATAGTTTGGCCACTGAGGAGTTGGGTGTCACCTGAATGTGTTTTCTCGTTATCTCTCTAAGCACTCAAGAAAAGTGGAGTGACTTCCGTTTTGTTCCTGGTAAATGGTAGACAACCTGGAATAATTTACAGGCTTTTTCCTGGATTAATATAAACCCTATAGGATATGTGTTAGAAAATATTTGTGCCAAGAGTCACCTTGTTTCTCAGGGTCTCATTTGGGATCCTCAAAGGGAACTGATGTCTCCCGATGGGGTATTTGTCCCTTTCTTCAGAGGATATACTATTATCAGTATTGAGCATGAACCACAAATCGCCAAAATTTCTAGTCTTGTCTGAGACTTCATTCTTTTTATTTAAAGTTAAAATTTGATCTAGTAATAGCATTACATCTCTCCAGGAGACATCAAAGCTTTGAAAAACATCTGTGTACTTCTCTAGGTCATCAAAATTTTTTCCTAATCAACCTGGACTTATTTTTAATTAGCCTGAGAAAATGGAACAAATGTTCACGAGTTTCCCCTTTTGTCACCTGCAGTCTCAATGAAGGGGCATAAAGAAGGTCATAGATGCTTTATGGGGGGCCCAACAGGATTAGAAAAAACTTCTGTAACACACTCCTTCTTCGGTTTTTCTAAAGGCACCAAGGAAAATGTGAGAAAAGTGAATGGCAGATTTGAATTAGGTGGTGGTAGCATCTCTCCCGGAAATTCCTGGTCATTTGGGGACATTATTACAGCCAAGAGAGCTGGATCTATCTGACAGGTTTTACACAGTTGAGAGTTGTCTCTGAGTTAAAAGAATGCTTATGCATAGTGCATGTCAGAGAATTTTCCCTCTTGTTTACAGAGAAGAGCTAACTGAAAAGTGGTATCAAAATTTAGTGTACCCTCTGTTGGCCATTGTTCCCCCATTGGAGAGTCAATATTGAGGCCAGGTCAGGATTCAGAAAAAAAACACACATTTTTTCCTCAGTGTTTGCAGATCAAATACGTTCTAACACTTCACACTACAGCCCAGCAGTGTGTTCTCTTTACAAGAGAATATATTACCCATCTCTGGGGAAGAACAAATGTTCAGTGCCTTAATTATTCCCACCTCTATGTGCCTGGATTGTTAAAGTATCTTTTAACAAACCCAGGAAGTCTTCTGGCCAAACAAAAGGAAGCATCTTTCCAATGCTTGAGGAAGAATTCCTGAGGAGCACAGCCTCCCCAGTTCACATGCTTGTCTGGATTTCGCCATGACTACCAGTGTATTGCTTTGTACCTAAGGCTCTCCTGTGGTTATTGCAGCCAGCAGCACAGACTGAAAACTCAGGTATCTGGGAACCATAGTTCCAAACCTGGAGTTGTGCCACCTGATGAAAGTTCTGCCCCTTTCTGCACCTGTTATTGGGTATCCATGTCAATTACAGTGGGGATGAGCCCCACCCTGTAGAAAATGATTGGGCAGTGCTCACAGTGTCCTCTTTCATTTTTAATTAATAATCACTACAAGCTTTTTCTAAATTCCCAGTTACAAAGAAAAACAAACTTTTTTTTTTTTTTTAAATCATGGGCAGGTCATAAATGCTGTGTTTTCCAGCCTCCTTTCTTCCTGAAAAGTTGGCAAGGCAGCAATAGTCAAACTCAGTAAAAAATCAAGGTTGAGAGAAATGGGTTTGAGAGACATTTTAACATTTTTGCATTAGAATTAGTGACAACCAGCTGAAGTCTTGGAGAAACATGGAATGCCTTTGAACATCCCTATTTACACTAATAGACCAGGAAAAAAAATCAAATAGGCTAAAGTCTCAGTAAAATCTGGCATGCCTTTGAACCTTTCTTTTTACATCATTATACCAGAAAAGGTAATAGGGTGCCTAGAGTCTTTTTCTATGTCTTTCTTCATTTTTAAAGGTTTCTTTTCTTTTCTTTTTTTAACATGCAGAAAAGCCAATTGAATTGAATTTTGGAGTGAAAGGCAATGAAGAGCTTTCACACTTCAACACTTACAACATACAAAAAATACCAGAATGAGCCAGTACAAATTTCAGTAAATACACAAAATGAAACATACATTTAAACAAAGCACACAAAGTACAAGGATAGAGAGAGCAACAGGGATCAGTAGAGATAAGTAGAAAAGGTTTAAAAGAGCTGGGAAAGGACGTTTCCAGAAGACTATCTAGTGCCATGGAGTCAGAACCATTGTTGGGGACCTCAGGTCCTCTGGATGCCACATCTGTTTGTTCATTGGCTCTTCACCAGACAAAAATAGTGGATAAAGAATAGATTTAGAAGTCTTCTAACATTTGCTTTGGCTCCTTTCTTTTGGAGCCAAGGGAAATTAGAAAGTTTATTCCCCAATAGCATTTCATCCATGACTTGGAGGTCAGCAGCTATGCTATGTACTTAGAAGGGGCTGATGGGCATCTGAATTATTAATCTTTATTATTATAATTATAGAAAAAGCAGAATAGAGTTAAGTGGTCCCATTGTTTATCATAGATCTTCAGTCCTGGACAGACCCCAAATATATTATTGGTGGAATTTCTTTCTGCAGTAGGTCCTTGGTCTCTTCCCACAGGTCAGTGGTGAGATAGTATTTATCAGGTAGATAGGAATACAGAATGAATAAAAAGCACCAGCGCTTCTGGCAGAAGACCCAAGTGGGAAAGTCTCACACAGGTCTTTTTTTCTAGGGATTACATACTGTTTTGTAAAAAAGGGAGGTCTTGAGAATGACATTGGAAAGGATTTGGCCAACTTCAATGTTGATGAGTGTATTAACAAACGAATGCAGTACCTCCAGCTCAGGGGCAAAAGCACAGGGCATCCACTTTAGAAGAGGCCTGGCTTAAGTGAAATTGCCCAGGCCTAGGAAACTGTCTAGCCTTGAATGGGGGAACCTTGTGTCATAATCACTAAACAGATAATATAAATTGTTAGAAGAAAAATATCAATAGGTAAATTAAAATGGAATTCTAAGAATTATTTAAAGATTAACTTGTACCACTTCAAAGAATTATAAGTAAATAAAATAAGTCTTTTCTCTTTTCTTAGGATCTTGCATGGTCACTGATTAATAAGCAAAACAATTGCAGTGACATGCATGCCCCATTTAACTGGTTAAATAGTGTGTGCTACACTTAACCTGATAGAGCATAAGTACTCATTCCTCTGTTATCCTTAAACCCTACTGTTTTGGTTCCTGAAAAAAAGGAAAACAAAACAAACAAACAAAAAAAGACAAAAAGAAATTGCTATCTTGAAGGCTTTTGTAACTAAGGGTATGTTTTGGTGGAAAGATAGAGGAGAGAACTGCTGATTAAACTATTTCCAGTTTATAAAAGTAATTATATGTTTGTTTAACTTAACTCAAAAATGGTCTAGAAGTTTTTAATTTTGAAAGTGTTAGAACGTTCCCAGACAACCAGATATAAGCCTTATTGTACTTTCAATTCTATGATTTTAGATTTTTCTTTTATTTGTGAGCTCCTAAGTGTTCCACAGAGATTCACATGATTCCAAATTATGTTTTGAAGGAAAACTGAGCATCATAAGCAAGCAAATGACACACCAATGAGGAAATTACAAAGCACCCAAATCAGGAAAGTGAATCATACCCTTGCTTTGTAATCTCAACCACACTAGTCTCTTAATATAGTTTTCACATTAGTAAATAAAAATACTGAATTAGATGGTAATAAATGAGTTTTGTTTTTGAAATCTTGTTATTATGATAATAGACTTCATTTCTAGGTCATAAGCCAAATGTTTCATATATATAACTTTATTTAAGTTTCATTACAGATTGCAAGAGAGATAACATTTTCCCCACATAAAAAGCATGAAAGTGCATTTCAGTGCCACTCTTTGATTTAGGAGCCAGCAATTCAAACTAAATCAGGCATTGAAGCTATGTGCCTTGTTTTAAGAATTTGTGGGTGGTTGGTGCATGCAATTCTGAGTCAAAATGATTACATGTTAACATAGAGTGGAACCAAAATTCATCAATGATGTAGCCAACTTCTACTAAACAATTGGTTACTAAACACTTCACATGAAATGAATTCTACCATGTTAGTTTTAAAGCTAAAGAAAGATTAAAATAGACTATGTCAAATTATCTAAAACATTTTATTAAATTATATTTTTTATTCACAAATATTTTGACATCTACATAATGTGTAAGAATCATGTTTGAGTAAATGTTTATTAATAATAAATATCCACAAAGTAACAATTGAGAAAGAAATTCAGAAGACATGTAATATTTATAATATCATTTTAAACTGGCAACATCATGCCAACTTTCCTGGCACTAGAGAATCGGAATTTTTTCCTGATAACTGCTCATAAATTTAAACACGTAACTCTAGCTTTGTGAATTCTTTCTTTCTCACTCATATGATAAAGTAATTGAAGTCTATTGTCTCTGATATTGCCACAATTTCTTAGACAGTATGTTCACAAAACAGAGAAATAATGCCTGAGATGTTTGGGTTAAGTCATGAAAATTGAATTCCGTGGAGAAAAAAGTTTGAAAATTTCAGATATTTAAAAAAACCTTTCCAAAGCCATTTTTTAAATTATAAAGTGACTGGTTCTCTCAGAGGATGATGAAACATAACATTTTTCTCAAAATGATTGATCAATAAGCCATGTTCTGAAAAGCAGATTTTGAATTCTTTTCTTGAGACACTCATTAGAAAATGATGTTTCCTTAATTAATATGTCTACAGAAAAGGGAGATTCCATTTCAAATTATATTCTAAATCAGAAAGAGATGTGTCTAAATGTTCCTTATTTGATTAAACTTACATGTCATCTGGGGTTATGATATTCCCTTGATTAAAAAATGTATGAGTGCAATATGAGTATACTATACTAAGACTCCTCTCACAACTAAGACCAAATACTAGCTTATCTTCTTTCTTTTTTAAAAGATTGATACAATTTAACAAGTTGTAAGAAAACTCATGATCAGCTTAGAAGGAGACAGTAATGGCCACATTGACCTCATCTGAGAGTTTGTTGTTATTGTATTTTCTGATCAATAAGGTAATTTTAATTAATATTCTGGTGAAAAAAAGACACAATGAATCTGGAAAAATAATGCCATTAACACTTATGTGAATTAGATGCTTCATATTTTATTCCTTAGTTATCAGTCATTTAACTTGTTTTTTAACTTTTGAAATTTTGGCTTAGTGTTCTTGAATTTTATGTGAGCTAGTTTAATAGTTTCCTTCCCCTCAAGCATAGTGGATTAATAATAATTGGATCTTTGAAAAGAATAAAGTGTTTTATATAAGCAGATGAAAAGTGGTTCTCTAGAAGATCAAAAGTGTGTTCTCTTATAGAAGATGTTTATATAGAAAAAATAAGATAGACACAGTCCAAATTGAATAAGAGCTTAAATACAATTTTAATAAAAAGCAATGATTAAATCTCATGCAAATGTTTCCAATTAAACCCTAATGTGTAAACACCATGCAAGTCACAGGGACAAATAATTTGCAAATACCATTTTATGAAATGGAAATGATGTAAATAGTTTTTGAAATGGGAATTATTGGTCATGTAATGATGACATTATTCCATTATATTTTAATTAGTATTACATAAATCATGTAAGGTTTATAAACCAAGTCAATAATTTATTTATGGTAAACAAATTTTTGTACTGTGCTGTAACATTACTTATTACTCAGATTTATTTAAAACCTACTATTTCAGCAAATAACTTATCTATTCCACAACCAATTTGAAGCTGTTTATAAATCTTCATAAATATAAATATATATATATTTTTTCTCTTCAAACTCTTGGTAGCCAAAGTAGAGAAAGTTATAAACATAATATCACTAAAGATCTTTTACTTCTGCTATTTGGCATTGAGATGGTGATTGAATACTAGTAAGAGATGATTTACATAATATATTTCTGCAAAAAAAAAAAAGTTACATATTTTTCACATTCAAAACTTCAGGCCAGCTTTGTTTTATTCTTTTTTTGCAGTTTTGGCCAGGGCCAGGTTTGAACCCACACCACCCACCCGCAGTATATGGGGCTGGCACTCTACTCCTTGAGCCACAGGTGCCACCCTAGCTTCATTTTTCTTAGAAGAACCTTGTCTTAAATGGTCAAAGTGAGAAATATACAAAAGCTTATTGTAGAAATTGTAAAATTGTTAACTGAAATGTATCATACAGTGCAGTTCCAGGAAGCTCAAGAAATAGTGTGATACAGTCATAAAGTCTAAAAATAAATGTGCACCATACTGGCCTGTGATTATAGAAAATATCGGGTTCGTATCCCCAGCCTGGACCGCCAAACAACAATGACGGCTGCAACCAAAAAATAGCCAGGCGTTGTGGCGCGCGCCTGTGGTCCCAGCTACTTGGGAGGCGGAGGCAAGAGACTCGCTTGAGCCCAGGAGTTGGAGGTTGCTGTGAGCTGTAATGCCATGGCACTCTACCCAGGGGGACAGCTTGAGGCTCTGTCTCAAAAAAAAAAAAAAAAAAAAAAAAAAAATATCTGGTGTGGTGCCATAGGAAGTGGAGTACTTTGGGGGAGTATAGAATATGAAGAGGGAAGAAGATAAACCATGGTGGTTCTTGAGTGGGAGAATACAAAAGTTTCAAAAAGCCAATATGATGAAACTAATGACATGAAAACAGTCTGAAGTCTTCACTGGACCCTGCAGGTATTTGTTATATTCAAGAAGGGATTTGTGAAAGAACATGAAAAACAGCTGGTTATTCACCAAATAATTAAAACACAACGCTTATGGATGGGGGAGACAATCCTGGGTGAGAGATAGCAATCAAATAATTTTCAAGGGAGATTTTATATGTTCACACATTCTTTAGATCAATTATCATAGCATTAAGGATTGAAATCATCCTGGGGCCAGAATTCTTGCCTTTAAATCTCATAGAAAGTTTTCTTTGAGGAAAAGACATGTTTTTATTTTGCTTTACATGTTGGCACTTACTTGCTCAAATATCTTCAAAGATTTAATGTTTCCTGTAGGATACAGTAAAATTGCTTTAACATGTCTTTAAACTCCCATATACCGACTCAATATCATGTTTTTGTGGAGCATTCACATTTTCCCCTCTATGAGTCCTGTACACCAACTAAACTTACTAGAGGCAGTTCAAGCAACATTCCTAACATAATTCCTTCTCAGACCAAGGAGAACACACTCCCCTATGCATGTTAAATTCCTATCCATCCTTGTGATCCTTTATTTCTAAGAAGTCTTCAGTGGACAATTCATTCTCTCTTTTTTTTTGAGGCAGAGCCTCAAGCTGTTCCCCCGGGTAAAGTGCTGTGGCATCACAGCTCACAGCAACCTCCAACTCCTGGGCGAGTCTCCTGTCTCAGCCTCCCAAGGACCACAGGCACCCACCACAACACCCGGCTGTTTTTTGGTTGCAGCTGTCATTGTTGTTTCACGGGTGGGCTGGATTTGAACCCGCCACCTTAGGTGTATGTGGCTGACGCCTTAGCCACTTGAGCCACAGGCACCGAGCCAGACAATTCATTCTCACATAATCAGTAATGCTAGTCCAGGCCACAGAAACATGGAATTTGCAAGATGTCCTACTTAAATGATTAATTTGTATGTATTTTTTCTAATATAAAATAATATAATAGTACTGTGGTTTATTTATTCCAATATATTATCAGTTGTAAAATTTGGCAGTTGTTAAAAAATAACTTTCAGATGAATAAACACCTTATTAAAAAACCCCAAGCATTTTAACTAACAAGTCATGTTATGTATTTATCTATTATCATTATAGGTCCCCTTTTCACATTCAAATTTCTAAGCGTGAGTCCTGTTCACATTCAGTCTTCCAGAGATTTTTCTGAAGCTGTATTTTACCATTTCAAGTAACACACTTGAACATGGCAAAGCACGTTCTTCTGATTGCTGTCTAACATTTCAGTATGTTTACATAGAAAGTATGATTTCAAAGCATAGGAAATACAAGCTCTTTCCCCCTAAAATTTCTATTAATTTTGTTTCTTTATGATATTTGCTAATTGATTTAGAGTATACAGTACTAAATATTTCTACTTTTACATTTTTTTTTTTTTTT
>NW_003852431.1:2362834-2376801 GCF_000181295.1 Otolemur garnettii
TTGTTGTTTGGCGGGCCCGGGCTGGGGATTCGAACCCGCCACCTTAGGTGTATGTGGCTGGCGCCTTAGCCACTTGAGCCACAGGTGCCAAGCCAACAAAATGATTTGATATCAATATTTTAATAATTGTGTGGGGACAAATGGCTGTTAGCAAGTACTGCTTGGGAAAAATAGGAGCATAACATCCATCACTCTATGAGAACATGTGACAGTGCAGTCACTTTTTTACACCACTATGTGTGCTTGTAAGTGTGTGATGCATACTCACTAAAGGAATGGCTGCAAGTTCACAAGTGCACACACAAACACATTAAGCATAGATTTTAAAATTCAGTAAGATATCAGATGTTTGTAAGCTCCATTTCCCCACAATTCTAAATATATAGTAAACTTTATTTGAATTTTGCATTTTAGTGATACTGAGAACTTAGTAATGTAATTGAAAAATGTATTTGATAGACTTTTTAGTAGATTTGACACATCCAAGAAAAATAAATCAGTGATTATCAAAAAATCCTTGGAGCAACTATCTAAACCAGTGGTTGATAGGAGGTCTGACAATTAAATTTGCAAACTTGCCACTGTGTGCTTATGTGGGTAGCACTGTACTAACAACCTGGTAAGAATTCATAACCTTGGTACATCCCCTAACAGTCTCTCAAAGTTGTGTTCATGTTGACCTGTGGTGGTGTACTGCGAGTGGTGTTCATTATCGTTACATGTTTTCATGTGCTATCTGAGAATGTCAGAGCTTGAATTAAAGCAAAGAATAAACATTCATCAATTTCTTGCTAAACATGGCAAGAATGTAAGTGAAATCCAGAACTTATTAGACCAAGCTTGTCAGGATAATTCCATGAAGAAACTGGCAGTGTACAAATGGATTAAACTTTTTTCTCAGGGGAGAGAAAGCATCACTGATGAAGAGAGCCTAGGGTGACCAGTGACAAGCAGAACTGATGAAAACATTGCAAAATTCATTCAACCGTATGTCAAAACTGTCTGACTCTGAGAAGCATAGCAGACCAAGAAAACTATTGACAAACAGTTAGGAAAGTCTTCACTGAAAATCTTGGCATGTGGAAAGTGTGGGTCTTTCCTCATGATGCTAGACCAGCTCACACAGCACTCTCTATGAGGAAGTTTTTAGCCAGTAAACAAATAAATGTATTAGAACACCCTCTCAACCCAACTGGATCCCCAATTACTTTATTTACCTGAAGATAAAGGAAATTTTGAAAGGAAGAGACATTCTAATGTCCCTTCTACTGATGGACCCAAATGTTCTGGTAACGGAGGAAGTCACATTAAGTGATGTCCACCATATCAAATTATATTTCAATCCTTGAAATTGCTAGTTTTGTCTCCCAGCTAGCCTCCAAATTGAGTCCTCTGAAGTTCATTCCACATACTTATTCCAAGACCTGCCATGACTTCTTGAAGAGAAACATGATAAAATCAATTAATCTCATGAAATATTTCCATTGTATGGCCTCCTTTTCTGTAAAATGTCTCTACTTTTTAGAAACAAATTTGAATGAGATGCCATAGTAATTAAGAAGACGATTTTGAAACTCTTGAATGGTAGTTCTGGGAAAGGTGTGGTGGGTTAACGGTAGTAAATTTATCCCTGGGATAAGAGTTTTTTTCCAGTGAAGATAAATTGCCATGCACTACATTATGGACATAGCCCAATATAACTAAGCATCTGAAATTATTAGATGGCTGTCTGGGAGACACATAACATGGTTTATATGGCCTTGGGCCCTGCTGGTGAGCTCTACTCCATAGCAGCTCATTAGTTCTCAGTGTTAGCATGTCAGGAAGAATTATCTTTCAAACCTCTCAATGTTTAGATCCTCAGTGATCCAGACATTGGAGATAAGCCATGAGGTCGTTAATGTGAGCTGCAGAAGGATGGTGCAGCAGTTCACGAAAGCAGAGGTTTACTGGAAATGAGTCACTATCTCATACAATGACTTGTGCCTTAGGAAACTGGTTTGGTTTGATCTCATTTACAACTTTCACTTGAGCTCTGCAATCCAACAATAAAAATGACTATTTGGATCAGATAGCCACAATTTCTGACAAACATTTTAGTAGTCACAGTCATTTGATAGCTCATGTTTACATACTCAACCTTTGTTAGCACTCAGTAGCAAGCCAAGTTCTATTTTCATAAGACTTCTTGAATGATGTGTACATGGATTTGCCCCTAAAGTGTCTGCATTGGGTTTTTATGCTATTAGTGCTTAACACATTGCCCATACATTATATATTATCTTAAATAGTCAAAGATAATCTCAGTGGATCATAAAGGCAAGATCACAATGCTCTTTGCCCTGCAGCACAGACCTGCTAGAGAACCTTATCTTTTATCTCCTGAACCCCAGAAGGCTTTGGCAGTCTTATGTGTTATTTGGTCATAGGTCCCAGTGGCGCACCTAAAAGTACATCATCACATTCCATGGGCTCCTTGTGTGCCATTTTCTAATTCTGATTAGATCGTTAATATCTTCACACTCAAACAGATCAAGTAATCAATCTTAGATTCCTGTTTTATTTATCGGTGGTTATTTCCTGCAATTATTCTGGTGGCTGACTTTTATTGATTTATTTTTACTTAAACAGACTATAAAGGATTTACATTCTAGAAATTAAATGATTTGGGGAATAATTTGGGAGGTTGAAAATAAGTGCAACCTTGATCTGTCAGTGTTGACTCAAAGCATAAAAACAAATAAACATGACACTGAGACGCAGTCTACAATGAGGGCTGCTGATACTTTTGCTGGCAGGGCTGTGATCCCACCAACACTATTGATACCAGAATTTTGTCTTCAGTAGGTCCTTGGTCTCAGTGGTTCAGAGAATGAATCCATGGACCACAGATCAGTGGTAGAACAGGATTTATTTTACAGAAAAGAGAGAAAAAAGCAGCAAAGCTCCTGGCAGAGAGAAAACCCAGTGGGAAGAAAGTGTGCGCTCTCGCTCTCTCTCTCTCTCTGCTTGGATTCTTTGTCCAGAGGTATATATAGTCCCATTGGTCCTCTGTAGATACATTTCCCCAGGACTTGGTAATAAATGAACGGATACAGTCCTTTCCACTATGGCAAGGTGAATGAATTCATTAATGAATAGATACAGTCCCTTTTGTTCCCAGGCCTAGGAAACATGAAATTGAGGACTAGTTTTAATAAGTATAAGAAAAAGAGTAGGCAAGGTGGAGTGGCTCACACCTGTAATCCTAGCACTCTGGGAGGCTGAGGTGGGTGGATCGCCTGAGCTCACGGGTTGGAGACCAGCCTGAGCCAAGAGTGAGACTCCATCTCCAAAAAATAGCCAGGCATTGTGGCCGGCGCTTGTAGCAAAATGATTGAACCCCAGAGTTTGAGGTTGCTGTGAGCTGTGATGTGACAGTCCTCTACAAAGGGTGACAAAGTGACAATAAACACACACACAAAGAAAAAGAGAGTAAAATGAATGAAGAAGGGAGTGAGGAGGGAGAAAGAAAAGAACAGAGACACAGAGACATAAAATAAACCTGAATTTCTTCTATTCCAACTGACTCTCCAGTCTCTCCAGTTCTGGATTCCGGTTTCTGAGACATAGCTTCCTTCTATGTCTGCCTTGCAAGACAGGCCTGTAATTTTCTCTAAAATGATTAAGCCCTTTGAAATAGGTTTCTATTATTTGCAATTAAAGGAATATTAGATATCTTAACAGAATGTATTCATGATAAACTTTGAATAATGATTTATATGTGTATTTTCAATTTTTGGTATATTTTTAAAATGTTAGCAATACGTGAGTTTACTAGGGACATACATTCATGATGTTACATACAGTCAGAGAATTTCTATGGCCACAATTTTAGGAAGAGAAAGAGAAATGTACCAATGAAAGTATATATCAGAAGACAGATATGAGTTGAAATGTGTTAAAAATAATAGGAAACTATTGAAAAGAACTAGATTCCAATAGAATAGTTCACATTTCCTTAGTTATTCACATTTCCTTGGAGTCAGCAAAGTAATCCAGTACAGAAAGCATAGAATGAAGAAATTTCTGTACCTGTGTGGTGACCAGATCTCTCCATCAATGCGGTTTCACTCTTTGGAATAAACTGGATCATAATTTTCTGGTGCAAATGGAAGATTCTTATCAAATTATTGAACTTTATAACTTAAAGAGAACACTAAATTATCTCCAAAAGCAGACATATAAGGAGTATAGATGAATCAATCACTTTTTTTATAGGATAGAATCAGCCTCTATATGGTTCACTGATCTTGCATTTTCCGGATTGCAAAAAAAAAGAAGGATCTTTCACAACAATCTTTTATTTTTTTGCTCAAGTCTTAAAATCATTATAAGAAGTCAGTTTAACCAATAGCTGTGTTTTTGTGAAGACCTTATACTATAAATACTCAGGAGGGCTTTACTTACAAGGAATACAAGATAGAAAATGAAGCCACATTCTAAGGCAAGAAAAAGCATGTGTGCTATGAAGCATCAATATTAGCTGGGATTTATTTCTCTTTCGGTAAAGAATTTCCTAAGTTAACAAACTTCCAAGTTAAAAAACCTGCATTGCTAAGATAATATTTAAAATGTGAGGTAAATGACCTTTTCTGTAGGACCAGATAAGATTAAAAAATAATGACTGAAATGAGACTGAGTAAACTCACAGTGTTTGAAACTTATTTTAGTGCCCTGTATTTTAAAACTGTCCACTCATATGATAGGTGATATCCTTCATTTATATTTGATCTTGGGAAGGATATTTTTCCTTTAACAAATCAAGGTCTATTTCTATATTATTCAATCTTGTTTCAGGAGTCTGATATTTAGAAATGTATTCATTCATTATATCAAATTTTAAAGTATCTGTGTTCTATGGAACAATTAATCTCTTCTGTTTTGTCAGTTATTTTAAACTTAAAAAAGCACACACCTACATGCAAGCTATCTTTGGAGATTAATGTCTCCTAATTAAAACATTTCTGGGCAGGAAATTTAATATAGTGAATTGAGACACTATGGGGTCAGAAGCTCAAATCTACATCTCTACATCTATTATATCTTGATCTTCTCTAAAAGGCACCAACAGTATGAAAGAATGTGCTTCATTTGGCTTCTAGGCATAATATTATAATACTTTCCTTCTCAAATAAATAGTTCCCTATTGGTATTAGCAATAGGTTATATACTTTATTTTAGAAAATACACATCTGCTTCTTAGAATACAAAATAATGTGCTCTATTGTGCATTAGCAATGTTCAATATTTTTAACTTAGATAAAAAGTTTTCATGAAAAAAATTGGTAAGCATTTTAGAATTCATTTGTTATGCATTTCATCATCTTTAATTTTGAAGGGATTTATTAAAGTGTTTTTACTAAAACGAGATGTAGTTAAAAATCTCATGTTTTTGAAAGCACACTTTCATTTACCTTCTTGTATAAAATAAGAAAGGAACAAAGGAAGGAAGCGAAAAAATAAAAGAAAAGAACAAAGCAAACTTTTTTCTGAAAACAAAGACTTTACCCATAGGTGAGTGTTGAGGGTGGGGGTTGACAACCCTTGCTCAAAAGTCAGTCCTGATTGGTGTAATCCTCAACATATCTTATTCTTCAAGATAAAAGAAAATGATTTAGGGATTATTTATATGATCCCATTTAGGCAATAGAGATCCAGACCTACTTTTTCTTCATTGTTGAAAAGACTCAATTTTATCTTCTCCTGCATGGCAAGTGAGAATCTAAGAAAAATTTTGCACTAGCAAAAAGCTGATTAAACATGAACCATCACATAGGAAAGATCAAGAAGCAGAGGAACAGGGAACCACTCACCCCTCCAGCAGGAATGGTGAAGCCAATCCCCCCTAGCTTTTCCAGTCAAGTAAGGTAATAAATCCATGTTTTGCTTTCATCCAGGTAGATTTTGTTTCCTGATGTTTATGTTTTAAGAGTACAGAGTGGTTTTGGAAGGACCTCTATCATTTAAATTTTTATTGAAGTTACTAATTAGAGGAAAAGAGAAAAGGTTGTAAGTCTAAGTAGATTTTATTTACACATTTTACCGAACATTTGTTCTTTCCCACAGATGGGTAACATATTCTCTTGCCAAGAGAACAACTTGCTGGGCTGTATTCTGAAGCATTGTGACATGTTTGATCCCAAATCGCTGAAAAAAGAATGTATGGTTTTCTTGTGCACCCAGGCCTGGCATTAGTATTGATTCTCTGAGGGTGAACAATAATCATCAGAGCATAATCTAAATTATGGAAAACAAGAGGGGAAATGGTCTAAATGACCTATTGTACACTTTCTTTTTTTTTTTTTTTTCCCTCTGGGACAATCCCCAACTTCATGAAACCTGTCAGATAGATTCAGCTTTCCTGGCTGTAATAACTTTCCCAAATGACCAGGAATTCCTGAGAGAGACGCTGTCACCACCTAGTTCAAACTCACCATCTACTTCTCCCTTCCTCCGTGCCTTTAGAAAACCCCAAGAAGGAGTCTTTTCCCAGAGTTTCTTCCGTTCCTGCTGGGACCCCCTGAAAGCAACTGTATCCTTTCTTTATGTCCTGTAGTTGAGATTGTGGGTGGCAGAAGGAGAAATGGGCAAGTTTTCACTCCATTTTCTCTGGCAGATTTAAAACAAACTCAGGTTCATTTAGGCAAATTTTCTGATGACCCACATAGGTACACAGATGTTCTTCAAGGATTAGGACAAAGCTTTGACCTCTTTCAGAGAGATGTAATGCTACTATTAGATCAAACTTTAACTTTGAATGAGAAAAATCAAGTCTTAGATGAGGCTAGAAAGTAGGGTGATTTGTGGTTCATGTCCAGTACTCGTGGCTGTATGTCCTCTGAAGGAAAGGACAGATAGCCCATGGGAAGACAAGAGGTTCCCTTTAAAGATATTGAAAGAGATACAAGGTGACTTGTCACGTAAACATTTTCTAACATGTATTCTAGAAGGCTTTTGTTGATCTAAGAAAAAGCCTATGAATTATTCTAAGTTCCCTACTATTTCCCAGGAACAAAATGAAAGTTCCTCAACCTTTCTTGAGTGATGAGACAACACACTCAGTTGATACCTGACTCCTTAGAAGGCCAAATTATTTTCAAAGATAAATATATGGCTCAACACCTGTAACTCAGTGGCTAGGGTGTAGGCCACATACACTGGGGGTGGCAGGTTCAAACACAGGCCAGCCTGCTAAAACAACAGTGACATTTACAACCAAAAATTAGCCAGCCATTGTGGTGGGCACTTGTGGGCCCAGCTATTTGGGAGAATCAAAGAATCACTTGAGTCCGCGAAGTTGAGGTTTCTATGAGCTGTGATGCCTTGTCTACCCAACGTGACATCGTGAGACTCTGCCTCAAATTTATTATTCAAGCTGCCTCAGTTTTCCTTTAAAGAAAACTGCAGAAATTAGCTCTAGGCCCGGTTCATAACCTGGAGAATCTTCATAAAATGGCCACAGCTATCTTTTATAGTAAAGATCAGGAGGAAGAGGAGAATAAAGAAAGAAAAGATTAAAAAAAAAAAAAAAGGATGAGGAGAACTCTAGTAATGGCACTCTGACAAACAGCACCCTCAGGGGCAGAGGGAATCCAGAGGAGCGAAGAACAAGTGCTTCCAATGTGGTCAACTGGCCACTTCAGGAAAGACTGCCCCTGGAAGCACCACCTGCTGGGCAAGCCACTTGACCCCTGTCCAGAATGCAAGGGTGACCACTGGAAGGCAGCCTGTCCCCAGAGGTGAAGACTTCCTGGGGCAGTGACCCAGCAGCCCTCAAACTGGACTGAAGTGCCCAGGGTAATTTCTCATGGCTCTAGCTGTGTCATCACCCTCAAGCCCCAGGTCTGCCTCATAGTGGAGGGCCAGGAGACAGACTTTCTTCTGGACACTGGAGCAATCTTTTCGGTACTCCTCTCAACACTACACTGCTCTTCTATCCCCCAATCTGAAACTGTAGAGGGGGTGTTTGGAAAACTGGTTATCAAATTCTTCTCTCAGTCTTTAATCTGTAATTGGGAAGACTGGCTGTTCTCTTTCGCCTTCCTAATGATGCCTGAAAGTCCTGCTCCTCTTTTGGGGAGGGACATACTAACTAAAGCAAGAACAACCATTTATATGAATAAAGGACAAGAACCTATACTATGCCTTTCTGTCCTTATTAAAGATAGAAGTTAACCTGGAAGTATGGGCTACTGAGAGATAGGTGGGAAGAGCACCTGGTTGATATGCTCAATCAGTCCAAATTAAGTAAAAATATACCACCATCTATCCCAATAAAAACCAATACCCTCTAAAAGCAGAAGCTGAGAATGGGCTAAGACCTATAATACAAAATGCAAAGCAACAGGAAGTATTAATACCTTGCAATAGTCAATGTAATACTCCTATTCTAGGAGTGCCAAAGCCAATGGAACTTGGAGACTAGTTCAAGACCTCCACATTGTAAAAGAAGATGTCATGGGTGGCACCTGTGGCTCAAAGGAGTAGGGTGCCAGCCCCATATGCTGGAAGTGGCGGGTTCAAACCCAGCCCCAGCCAAAAACTGCAAAAAAAAAAAAAGAAGTCATTCCTCTTTGTCCTACAGTTCCCACTACATACATATACTTTATTATCCCAAATCCCTGAAAAAGCTGCCTGTTTCACAGTCCTAGACTTAAAAGATGGCTCTTTCTGTATTCCTTTTCATGAGATTTCCCAGTACCTCTTTGTTTTTTAAGACACTTTTGCCTCCAACACCTAACTCACATGAACTATGTTACCTCAGAGATTTAGGGACAGCCTTCACTTGTTTGGAGAATCCTTAGCCCAAGATTTGAGTCATCTCTCATATCCCACAGAGACTCTCATTCAGTATGTAGATGACATTCTTTTGGGAGCACCAGATGCAGAGGAATACCACAAAGCCACACAAGCACTAATAAACTTCCTAGCTGAATGTGGGTACAAAGTTTCCAAGGCTAAAGCCCAATTTTATGTCTGAAGTTCACTATTTGGGTCTCCAGGGCTTTTTTTGTTGTTGTTGTTGTTTGCTTTTTCTTTTTGCAGTTTTTGGCCGGGGCTGGGTTTGCCAAACAACAACAACAAAAAAATAGCGGGGCGTTGTGGTGGGCACCTGCAGTACCAGCTACTCTGGAGGCTGAGGCAAGAGAATCACCTAAGCCCAGGAGTTGGAGGTTGCTGTGAGCTGTGATGTCATAGCACTCTACCCAGGGCAATAAAGTGAGACTGTCTTTACCAAAAAAAAAAAGAAGAAATAAAAACAGATGAAACAAACAAAAAAAAAAAATTGAAAAAAAAAAAACTACATTGTACACCAAGAAATTAAAGAGAATTAAGGAGGAGTGATAAATTAAAACACATAGACTACAGCTATGAAATCAAGATGAAAGATAGTATAGTGTGCTTCTAACCTGGAGGCCACACCTGCAAATATGTTTTGTTAGAGTTCCTAGAATTAGAGGGAATAGAAGAAAAATTAAAGGAGATTGGAGTATGTCCACACAACAGTGATAAAAGCAATGTTTAGGCTTTGCATTCTTTATTTTATTTTTATTTTTAATTTACGGCCAGTGTTTCTGAAACCATAGAGTAGCTCAGACAGGAGGGGAGGGGTAAATTCACACCTATCATGTACAATGCACACTATTTGGCCGAGGAACACATAACTTTCACTAAAAGTGTATAAAAGCAATTCATGTAACCAAAATATTTTTACCCCCATATTATTCTAAAATAAAAAAAAATTAGGAATGTGAATGATTTCTGTAGATTCAGGGGGAAAAAATGAGCTTGGATAAAGAAACTTATATCCAATATATCCAAAAAACTCTAGAAGGATCTGTTTTATTAAATATCAGAGCAAAAATATCTTAAAAACCAGAGCAAAAATATTTTCAGTGATATTAGATATTATATTTTGGTATTTGATATTTCAAAAGATAACCGGAGGTCTTCAATACTTCCTGTTTCCCTCTTATTAGGAATGGGGGATTTTATTACAGACAATCATCAAAACGTTATGTTTTCAGGCAAAATGCAAATGGCACTATTATTTGTATTTGCATCATTTCTATGATCTCAATTTTGTGTGCATGCATTTCTTTTAAGCTGTGATTTAACTTCTGTTTTTATTTTAAAAACCAATAAATATCCTTTCAAAACATTAAAAAGACAAAAATCTAACTGGCAAAATGAAAAGCTACAGCGAAAGCACTTTGCTTTTTAAAATGGCGATTTAAAATGATTATTGTAAGTTAATTTTAATATTCTATTTTGATAGCATCATTTGTGGGGGTATAATTTTTTCATACTCCTGCCTAATATTTTTACATTACATATAATACCCATGTCACTTTCTAAGTATTTCAAAAAGTAGAAAGCATAGAGTTCAAAATGTAAAAGCCAAGTTCTTGGGCAATTCATTAAAGTAAAATATTTGACCCTCACTACCGCATCAAGCAGAAGAAAAGGGAAATCTGCATTAGCTATGCTCTAATAAATACCAGTGAAATTACCTACAAGGTTTTGCAAAGTATCTGTGACTAAATGTGTGGGTGCGAATTAAATCAAATAGTTTTAAAAACTAATTTACATGTTTAAAATGGGTGATTAATTCTCACAGACGAACTGAATCCTGTTATTCTCAGTCAAACTTTCACTTCTCTTTCTAAGAAATAATAGGCAATTTCGAACGAGAAGCTGTCTAGATTTTAGTGTAATATGCATCATGACTCACAACTCTTAAATTTATCCTGCTACAAAAATTTTAAGGTTATATACATAGAAAGAATTAAATATGATTAAATTATTACAAGAACTTTTCATGCATTTCTATTCCAAGATCTATATTGTTATATGGATGTATACTCAAAAGGGAATTCCCAGGCTGTGTCTGCAGGGGAGTATCACTGAGCTTTTATATATACACAAATGGATTTAATTTTGATTGTACTATTCTACAGCAAAATTTTCTCTATTCGCTTCAGAATAATTAAATAATTATCATGGTTTAAAGTCAGTATCAAGCAACATACAGTTCAGACTAAACATTCTAAAGATAGGGCTATTAGTTAAGTTTTCAGATAAAAACTCTGTTTGTAGCCCCACTAAACACAACATAAAAATCCAAGGGTTTTATTGGTTTTATTGGTTAAATGTGCACTGATTTCTAAGGTTGTGATGATTTCAAACGTCCAGATGGTAGATAAAAATCAATTCATTTATAGCAACATAAAAACTTAGAAAGAGTTCAGATTCAATAGCATTACCATTGAATGACTAATTCTTTTTTCAAATTTTGTAATACTATATTATAGATAGGAAGGGATTATTGTTTTCATATTTTATTTTATACTTTGAGTCAGGGACTATGTAAATAACAATGAATACATTAATTGAAAGACATGTTCCGATTTATAGTCTGGAAATAGTATGCTTAATTCACCATTATTTAAATAATAATGGAGTCATATCACGTGGGCTGAGAGCTTACATAGAGAGTATGCCCAGATTCACAAGCAATGTAGAAATTAGATGACTAATAGAGGGTATTTTTAAATAGTCCTAATTGATAATATTTTTCTGATTTTATTAGAAAGACCCTGATAATGTGAATATTAACTTAGACTGGCATTAATACATTTAATAGTATGTTTTAAGTAATTAGTGTTGGGGAAAGGACATAGGATTGGGGCTTTAGAAGGGCAGAAGAATTTTCACAGAATTGGAAGAACAGAGCTGCACTTCAAATACTAAGAAGGAAGATAAAGAAAAGAATGTTGGTATTTCAAAAAAAAATATGTGGAAACTTGGAATAGTTGGTTGGCAGGACAAGAAGAGACAAATAATAATATTTTGTTGGAAGGAAAAGTTAAAAAGAGAAAGATGAGCTGGACCTTTAATTAGAAATAAATCCTGGGGCTTGGAATACCAGATTAAGAATTTGAAATCTATTCTTCCTATCCAGTAGGTACAAAGGTGTTAGTGCAGGTTGTCAGGAAAGTAACATAGTAAGGAGGAGTTTTAGAAACATTGAGCCAGAGGTGGCAGATAAAATATGTGATATCCCTGTTTATGATAAGGGAAAATTTAAATATAGACCTCCGCTGACTATGAACAGCATGTGGAGCCAAGATGCTCACAGAGAAAAAATACAGAATGCAGCATAGTTGGAAGTCAACACGGAGGAACCTGCCTGTTTATCATGCACGGGGCTGATAATTACACACGGGAGCTTGTCAGAGAGGAAGTAGGTTCAGATAGTTATAATGAATAGACCATTTCTTCAAGGGAATTTTTTTAGGAGAGTTGTCAAAATAAATAAGCAACTCAGAATCACACGAAGACAAACTGTGCTTGTTCCATCGGCAGAGCAGTGGTATAAAATATCGACATCTAGCTGTCATTCTGCACTGATAACAGGTTTCCTTGACACTCCAGCCTTAGTGTTATAAATATGCTTTTGTGGGTTTGCCTGTATCATTCTTCAATGATGATAATAAATCAAACATGCATATATACAAAAATGCAGCTGTATACGTATTACTTTCCTTATTCCTTACCAACTTTATCACTTTAGTTAACATTTAATATGTTATTTTTTATTCCTCGATATTAAAGAAAAAGAAACACAGTCTTTAAGAAAGAAAGTGAAGCCAGCTTCCTTCCTGTGATGTAAAATGGCTCCTTGACATAGTAACATAGAATTACGTAAGATCTGATTAATCTGTGCTCCTTTGGCTTTTCTCTCTCTGTTTACAGGTAGTTTACAGACATTTTACACACCAGTGTACTTAAAATGGCATATAAGTGCTCGACTTTAGCCAGCAACTTGGACAACTTATTTATGAGTATTTTACAAAACATAATGAAATCCAGAAACTACATATTTTGGTGGTAAAGTTTCTGATATGTAACTTAACAAAATTGAGTACATTAAAAAGCAATGGTCACATTTTATCTTAATTTCATGAATTTTTTTGTAAAAATTTAACATTAATTTGGATAGATTTCAAACTTACAAATAATTGAAAAAGGCAGAATATTAAGATCTTATGTATAGGTATATATAACATATATACACACATCTATCTATCTATATACACATATGTTTTGCCATAACTTCGGGTATTTTAATGTGTTATCATAATCTCTTACATTTATAAGTGGTTTGGCCACTATCTCTCTCGCTCTCTTCCCCGTATATATCACATGTACATTTACTACTTATCACCTGTTCCTCATCTTCTCTCTTTTCTAATTCACGAGCCAATCCTGGCATACCTGGTGTATTTGGATATTTATTTTTAATGTATTTTACTCTAGATTAGTCACTTATCCAGACCAGGCATCTTGCAGTCATGTCCTGTATTCAGGATGTTTCAGATCACTTCCTTATTTTTAGACACAAACTGAGTAATTTGTGTGGCAGAAATACTTCAGTTTTGCTACTCTTGATAATTACACATTAGATCACTTAGATGAGGACTAACAGATTTTTTCTCATTATGTAGGTACATTACTAAGTAATGTCTCAGATACTACACTTAAAATTAGGTAACTTATTCTCCTCTAATATTTTTCTAATATTTTATCCAAGGTCTTAGCATTCTTGCTAGAATCAATTCTACTACAGGGTCCTTCTAAATAGTTATTTTCTGATTCAAAATTTCTTATATTTATTACACAGCAAATTAAAGACAAGCCTCTATTATTGTTTCTTATTCTCTGTCACGTTCTTAATGTATTTTAAAAGAAAGCTCAGTGTGTTATGATCCATTATGTTCATTGTATTTTAAAATACTGTAATCTTGGCGCCAGTCACATACACCTAAGGTGGCGGGTTCAAATTCAGCCTGGGCCCGCCAAACAACAATGATGGCTGCAACCAAAAAATAGCCAGGCATTGTGGCGGGAGCCTGTGGTCC
>NW_003852431.1:2376909-2385130 GCF_000181295.1 Otolemur garnettii
AAAAAAAAAAAAAAAAAAATACTGTAATCTTAACACATGGCAGCAGTATCCTCCTGACACACCTCCTGTGATCGTATGATTGGAGCCATTTCATATATTTTCAGATGAACATTTCCAATGTGCAATGAGTTTCAATTCAATTTACTAGAAATAAGTAGCTTACTGTAGATTATACATACTGGGTTTGTTACTGAATAGTGTGATATATTTGGTCAAGTCAACAATAGTTCATTGCAATAACTTGAGTAAGATGTTTTTATGGAGAAATTCAGATTTTAAGAGGCACTGAACTTAAGGGGATATTTAATTTGCTCTATTACCTTAACCCATGTTTTGTTTTTAATTACTCCAGTGTTAATGTTATTAATGTTTACCACTTGCTGCAGTGATATCATTATCGTAAGCCTTAATGGTAGATTGAAAAAAATTTAATGAACTTAATTGGATAAAGGCTTTGAAGTCACATAGCAAACTTCATTTGGGACAAAATATTGTTGAAAAATGTTTGTGTGTTGACAATAAATCAAAATACTCAGTGGAAGAAATGGAGCCCAACATAACTTTAGGTTTCAAATAAATTTCCAGCCCAGAGGTGCAAATTGAAAGTCCTATGCTTCTGTTACCTTTATTATCTTGTCTTCTAGAATATGTAACTTCTTCTCTTCCCTGACAAACAGAGAGACAGGTGCGCACACATACACACAATCTTTAAAATTCTTTAAACAACAAAATAATAAAGTAGGACAATATAATGACACCATACACACACACACATATGTTTTACCACAATTTACCAAATAACCGTATAAAAGTTAGCTTTGAATTGAATCCCATTATATATAAAAAAATATGGCATGCTTGAAAAATCAATTCTACATTAAATCTTCAGTAAATCTCTTCATTTTTCTTTAGTTAGAGACAGTCCATTTGCTAAGCAAATTCTCTCTTCCACCCCACCCCTTACAGGACACCTGGAGAATATCATTATCATATCTCATCTTATATATACCTTTGAAAAACAAACTAGATTCTGTTCTTTTGCATAAATGAAAGGTAGTACTTATAGATCAGGTTTATAGGTCACAGCACTTAAATTTTATATGCATTTTTGTTAATGTTTTCTCATTTTCTTAGCCCATTTGGTTATTTCCCTGTAAAGGTTCATACTTTCTTATGCTTGGTTTCAGATTTTACATTATGAAAAATCTTAAATACTTAAAATTGTAGAGACATCTATTTTCACACTGGCCAATTTAGTTATCTGTGGTTCTCTCACATGTAATTTCCAAAGTGTAATCCAGTTTTGATTGTGTAAATATCTGTAACTGATGTAAACAGTTGTCTCTAATTATTAACATTAAATTTAATGTTAACTGCATACTGGTTGTAAATCTAAGAATGTTCATGAGGTATTTATTCTTTGAAAATTTTCTAAATAACCTTTGAATCCAAGTTTATACATATATGAAACTATTATAAATACAACAATTACTTATTAAAATCACATAATAAAGATTATTTCTTTAAGATTGATATTATTTACCTAACTAGGAACCTCCTATAAGCCTGAGATAAATCTTGATTACCCAGGATAAAGAAACAAAGGATAGTAGGAAATTTCCAAAATGTTACTGAGTAATTTTTTTGCACTTAGTATCAAAATACAGTAGAACCTTTGTAAGTTGACCACCCAAGGGACTGTAACAAACTGGTAAACATGTAGAGGTGGTCAACATAAGGAAGTAGGCCTACTGTACTGATACACAGATGTAGTGAATGTCTAGTTTATGAAAATTAGGTCAACTTAAGGAGGTGGTCTGTGGAGGGAGGTGGTGAATCCCATATGCAGGTTCTACTGGATCTAATAGTAAAGCTTCAATTATTTTAAAGCTACACAAAAATGCAAAGAAATAACTTTGGCAAAGTTGGAAAACTGTCTTTATCTTCACTCTCAGCATGACCATGGCTCAGAATACGACGTAGGAAAATACCAGTGCTGTATCTAATATGTTTAAACTTCTGTCATTTAGATTCAACACAATCACTGCATAGAAAAATTGACTAGTTCAGATATCAAAGAGCTCAAAGATGTGAAATGAAGACAAAGAAGCCATCTTAAGTGTTATTTAAATGTCCACCATATATTTATTGTAATTATATGAAAAGGTTTTTAAAAATAGTGTCTGAGTTTATTCATTTTATAAAAAATCTGTGTCTGCTATTCAGTCTGCTCAGGGTGTTATCAATATTAAGTGATTCTTTTCTAGTTGTAGAAGATAAAAACAAGTTATCAGGAGAATGTCCTAATATATTTTAGGATTATTTCTCCTGTTGAGTTAGAAATTGCTGAATCTAGTTTAGCAAATTGAGATCGGCAGACCTTATTAATTCCACTTGATATGGAGCTTTGATATAAGTTTATCTCACTTTGCCTAGAAAGGTCTCTCTGTATCAGTTTGACAAAGACAAATTTACTTTCTCTTTTATGTTCTACTTAAAAATGTTTCATGGAATTATTTTTAACTTAAATAGGTTTATAAAAGGATAAAGATTTATAACATAAGCACAGATATACACATTTTTCCCCTTGCGGTCCCTCAGTATTTTGTAGAAGGAAACGAGACACAATTTATCTGTTAAAAGCAGAATGACATGGTGAGTTTTACCCTGCACAGACTTAGCAACAATATTTCTTCCTGTATTTTGTGGAGTCACATTTTTGTATATTCCAACAAGTCAGGAAATACTTTAGCTTTGAATTAAATCTTAAAAACTTGGGAATGAGGATACAATGTACTTGTTGATTAAGAATATGCAGTATCTTGTCATATATTATGTAACGTTTAAGGAATAAAAATGATTCTAGAAACGTGTCTCTATTCGTTTTATTAATGCTATCAGAAATCTAAAGTATGCTCCAATGCTGTATCTTTATTCTAAACCACGCCATTTTAATGTTAAAGATATTTCAGTCAACGGGAAGCCCAGAGAGACCTTTCTAGGCTGAGATAAATTTATATCTACGTTTGCCCTTCAGGACAGCGTGAATATAAACCGCCTTCACACTTGTTTCCTAAAGAGGTCCCTCATCCTCAATAGGATTTCTTTTTAATGAAAACAATTTGCTTTACCTTTTATCTGAATCACAAGGATATATTAAAAGATATCTTTACTATCTTATTTTTCCTCTTATGGAGTCACACCTATCATATACATTGCAATATATTTACAATTAATTTTCCTGCAGCCATTTTCTCCCCAATTCACTTAATGAATTGTTAAAGGAATTCAACACTAGACACAGCTTGCTCATGAGTAAGCATTCTTCATTTTTGATTTTGGGTTTATCTGACGGTACAAAGAATTAGGTTACATTACTTGTACTTGACAAGTAAAGTCCAGGCTGTAGTTATGCTCTCACCTAATAAGCACATGTAAGGATTAATGACATACCCCTAGGGTATGGGGCACAAGAACTGATAAGCACTCTTTGCAATGAGCTTTGCAAACCACTGAGTAATTTTCCACCCATGAGGGGTGTTGAAGTGTTTAAGATACCTTGTATACACAGGCAAATTTTCCATAGATAGAGCGAGAGATCTAGAAAAATATCCTTCATTCCAAAGTTAATTAATTTTAAACATTTCCTTTAGTAATGTAGTTATAACTTTTCTAATCAACTTTCATGGATTTATATGCCATTACCAAAGTCTTTCCTGGCAATTAATTCCTAGTTTACAGGACTGCCCTCTGTTGACCATCTATTGCTTGAGTGGCAGAATTAGGCATTTGCCTTTAGCAAGTAATTTTAGAATTTTTATGAAAGCATCTATAACCATGAAATCAAAACTATTACAGTACAAGCTACTGATACAATTACATAAAGTTTTAGGGAGGATGAACATAACTCATTTTCACAAGATATTCTTACACAGTATCATTTTTAGTATTTTAAACTAATGTATGCTGTTATAATTATAGGTAATTACTAAGGAAAGAGATCGTTAGCTCAAAGAACATAATGGAAACACTAAGAATTCCCCTACTGATTAATGCATTTGTAATTTTCAGTAAGTGTCACTACATAGTTTGTGGGTTCCAGTAAAAGAAAATTAAATACTGGGCCTTTTATACATGTAATATTTAAAAGGGCTATAAAAAGTAAAATAATATAAAGCTTTTCATTCTACTAAAGTTTGTCTATTGACAGGTCATGGCATGCTATTTAATGTCCTTCTAAATAACTAAAAATTAAAATTATAAGTTATTAATGTATGTTAACTGTTCACATGCTAATAAATACCAAATAGATGTAAAAAGAAGTTATATCTTTTCTTTCTCAAATTCACATAAAATTAAATTTACAAAGTAATTAGCCATTAGATTTTTTAAAAATTCTACAGAGAAAAAAGGCTCATTAAAAATATCCCAGTACCTTTCTTAGGAGACATTTTACTTGGGAGTATTCTGAATTTACAAGTAGCTTTTATAGACGTTTGAATGCATCTAGAAAAGGAGTATGCTAATTTCAATGTAAAGCTATTAACTTTCTCTCCTAAACGAGATGCACAGATATGATCCTGGTACCCTACTGCTATTTGTATTGTTTATATTAGGTTACCATTATAATCCTTCAAGGCAAACATCAGCCTTTGTTATACACAAAAATTATTTTTAATTTAATATTGAATGTATCATTTATAACATTTTCCTATATCTGACAAATTCATTTTGAATTGGGTTTGTATTTCAAGAATGCTTTTTCAATTTTTTTTTCAAACACTTCTAGTCCTCAACATTATCATTCACTGTAAGTACATGAAATAATAATTACTTACATACTACATGTAATAAACATTTTTTCTAAAAGTTTTTAATTCCTGGTAAATAATCTATCTGTTAGTAAACATTTCCATTAATTGGAGTAGCTGCTTTATTGTGAGGTAAGCTCTAAGTTCTTATGATACAAAACTTTAAATAGGACACAGTAATAATGGCAAGTATGCCATCATGACAGGGCGATTTTAAATCCATTTCTTCAAAAAGTCAAGAAATATTGAAAGTCTGCTATTTCTTCAATAAAGTGCTCAAGTAGATGACAAGGTCATATCCAGAGATGCCAGGAGTTTGATGTCTAGTGTGGAACATCGGGAGAACTTTGATTGCCATCAATTTTCTTTGTTTGTGACATCTGTTTCCTGTGGTATGGAAAACGGGGATGGATGTAGGAATAAACTGCAGGACAAATATTAATTGTGACAATCAGCGTCTCAGAGGTTTTAAAACAATTTTGAAAAGTCAGCAAATGATCACAGACAATAGCTGAGTCGTAAAAAAAATGCACTGATAATAAACAAAACAAAAAGCATCAGGACCTTCACAGAAACATTTAGAATTTCAGATCAGAAGACATAGAAAATTGATAGATCATTAAATCATAATTACATTATTTAGATGCATAATTTCACACGATCTCAAATAGAATAATATGTAGAATTTAAAAAATGGGGAAAAACGTATGTTTCTTAACATGCAAACATCTGTGGTCCTTCTTTCCATTTATTTTTCTTTAAATGGAAAGAAATTTACAAAAGCTAAAAACGTGTGTTTGAAAGGCAACAATTACCACTAAAATTCTGAGAGTCTGTATGTACATATTTATTGACCGATAAGCATGTAGACTTTGGATTCAGGTAGCTGAGTCAGTCACATGCAGGGCCCTGTGTAACAAGCAATCCTTCACATGACGTCTCCAAACAGTAGTTCTGTAACTTTTATTTATGTTACTTAAGCATTATTATTTAGCTTGCTTATATGTAAAGTAGAGACTGCACAGTCTGTACAATTGTTCTGAACTTAGATGAGATAATGTTTATAAAATATTTGTTATTTGTTGGATGCTTGTGTCCTTCCAAATTTCATATTTTGAAATCCTAACTCCTCATGCTAGGTTATTATGAGATGGGTCCTGTGTGAAGCGATTAGTTCATGAAAATAGAGTGTTCACTAATCAGATTAGTCCCTTTATAAGAGACCCAGAGCCAGCTATTGCTCTGTGCGCTCATCTACGTGAGGATGCGAGAAGAAGAGTGACCTCCCCAGTACTGGATCCGCCAGAGCCTTGATCATGGCCTTCTCAAACTTCAGAGCTGTGAGCAATCAATGTTTGTTGTGTAAGCCACCGGTGTATGGTAATTTGTTATAGCGGCATCACTAACTAGGACTTATTACGTGAATTATAAACATGCAATTGGCAGAGAATAGAAGTTCAATAAATACATATTGAGAAAGAAATACAAGGGCAGAGACTCTCAGTAGGATAAAGACTCTGCTATCTGGAAGAGTCTAATGATAGGATGTTTTGGTATTTAAAATCTTTTTACTAATAGAATATTACAAAGTGCAACTCAGATTTGCAGTAACAACTTAAAGGAAAAGCAGAAGTAATATTTACTAGTGACTAACTTTTAGTACTTAATACTACCCCAGAGAGATGATTATGTTGACTTCTGTTTTGAATAATACACTAGTTTAGATTTCTGATAAGAAACTAACACTCAAACAAAATTTTAAAATGATATTCAAATATCTTGACAGTGGCATTTTTTCTATTTTAGAAAAGTATCTAATGCAATTTTTTTCTTCCATGCCGATGTAACGCTGACAGTGAGCTGTGTTCAGGTGCACATTCTTAATAAGTACCCGTCCCAACACGAGGTTTAATCAAAGTGAATTGGGAAGTAGTTTTTTGGACCTTATCAGTTATAATTTTTTTTACACAAATTTCCCTTGCTGCAATCCATCCCATTGGCACGGAATCTAATACATTCATCATTCAATGTATTTATTCAGCACATTCTTCCTGCAAAGCACACAGCACATAACACTGTAGAGTTAACTGGTATTTCTTCAAATAACAAAAGCAAAATGGTATAAGGGCCTCAATAAAGATAAATTCTGTCAGGAAGCTAACATTTGTTGGATAAATACCATGTGTTGGGCATTATGCTGACTTTTTTTTTGGCACACATGGCCTTATTTTGTTTTCTCTGAATTTTGTGAAGTCAACATTAATATCACCATTTTACAGATGACAGGGAAAATACAACAACAAAATGAAAGTGAAGCCAGGTGCAGCTAAGATACCTCTTAAAGTTATAGCCCAATAGCTCTTATTTCACAAATGCTTCATATTATTAACTAGACGTGCAATACCCTAACAAGACTCATAGTCTCTTTTTCCCTTCCTCGTGTCTAATGCCAAAGTCTCATTTTAGCCATCTGTAACCGTTCACCTGGATTGTTCCTAGACAGTTTTCTCTCTCCAGTTTTAACTGTCTCCTCTCTCTGTTCTACATATCAGTCAGGTCCGATCTCGTTTCTTCTCTATTTATAAATCCTTCAGATTCCCTACTGTGCGACAATGAGGACAAGGGTACATGTGAAATTTACTAGGTGTAGAATATAAATATCTTAACACGAAAACTAAGAAAATGCCATAAAGGCTATGTTGACCAGTTTGATGAAAGCATTTCAAATTGTATGTAAAACCAGCACATTGTACCCCATGATTGCTTTAATGTACACAACTATGATTTAACAAAAAGAAAAAACTACAAAAATTTAAAAAGTAAGTAAAAAAGAATCAAAAAAAAAAAAAAAAAGCTACTTTTCATGATCAACTAAACCCTCTTTGAGTTGCCTCCTGTGCACTCTGCTGCTCTCTGCAGTTTCCTGCCCTGGAAACTGATGCTCCATCCTCACACACCTGTCTGCATTTTTGTCATTTGAGTGATCAAATCTCTGAGTACATGTTTCATCAGGTTGTATTTCTCATGCTCCTTCATTACAATGCAAGTCAATAATTGCCGTCTCTGTAAAGCTTGTGAGGCTGAGGTAATTATTACTGAGGTGATTGATCGCCATATATCACCTAGGCCCATATAATATGGTATTATTGTTTTAAATAGGCCCTGAAGAAAATAAATGATCTTAGATTTGAATTTCTTATATCACAGGAATTCTGGTTTCCTACTTACTCAATTACTGTTTTGGAAAAAGAAGAAAGAATTTTTGATAAAGATGTATGTCTCTAAAACAACTGACTTTCTGTGCTTTTGTAGGTCTTAATAGGACTCTAATAAGGGAAAAAAGAAGAAAAAATGATAGATTAGTGGTTATATACATTTAGGACACGACATTGACCAGTGGTAGACACTAA
>NW_003852431.1:2385236-2396793 GCF_000181295.1 Otolemur garnettii
CTCAAGCGAGTCTCCTGCCTCAGCCTCCCAAGTAGCTGGGACCACAGGTGCCCACCACCACAATGCCCAGCTATTTTTTGGTTGCAGCCGTCATTATTGTTTGGCAGGCCTGGGCTGGATTTGAACCCGCCACCTTGGGTGTATGTGACTGGTGCCTTAGCCACTTGCGCCACAGGTGCTGAGCCAAAAGACTACTTTTGAAATTTCCTAGAAGGTAAAACTTATAGATTAGAAATGATTGAAATTAAGCAAGTGAAAGAAAACATAGTTCTAATATGATGGCTTAAGATAAAATTTCAAGGGACAGCATCATATATAGTTTTTTAAAATGCTGTATTTCAGAAAACAGGCAGATGTGAAAAGAATGTGCTTTACAAAGCTGTGTTGGATGACCCACAAAGTGGCTGCCCTGATGATTAGACAGTCATGTCTGGGTGCTCATGAAAGATTTCAGAAAATTGCTTCATAAAATGCGAGTTGAAAAAAGTCATAATTTATTTTAATATCCAATTTTTATATAGTGCTGTTTTAAGTGTACTCATGTAATAAAATCAATTACTTGTTCATTAGAAATACACATTTATTGATTTCTCTTTATCTAGGGTAGGCAAAATATTCATCTTGCTTTTTCCTTTTAAAGATATTTATATTTTTAATGACTATGGGTACACAATACATGTATCTCTTTATATATGATGTTTTGAAGTAGGCATGTAATGTGAAGTAATCAAGTCAGGGTAATTAGTCTATCCAACATCTCAGGTATTTATTATTTCCTCATGTAGAATTGTTTTATGTCCAGATATCATTTTTTGAATATAGGTACTACTTTCTTTTATGACTCTTTTACTTTGTAATTCCTTTTTCAGTCTATTTTTATTCATATGCCACTGATTCCTTGATGAACAAAAATGCAAGCTGTATAAGAAAGGCTGTCTTGTAAATAAACGGTGTTATCACCAATTTTATACAGGTCTCAGCTCACTGGGTTCTTAATAAATGATGCAAATGATCCTAGAAGGGATCATTAAATCACTGTATTTCCAGATTTCCAGGCGTTTTATAGCGTTTGACATGCCGTAAGCAATTACTATTTTTTAGAGTGGGAATATATTATTGCAGTATATAGTGAATGAATATTACACAGTGGCTAAGCAGAGAAAGCCTGAACCAAATCCAGAATTCTTTTATATTAAATCTTACAGTATTTCCATTGGCTCTGGAAAACCAGAAAATGGGTAGATTATTTGTATCCTTGAGCAAAAGAGGTTCCCTGGCATTGAAAACATTAAAAATTGAATAAGGGTACGCTGAAACCGCCCACAATGTCCTTTAGTGACTGACTTATATGCTAAATCGTATTTGCCAGCCAATTTTTATCTCAGTGGTCGATGACTCACTCCCACCAGCCTATGCTGAGCTCCAGTTAGAAGGTAACATTAAATTCTTGAGTCTGAATGTGACTAGTCTTCACCTTCTCCAGGAGAGAGTCCACACAGTCTTCGTGAAATCACAAAGTTTTTAGTTCTGAGATCACCAGAAGAAAAAGTCTTTATGTAAAGACTTCACTGGAGAGTTCACTTTCTTCAGCCACTCCTTGCATAGCTTAGCCTGCCAGATTACTAAATCGGTAACAATGAAACCCTGACCCAGCTCGGTTCTATCCCTTTGGAGACAGGATGCCCTGATTAGACCCAGGTATCCAGTGTCAACTCTATTAAGACTTACAACAGTCTACATCCAGCCTATTTGATTCTGAGAACCAAATAAGCTCTTACTAACCTCTTTGTATTCCAGAGACAAATCAAAAGAAAGCGCTGTGCTGAATCATTATGTTAGACCTTGAGCGTCACTGAGAAAAATCCAATCATTGTTTCTTAAAAGAGCTTTATTCTTATAATGTGCTACTTTTTCTTCTTATGTCTGTAGATCCACATGATTTTATCTCTCCCTCTCCCTTTCTCTCCTTCTCTTTAATTCAAGTTCATTTTGAAGTTTAAAATTATGAAGATGCCTTCTTTCTTTAAATTTATAACATCAAATTTCGTTTCACATGATATAATCATACAACACCAAACCATTTATATTCCATTGTGTAACAAATAGTTAATTTACCCACAGATCTAACTACATGAATATGTATGAAGGGCACTCATTAATCACCTCTATTTTTTGTTTTTCCTGAGGAACTGGTAAACTGTACTTCATCTGACTCAATGGAGTTTGTCAGATGATTTGACCTGTTTTTTTCTTTTGGTTTTATGTTTGGCCTAAGAAGTTGACTGCAAAAGACTCCCTCTGCACTTTTGAAAAACACTGTTTTACACTGACTAATAATACAAAAGTGTGGCTTTTTTTGTCTGCCACTGGTCTGCTGATAGTGTTTCATCGTTTTTTTCTTGCTCTTTGAAGAATATCCTATCACCTGTTTCTCTGATGGCCTTTACCTTGGGTCCCCATGATGTCAGTTACTCAGCAAATTCTAAATTAATGGGCTTTCTCAGGAGTACTATTTTTCCTTAGTTAGATGGCTGTGTAGACACGTGGCTCAGAGTTTGAATCTATGATAGGTATGTGGGAAAATAAGATATTTCCATGCTGTTGCACAACATAAGAAATTTTATATTTGTTCTCCCTTTGTCACCGGTTGTCCTTCTCTTTTCCTAATATAAATTACATTTTTTTAGAATAAAGAGCATACTGAGTATCCCTTCAGGAGGCAATGGAAGTTCCATCCAGTTACTGATCCTGCTGAAAGTCTAGGAGTTCACGGTGATATAATTTTTTTTTTTTCTATCAATTCTTGAGGCTTTCTTTGGTACACAGACCTACGGACTAAAATTAAGTTTCCCCCCTCTCTTCTTGAAACTTGTATACTGACCTTCAATGGTGAAAATGGATCAACACATCCCTTCTCATTAGAAGAAAAAGTACAGATTGAAACACATAATTTACTCGTTGAAAGCAATTCTGAAATCCTAAAGGAAAGAAAACATCATCCATGATATTACCAAACAGCCTGAAAACAATTTTAATTTTAATAACATTGACATACTGGCTACATTCATATGTGTGGTTTCGCTCGGTTTGAAGTTTTTTTGTACACCATTGCAGATTGCACTTTTGAATGTGCTTATTAAAAAAGGTTCATATCCATTTTGATGAATTTCCCATTATGGATTTTGGTAAATAAAAAATACATTAGCACAATTTATACAAGTTGAAAAGCGAAATTAATATTAGATTTTAAAGATTTTTTTAGTGGCACTGAGACTGTAGGTTTTGAAGTGCAGTGGTGGTGTCTATCCATTTTTCTATGGATGCTGCAACCTTTTTTTCTACCCCTTCAAATATAGTTGCTCACATAGTCAGATGATTCTAGGGCTCAGTCTTTATAATAAATAAAAAAACTAATCAGTAAAATATTTTTTTCCTCAGAGTACATATAAATATAAGAGTAAATTATAAGTAAAATATAAAATGATAATTTTATATTCCAATTTTATCTGAATACATAATGTTCCTATTTCATATTTTGGCAAAAGAAATATTTTATAGCCAGAAGAAAACAAAATATTATGATTCATGGTTTGAATTATTAATTTAGAGACTACTAGGAGGAAAAATACCCAATTCAGTATAGGCTTCTCCTATGACAGCTAATTTAATATTTTGATATAGATAGATTAAAAGTGAAGTCTATAAGTAAAATTCATTTTTATATAATATAAATATAAGGAAATAATGGGTAGATACCAGATAAATATGTAAATCAATGTTGGATGCTTTATTACTTTAAGAAGCTTTAAAAAACAAATAAAAAATAGTTTGCCAAGATTTTTAAAATGTAGAATCTTTATGGAGCCTTTTACAATATCAGTTCTGCAGGGAAAAACTACTACATCCATCACACATTTAAGTAAACATCATGGCCATTGTCCTTGATATTTGCTCCAGGATGAGATATGAGTAATGGAGATCAGAATTTCTTTTGCAAACTTATTTTATGACATTTTTTTTCATCCTAATAGCACTAACAGATTGACATTATTATCTAGGCTTCCTTGGTCAGCTTGACTGTGAAGCTCTTTGCCTCATGTAAAACTTCAAAATAAACTGCTGGGTTAGATTTTCTGAACTGCTTATTCCATTACTCATGAGAGTAAAGTAAATAAGAGGCACTGAATTGAGATTCAGATACACTGATAACAGCGCAGTGATATAGGCTCTGCCAATTCAGACCTGAGTGGACATGAAAAACTCTTCATTTTACTGGATAACTGTCTTCAACAATAAAATGAGGATAAAGAATATAAGAAAATAATTGAGAGATAGTATGATTGTATTTTCCACAGCATAATGAACAGTTTTTGTAGGCAGTAGTCTTATGCCAAATAACATGAATTATGTTATATTGTTTCTCATGGATAAAAAGAATAAGTTAACTGATTCATTTTTAAAATGAAAACATGATTATTTTATTAAGTATATAAAGTCAGGAAAGTATATATCTTCTAGATAAAAGTATAGTTTTTCACTCACGTTACACACTTATGTGTATATTGCTTATTGCAATGAGGTTTATTTTTAAGTGCTACTGGAAATAGATTTTATACTGGTCATGTGATGATATGCGGCTAGAATTCTTGACTCATTTTAGCATAAGCATCTTCTTACATTCCATTAGCTATATTAGTTGTTGATATCAAATGTGTTTTAGCAGTATCTTGAAATAAATTTAAGCCAGCATTTTAATCCTTAAAAGAACTATACTTTTGAAAATACTCAATGTATTTAATAGTGATATGTTTATTTTTTCCATTTCCCATTAAGCAATGTAAGATTAAAAGTCCTATTCATAATTTTTTTATTCATCAGTTTTATTTATCATAGTGATACAGGGCCGGTGGCACCCAGCCAGCTCCATGGAGCCCAGGGAAGGACCTGTTGCCTCTGTTTCTGTGGTCTTGGTGCAGTGGCAGCTGGCTGAGGAACCAGAGGGCTGGGGGATGGGGTGGTGAGTGGGCAGGGTCCCCGCAGGAGGCTCTTACTGGGGACTTATTTTCAAGAACTAGTTTTTTTGTTTGTTTGTTTTTTGAGACAGAGCCTCAAGCTGTTGCCTTGGGTAGAGTGCTGCGGCATCATAGTTCACAGCAACCTCCAACTCTGGGCTTAAGTGATTCTCTTGCCTCAGCCTCCCAAGTAATTGAGACTACAGGTGCTTGCCACAATGCCTGGCTATTTTTGGTCATAGTTGTCACTGTTGTTTGGCAGGCCCAGGCTGGATTCGAACCCACCAGCTCTGGGGTATGTGGCTGACACCTTAGCTGCTTAAGCTACGGGCTCCAAGCCTCAAAAATGAGTTTTTCATTGGGAAAAGTAGCTTATCCAGAAGATACAGTAGGAAAGAATGTGAAAATATTTTATATTAAACCATAAGGATTTAAAAGAAGAAAGAAAAATAGTAAACTTCTAAGATGAATTAAAATATCTAAATGGTGAGATTCTAAATGCTGATTAAAGGGTGGTGGTGATAGCTCTAACCAGAAGAGTTCACCTTTCAGAGATGTAACTTACTTAAATACTTACTTATATGTTTTTCTTTTTTCAAAGATTAACCAATTTTTTTCCTAAACAGACATTTCCTTTGTTTTCTTCCCATGCAGCTGCTAAAATGGAAACATCAGAAACTACACAAAGAAATCCAGGATATGTGCTTTGTACCTGAAAGTGTTGGTTACGGCTTTGCTGTAACCAAAATGTGAATTAATTACTGTCTAACTTTGTTAGCCAAAAGCATTTTTTATTTCATTCTTATAAATGTTGAACTTAAGTATCAGTCCAAATGGATGCTTGATTTTAATTGTTCTCAAGATTTTTATTTTTCTGTGTTTATTCCTTAGAACAGTATATTCCAAGGGAATTGGAAATCTCAGCAAGTATAACAGAAAAAACACTTCACGTTTTACTACCTGAATGTAAAATATGGCATTCCCCCTTTGCAACCTTCAGTACAATATCCCATTCAAAGACATTCCACCTTGGCTCATACACCTCCCATTAATCTTAAAGCACGTATAAAACTCTATAAAACTTACTAATACATTCTGAAAATTTTTCTTCTGGCCATTTCAATTTACATTTGTAAAAGCAAGGATTAATTTATAGGGGAAACATGCAGAAAGCATCAAGAGTGAGACCATGCTTTGAAAATAAAAGAGAAACTCACTCTTTGTAGTTGGAATCATTTTTCCCTAAATAAGCCACTAACAGGTGGCTGGAAGGGAGGCTGAGAGAAGATGGACTGACTTCCAGTATTTAAAAGCGTTTTCAAATCCTAATTGTCTTGGCACCTAAATGCAGTCATAAGAAATACAATTGGTTTGACAAGGTGTCTTGAATCAGCAAAGTCAGGTCAGGCAACTCATTTTATTTTTTTCAGTAAGAAATAGTTCTCTGAAATTTGTGAAATATGAAAAATTAAGTTCATTATTACTTATCTTCCCTATTCTAGTATGACTTCAAAGATTACCTACTAGATGTCAGTCTTCATCCTGGGTGCTCTTACCTATCAATGTATTCATTAGAAAATTATTTACCAAATGTTTAAATAAAGATTTCCACTATTTTACTGTTTATTTTCAGCAATTTTCACTGTAGGAATCAGCAAATGATGTGACTATCTCTGTTGTATAGGACGTATAAACATTCCACAATGTCCCATTGCCCTTCCCTGACTTTCGTAAACCACCTATATTCTCTTCTAAATACCTGTCATGAGTTCATGTAGAGTTCTACAAACTAAAGAAGAACATTATTATATCAAGTGATCTCTACTAGAAAAAAAATAAGATGCTCCTGAAGCAGTAAAACATTTGGTTATAAAGTACAGCGGCTGGTATCCAAGGTGCTTTGTGATCTTCCACTTCTGATCCTCTGGAACCCTAACAAGGACAAAACTGATTTTAAATCTGATTCTTTGATTTGAATTTGAACATTAACAAAGGTGTTGTTTAAATCATTTATCAACAATGCAATAAAACTGTCTCTACTTCATTATAACATAGATATTCCCTAAGGGAAACTAGACAAGATTTTTTAAAACTACAACTAAGGCCGGGCATGGTGACCCATGCCTGTAATCCTAGCACTCTGGGAGGCTGAGGCAGGAGGATTACTTGAGCTCAGGAGTTTGAGACCAGCCTGAGCAAGAATGCCCATATCTGATAAAAATGAAAAACTGAGGCAAAAGGATGAGTTTGCTGTGAGCTATGACAGCATGGCACTCTACTAAAGGTGACAAAGTAAGTCTCCGTCTCAAAAAAAAAAAAAAAAGAAAAGTTGAAATTACAACTAAATTTTTTAATTTTTTTCTCCTGAGATGGTATATAAAGTGATCATCGTGCTTACGCAGACAGCATAGATTCTGTAGCTGTACAGACTTGCTGTTGATTCCAGCTGGTGGGAGCGAGTGCAGGTTAATCCTGAGCCTTCAGTTTTCCCATCTGTAAAGTGAAGATATTAGCAATTTCCCTATTAATATTATGTAAAGATCGATGGAACTGAGGAATAAAAAATGCCGGTGACACAAGTAATTAATAATACTCATGTTCAAGGAATATAAAACCCATAGCACATCACAGTTGAAAAACCGTCATTCTATAAGAACACCAATACAAATGACCCCGTAGAGATAATCATTTATTACCAAAGGTCAATATTTTGTGTTTGAAAATACAGAGAAGTTGATGAGAGAGATACACGCAGATAAGAGTACATGAATTCTCTTGTGGTTCTGAGACCTCGTCTGTGTCTTCACTATATCTCCATCTTGATGCAGTATCACATCATAGATATGCATGATGTTAATATGTTCTCTGTGTTATCTTATGGTAGCAAATGTACCTCTCAGTGAAAACAAACAAAAAAAAAATGGTGAGCAAGTGTATGTCAGATAATCCAGATGTTTACTAAAGTATCTTACTGCAGTGATGACAAACAGAAGCACAGCACCTGAAATCTGGCAGAATGTCTCATCTCCAGTTGGGGCTGATACAGCTACTCCTTTGCTCCACAGAGAATCTTAAGCATGAGAATCTTTAGAGAGCTTGTGAGAGTGGTTGCCACTGCTTGGGAAATTGCTCACATCTCCTATTGATAATGTTCCTTCCAAACCACAGGTTTTAAAGATGTCATATGACAGGCAAAGTTATTTATTATTTTTACGATCTGATGGTCATATATAACATGCTAACTCAGTAAATATTCTTAATGCAGAATTGATACTTAAAAATAGTTGTACTCATGGCTGGGTGGTGACTCATACCTGTAATTCTACTGCTATGGGAGGCCAGGGTAGGAGAATCTCTTGAGCTCAGAGGCTCAAGACCAGCCTGAACAAGAGTGAGACCCCCTCCCTCCATCTCTAATAAAAATAGAAAAATTAGCCAAGGTCCCACAGTCAGAGGTCAGGCCAAAGAGAAAGAACAGCAAAATATAAAGAGATTCCAAATAGAGGAAAATCAGGACATTGTGTTGCCACGGAAGAACTCACTGCCCATGAGAGGTAGAATAGGATGAATGAAATGTGTTCATTAGTTATTTTAGCCAAAGTAAGTTTGGTGGAATATAGGCCAGAAGCCAGCATGGATTAAAACAAAGAATTGAAAAAGGGGCAGGGCTTGGTGGATCATGCTTATAATTCCAACACTTTGGTAGGCTGAAGCAGGAGGATTGCCGGAGCTTAGGCTGCAGTGAGGTGTGATCAGCCACTCTACTGTAGTCTGGGAACAGTGAGACCCTGTCTCAAATAAATAAATAAATAATATGAATAAGGGTCATCAGTCATTCAGAGCTTGGATTAGAGCATATAATTTTTGCTATAGGACTTAAAAAATAAATATCTTGGAGATAAATATGTTTGGGATTAATAACATAAATATAAAAATAAATTGAAAAAATATATATGTGATAGACTTATCACAGTTGGAAAACTGGGTTACAATATAGCAATGAGAAAAGTTAGGATGAACCCTAAAATATTAGGCTAGATTTATAGATGTAATTATGAACTCATGTTTTTATTAAAAAGTGGAGATGGAGAGACATAAGCACACACACACACACCCCTGTATGATAGTGAAGTCTCTATCTCTCGGACTTCAATAGTGATGGTAATAGCTCAGGCCTCCAGATCATAGTTTCTAAATGTCATTCTCCTTTAAAAGGAAGCAAAGGTTATTAGAATAATGGCTAATTCCAGGTTGGAGACAAGAAAGTTCAAGAAGTACCTATTCTTATTGCCACAGAAAATAAGAAAGTAATTATATAATGATGTTCCCCAGTCAAAAAGACACATCACTGGACAAATGTGGAATAATCAGATTGTAAATTAAAATCATGAAGGTAACAGATTATAGTTCTTAGAATAAAATTGTCATTCAGTGTCATAATGACACCAATCAATCAATCAATCAATGTCAGGGAAAAATAGGCTCTCTTAACAGAATTTCAATTAAGATAGCCAGGAGAAATGATAGATTTAGAATCTTACTATTGTTAATCCATATTTTTTATCAGATTATTGTGAATGAATGCTAAAACTAAGTGAAGTTTGTATGGAAATTCTTCATACTGTTTTTACTACTTTTCTTGGACTAAATTATTTTAAATTAAAATGTCTCTAAATTCTTTATTTATTTACAGCTATTTTATTAACTGAAACAATCATTTAATGTTGGTATTCTAAAATTATGTGGCACATGTGCTGTTGTTGACTTAGCGGTAGTTCTGTTGCTTTCCACTATTTTTTGTTATTGTGTTAAACTAGTTTTAAAAGTTATGTTCAGGCTCGGCACCTGTGGCTTAAATGGCTAAGGCACCAGCCACATACACGTAAGGTGGAGGGTTCGAATCCAGCCCGGGCTTGCCAAATAACAATGACGGCTGCAACCAAAAAATAGCCGGGCATTGGGGTGGGTGCCTGTGGTCCCAGCTACTTGGGAGGCAGAGGCAGGAGACTCTCTTGAGCCCAGGAGTTGGAGGCTGCTGTGAGCTGTGATGCCACAGCACTCTACCTGGGGGGACAGCTTAAGGCTCTGTCTCAAAAAATAAAATAAAATAAAATAAAAATTATGTTCAGTGTGTAATATTCAATATTGTGATACTAAATTCTAAGTTCAAGAAATTTTTTTGAAAACTTTTTCTTTTAAAATAAATGAAATTAGGTACAAATTGTGGATATTCAATAATAAATAAACCAAGAGTTAATAAAAGATAAGAATGAAGATGACGTCTGCTTGCAATCTTACTTTCAATTTGAAAATGAACTATGGAAGTGACCTTACCAGTAATGTAGCAATGAGAGTTTGTACCTGAAAATACAGAGTCAAAGAAGGCTTTTTTTGAAAATAGGAGATGTGAGATGGAAGTCTCAAGAGATACTGTAGAAAATTGTAGAACATAAGTAAGTCCTTTGGAAGTCAAGAGAAGATAAGATTTGAGAACACTTGTTCTGTCATTAGCTTTTGCTCATAGAAGAAACAATTCCTCGGAAATTATAGGGAAAAAACTGAAGTAGGTTGAGCTGTGGATATAATGAATGGAAAGGGTGCTTAGTAGTCAGTTGCTGTTACTTATGAAAAATGTTCTTCATCTAAGATTAGGGGTTGTATTAGATAGAGAACAAGGAGAGAAAGTCTGAGTTTTCAGAAGATCAAGGACGATGCAATTAGTCATTATGGACAGGAAAGCTCCTACTACTGCACCAGTGGGGTTTCCAGGCAGTAGTTCTTGGTCATATTGAAGTCAATGAATAGAAGTTTATTTTGAATAAAACATGCCTATTTAATCCAACAACAACAACAAAAAACAATCCAACAAATGAAGTAGAATAAAGCAGTTAAGTAGATGAAGGAAACTTGGGGGTAGGTACCTATTTGAATATAAATTTATGTAAATATATTGGTACAAAATATGTTAAGATTTTGGTCATTTTTTGAATAAAATGATACATATCTCTTCCAACATAACACACAATTCCCCTGAATGAATCACTTAACTGAGGTCTATCAAATTTTCCCTTTAAATGGTAGATATGGGGAAAATGATATTTCACAAGTTCCCTAAATTGACAGAAAAATGTAGCCAGGGATCATTATCCTAGACAGATGAGAAACTTATAACTACAGAGATCATTAGAAATGGCAAACAGAGATGAACAGTGAATGGAGGAGATGAAGGGAGGGAGAGATTTAGTAGTGTTAGCCCCACCTGTCTCTAGAGCTCAGTCTACAGTCCTCAACTTTATCCCCATGTAATTAAAATTCCCAAAAAGTATGCTGGAAAGGATAACTTTTTTTCCTTTACTTTTTCTTAAGACCATCTAGGCTGCTTCTGAAATAGCTGTAATGCAACTGTGAAAAGAATAGAGCAGATGAACTCTGGTTCTCTCCTGAGAACCAATTCCCAAGCTTTTCCACTCCATTCTCCTGAGAACCATTTCCCAAGCTTTTCCACTCCATTCTCCTGAGAACCATTTCCCAAGCTTTTCCACTCC
>NW_003852431.1:2396813-2424891 GCF_000181295.1 Otolemur garnettii
TTCCCAAGCTTTTCCACTCCATTCTCCTGAGAACCATTTCCCAAGCTTTTCCACTCCATTCTCCTGAGAACCATTTCCCAAGCTTTTCCACTCCCTTGTCCTGAGAACCATTTCTCAAGCTTTTCCACTCCATTCCTCTCTAACGACAAACCACTGTCAGCCTCTGTTTGGATCATCTATTGGAGTCCACCAACTGAAAGGAAGAGAACACTATCTTTTACTGAAAGACGTCCATCTTCATCAAAAGATAGCTCACATTAGGCAATATTCTGCTGGGTAGGTGTCTTGGATTCTTTTGCATCTGGTAACAACAGTTTTATCTTTCCTCTTTAGGCCTAGATATGGTAATGTTCACACACACGCACACACATTCTTATGAAGAACCAGCATTCTTTGTAATTCTCAGCTGGTTTCCCTTAATCTTCTCCACACTTTTTCTATGTGTTATCTATTCCTTGATGGCAATATGATTTTCACATCATTTAAATTATTACCTGTGTGTGTGTGTGTGTACATATATATTTCTGAAGATGTTCACAGATGTACATGCATCTATGTAGATATATTACGAGAGTGATAAATGGGGTCAAATAATGATTTATGAAAATATTCTGAAGTCTCAGTTATGCTTCATTCAAATGCTGTCTTTATTAATCACAGCACCTGATGTTGACATTTTTATGGACCTATTTCATACTGAACTCAACCAAATCCTAAAGAAAAAGTAATTTCTTAGTTCTAGCTCTTTGGCAACACCATCAAAGAATGAGGCTATAGACTCTTTGGTGCAAGTATTCAGAATGGCATTCTCAAGTTTTATCTGAGCTTGTAATCTTTCTTTCTTTTTTTAAAATAATATCAGAGAAAGAAAAAAAATTGGGCTGAAAATTTTTACTACTTCCTCACTAACTAGTGTATCCATAGAAGATATTTATATCTCACATTTCCTCATAGACTTTGCTATCTTTTTTACTGAAAGCAGATATTTGGGAACTTAGGGACTATTAGAAGTGACATACACAATTCATTCTACACTTTGTATTTAAGATTCATATTTTTATTTGTTTTTTATTTTTTTGGCAGTTTTTGGCCCGGGCCAGGTTTGAACCTGCCACCTCCGGTATATTGGTCTGGCACCGTACTCCTTTGAGCCTCAGGTGCCGCCCGATTCATATTTTTATTTTAACAACTTTTATGGTATTACAACTGGAATCTCATGTTATCAACTTATTCTAATATTGTGTTTATTAAGAGCAAGGAAATAGATTCACCTATATCCATTTGAATCTATAGGACTGTTTCTATTTCATTGTATGGTAACAGGTATCTTTTCCATATAAATGTTTTAAGCAACTATGCAACATGTATACTAATTATAACAGTTAAAAATTATTACTATCACATCAGTGGCTTCCGGTGAATCATTGAGACACCTGTGTATTTATTTTTGTCAATAATGTATTTTATATGACTTGCCTTCTCTGCACTTAAAAAATTATTCTCTTTGGCAATATACAAGGTAAATTCTAAACAGTGTGAGGGGCCATATTTAGGGAGAATTTATGTGTGTGTGTGTATGTATACACAATCATATATATCTTACTTTAAATCTCAATTTAAAATATATTTTAAAATTACCCTGTCAAGGATAAAAAAAAGTATTGAACTTATTTCCATTTAGCATTGAGATGCATCTGAGAATGGATGAGGCAAAGTGTAGTCTGTTATTCAATTAGTCACATAATGATTCAATCCAACTAATTGTCTACTATTTTAAGAGCAGAATGTGAACGTTTTAAAACAATAACTAAGAATATGACATGAAGGCTATGTTAACCAGTTTGCTGTGTTTCGGATTGTGTGTGAAAACCCTACACTGTACCCCAGAAGTGCATTAATGTACATAGTTACCATTTAATAAAAAAAAAAAAAGATATTTTAACAAAGAATGTGTTATTCTCAACATTTCTTTTCCAATACTCCTTTTGAATAGCATAGTTTCTCTGTATGCAGTGAGGACCTCAGGAGAGTCATTTCATTAAAGCACTCTTTAGTAGCTGGTAATGTCTGAGGTAATACCAAAGGGATTTTTAGGTTAAACACTTTAGGACGACGTGCTGAAATATTCCATTATTGCTAAACTGACAACCTGCTATAATGATTGTTCACTAAAACTTGCTCATCTTTATGGGATTTCATTTGACAAATTGATATTTCCATTCACAGTACAGTTTCTTAATGGCATGTGAAAACCAGGCAATATGACAAAAGGCGATTCACTTGAACCAAATTATGTCATAAAAAGTGAGTCTGGACTGTTTGAGGGTAGCAGGATTCTGCTTAATAAAGAGAACTAATGCAGCAATTTACTAAATAATACTATCACGACATGGAGCTCAGAGCATCTGACCCCTAAAACCATCAATTTGTTGTGTGTGAGAAGTTGTAAAGTGGAACGCTGCTAGAGAAGCCATGCCATGAGGACTCAATATGACCAATGTCTGTTAAAGTGAACATTAAAGTAACTAATTCAGGAGTGTATAAGACCCTCTTCAAAAGAGGGTACAGAGGAATCTTTCTAAAAGTAGAATATAAACATCTTAACGCAATAACTAAGAAAATGACATGAAGGCTATGTTAACCAGTTTGATGAAAATATTTCAAATGGTATATGAAAACACCACACTGTACCCCATAACTGCCTTAATGTACACAGCTATCATTTAATTAAAAAAAAAAAACCCAAAAAAAAAAAAAAAAAAAAGGGGAAAAAAAAAAGGGATTATTGTGCCAGAGATTTCCTGTTGCCTATTCTGGTATGTGTTTTTACTTTTATTCTTTGAAATAATACCACTGAATTCTGGCTAAAAACTTGATTGCCTACCTACCATATTTCACAGTAACTTACATGTGGAAATTCTGGAAATACAGAAATATTTTTTGTTATAAATACAAAATGTATCCGTTTTCCCTACCAGACATGGCCTTAAATGGCCTTCTTTCTACTTTGAAAAATTGTATTTTTTTTTTTCTGTGTGTTGGATTGCAGATGTAATCCAATTGGAACACCAGTGGGCATTTTATTAATAAATAATAAGGGACAAGTCATGAGTTGTGGATACTGGAACAAAAATCAGAGAATGCTATTAGTGCATGTATGAGAGAGGGAAAGAGAAAAAAAGAGAGAGAGAGAGACAATAAAACAAATTTAGAAAGAAGTTGGATGTTAGAATATCCCATTTTTCTTCTTTACTTACCTAACGAAATCCAGTCAAAATATATTCTTGAGAAAAATGTAACAATCTAAAGATGGACTAATCTTTTACAGATGTTGTTATTGGAAATGGTAGAAGCTACTACTTACTATAGTGATTATTGGGTGATTGAATTTCTAGACCAAGAAGTAATAGTTATTGCATTTGACAATTACCAGGAAGAGTTTTAAAAATCTACTCCTTCCCTTGAAGACCAAGTAAACTATTAAAATAATATGCGGGATCTGTTATAACATAGTCTCTGCTTTTGTGAGTATAAATGTTGTATTCCACAAATGGAATCTTGACTAATGTTCTTAAAAGCTTTCAAGTTAACTATTATGAATATGCAACTTTTTTATATTCCATTAAAAAGGGCTAATAGATCATAGCTTAAAAAACTCAGTAGATAGGAGTAAAATAAAAATTGTAAGGTTATGAAATCCTGTAAAGTAAAATCACATAGTAAGAGATAAAAATAAATTCAGTCAGAATTTTACTCTAATTGAAATCAGTTAATTTTATTAAAGGTAAGCTGAGCAATCCCTCCAAAAACACCTTCTCATGACCCTGGTTAATTGGATTCTGAGTTTTACATGAGTATCAATCATCATGAATGAAAAAAATCAATAAACTTATACACATAAATCAGAACGATAAGTTTATTGACATATATCTATATCTCTATCTTTATATCTCTATCTCTATCTCATGACCTTTTAGAGGTCCAAGCAGAACTTTGGCCCCTACAAACTCACACTGAAATGAAAAATCCAAATGAATACAGAAACTACATGTTGGAAAGCATCAGAGAGCTGTTGAAGCAATGAAAACTGGCAGCAGTAAGAACATGAGTGGAGAAACTCAGGAATTTTTGGAAATCTTTAGGGAAAAAAATTGGAAGTATAAAATATTCTACTGTGATTAAAATTTTAGGATTTTAATTTTACTGTAGAAAATTCAGGGTTGATTCAAGTGTCAGGAATGAAAGGGAGATTGACCTAACATTATTTGATTACATGAATGGCTTTTGTACAGTTTGATTCAATGTTAATAAGTGTGCCCCTCCCTGGATACTGTGTACTGTACACATTAGGTGTGAATTTACCCATCCCCTCCCACGCCTCCCACCTGATGGCTTTCTGGTGAGTTTTACTACCAAACGTGTACATGGGTGTTGATCAATTAGTTCCAACTTAATAGTGAGTACCTATGGTGTTTGTTTTTCTATTCTTGAGGCACTTAGAAGAATTGTCTCCATTTTTACTCAGGTTGTTACAAAAAAACATATTAGTTCACCTTTTTCTTTTATGGCTGAGTAGTACTCCATGGCTTACATATACCAAATTTTTGTAATCTACTAATGCATTGATGGGCACTTGGGTTGGTTCCACATCTTTGAAATTGTGAATTGTGCTACAAAAATTATTACCATACACATGTCTTTTTGATAAAAGGCCTTTTGTTCTTTGGGTAAATACTCAACAGTGGGATTGCTGGGCCAAATGGTAGGTCTACCTTTAGTTCATTATGTAATCTCCATATGACGTCCAAAATTCCATTCATAGGCTAGAATACATGTCTGCAATAAAAATATTATTATGCAATAGGAAATGTATAGTCAACCAATATTTGCAAAAGTAGGTAAATGGAAATGTAACTGGTACTACATTTGATAAAGATGGACTGATTAGATTGATCAAAGCATTTTATAAATGCAGGGTAGAATAGAATATTCTACATATAATTTTATATTTAGAATAATAGCATTAACCATAATATCACTTCAGTAAGAAGTGATGGTTAATTTGGGTACTCCATATAAGGCGGCTAGCGGCTAACTAGAAGACATTTAGAGGTATTTGATAAATGACTATAGGAAATCCCTAATAAGAAGAAATGTTAAAAGAACTTATGATCAAAATGGAAGTGACGCTAATGAAAACATTTGCTAGAACTGACTTAAAAATGCAATGGCTGGCTCGGCACCTGTGGCTCAAGCGGCTAAGGCGCCAGCCACATACACCTAAGGTAGCAGGTTCGAATCCCCAGCCCGTGCCCACCAAACAACAATGATGGCTGCAACCAAAAAATGGCCCGGCATTGTGGTGGGTGCCTGTAGTCCCAGCAACTTGGGAGGCTGAGGCAGGAGACTCGCTTGAGCCCAGGAGTTGGAGGTTGCTGTGAGCTGTGATGCCAAGGCACTCTACCCAGGGGAATAGCTTGAGGCTCCGTCTAAAAAAAAAAAAAAATGCAATGGCTGCCTGTATTTTTCTTACCAATGGTAATAATTATTAAAATGTTTCCAGTTCTGATTTTTCTGTGTTAGAGATCCCCTTTCCTAATGAAAAATAAGTTGACATGTGGCCATCACAATTTTAAAATCTTATAAATATTGGTACAAAATGTAAATTTCTCAAGCTAGATTTTTTTCTTATATGGAATTGTTTAAATATGTCACTAGTAGAAATTAAGCTATAAGCCTGTAAGTGTTGTGATATGTTTTATTCTTTATTTTCTATTTGAGTCAAGGGTTTACAGAAAACTTTTTAATTGACTATTTGTTGGCAATTGACAATGTAAAAAATGCTTGCATATTATATTCAATATCTGGGCTTTAGAGAATATTAGAACTTTTATCTAAATTATTCCTCTTCCATTTTTATGTCTGCTACTGAATTCCTCTCAGCAATTTATGTCAAGGTTTTTCTGTTTTGAATTTTAATAGGTCTCATAAGCTGTGCCCACTTGACCCAGCTCTGGAGTGTAGCTCTCCTGTGCTAATCTTTCTTCAGAATTAGAAATTCAGTGTTAAATACATTTCAGAAAAACTGATACCACCAGAGTGGTAATTGGGGCAAGTGAGTCTCTGGGATATGAATTAATTACCTTGAGATGAATCTTATGGCTAATTGGTATCATAGTTGATGTTATAAATCACAACACAATAATGGAATTTGGCTTGTTTCTCTTGTTTTAGCATGTAAAACTTCTTTTCCAAGCAACCTCTCAGCGTTTCAGTTGTACAAATATTGTTTAAGAAAGTGTTGAGCCCAACGTGGGTATTTATTATATGCATGCTAGTTGACTTTGGGGTGCGATTTAGCTTTTTTTTTTTTTAATTAAGCAAAGAGGAAAGAAAGCTGGTTCAGCTCCACTGACAAACATTATTAGTTATATTAGAAATAAAAGTAGAGATTCGAATATACTTTGTTACAGTGTGGCACTGAATCTAAGAAAACATATTTCTTCTTTAATGTAAAGGTATAAATTTAGCCATTTATTTTTCTCAAAAGATAAAGTTCCTTTGAATTTGATTTAGAATTTCTTATCATGAAACAAAACTATTACTTTATCCAAAAGTTTATATCTACCATAAACCTAAACTGGGCACTTTGTAAACAATAAACACTTGTTTCTCTTAGGTATAGATGCTGGAAAATCCATGATTAAGCTGGAGGCAGATTCCCTGAGGGCCTATTTCTCATGGAAAGTGGTTTCTAATTATTTCTTTACTTGATGGAAGGGGCAGAGAAGCTCCCTTGAATTTTTTCTTTGTTTTAATTAAATCATAGCTGTGTACATTAATGCAATTATGGGGTACAAGGTGCTGGTTTTCTATATAATTTGAAATATTTTCATCAAACTGGTTAACATAGCCTTCACCACATTTTCTTAGTTATTGTGTTAAGACATTTATATTCTACGCTTAGTAGATTTAACTAGTACCCTGGTAAAATGCACCACAGGTGTGGTGCCATCAATTACCCTCCCTCCAGCCAACCTTCCCCTGCCCCCCACCCCTTTCCCCTTCAACTTGGGCTGTAGTTGGGTTATAGCTTTCATATGGAAGTGTGGGTGTTTATAAATTTGTTTCACAGTAAGACTGAGTACATTGGATACCTTTTCTTACATTCTTGAAATACTTTGCTAAGAAGAGTATGTTCCAGCTCCAACCATGTAGACATGAAAGAGTTAAAGTCCCATCTTTTTGTAAGACTGCATAATGTTCCATGGTGTACATATACCACAATTTATTAATCCATTCATGGGTCGATGGGCGCTTGGGCTTCTTCCAAGACTTAAGAATTATGAATTGGGCTGCAATAAACATTGTGGTGCAAATATCTTTGTTATAAAGTGACTTTTGGTCTTCTGGGTATATACCTAGTAGAGAAATTGAAGGATAAGATGACAGGTCTATATTTAGATCCCTAAGTGATCTCTGAACATCTTTCCAAAAGGAACATATTAGTTTGCATTCCCACCAGCAGTGTAGAAGTATTCCCTTTTCTCTACATCCATGCCAACATCTACGGTTTGGGATTTTGTGATGTGGGTTAATTTTACTGGAATTAGATGATATCTCAAAGTAGTTTTGATCTGCATTTCTCTGCTGATTAAAAATGATGAACATTTTTTTCTGTAGGTTTTGCACCTCGCTTCTTACACAAGTTTCTCTTGCCCACCTGAGATGGGATCACTTGTTCTTTTCTTGCTAGTATGTTTGAGTATTCCATAGATTCTAGTCTGAGGTCTGGTAGCATGATTCCTCCTGATTTTTTTTTTTTTTGTTTCTGAGTAATGTCTTGGCTATTTGAGGTTTTTTTCTGATTCCATATAGGGATTGCATTAAAATTGTATATCGCTTTGTGTAGTATGGATATTTTGACAACGTTGATTCTTCCAGCCCTTTGTAAGGGCACTAATCCTGTATAGGAGATCTCTGCTTTCATAATCTAATCATTTGAGGTTTAGCATTTCAACAGGTGAATCTGAGGAGAACACAGATGTTTAGAATATTGCTAAATATATATTGTGTATACACAAAAATGACATAATATATATGTGTGTATGTCTAGAAAGAGATATATTTCAGTGATATATAATTGTGTCACACACCTGTGAATGTGTGTATATATATATATATAAAAATAAATATCTCATCTCCCAACCACTATATATATATATTCATTGTTCATGAATGGAAATGGATAGTTGGATGGGTGTACGTGGTGACAAACAAAAAAGAAAGAGAAAGAAAGAGATGGATTTAATCATTACATCCTTCAGTTTTCTATTAGGCAAATTTCTGAGAAGATGGTCAACATTTTACTATTATATCTTATTGTTTCACTAGCTGCATGTAACCCTGGAATAGCTTATCTTTGCTCTTATTAGAACTCCAGACACACATTGGTTAGCCCTGAAGATCTGATCCTCCCCAGCTGCATCCCGTATCACTTCCCTGCTGCCCCACTCTGCCCCACCCATACCCACCTTCTTGCAGACCCAGGAGCCCATCACATTCTTTCCACCCCACAGCCTCTGACCACACTCTTCTATAGCCTGAAACCCTCTGTCCCAGCTCTCGGACCACCAATGTCACCTTCTTAGGGACTTTCTCTCCTTGTCATCCCCTGTTACTTATTCTTCATTGAAACCCTGTTTGTGTAAATCACTGCTTTTGTCACAATTAATAAATTTCAGGGTGGTTGTTTTCTTGCTTATTATCTGTTTCCTCTACTAGACTGAAAGCTTCTCAAGGGCAGGACTTGCTGAATAAATGAATACATGAATGAATAAAACATAAAACTTATTATTTCACAATAATTTACTTCTATTATATTTGATTTGGCTCTTTTCCCTTTCCAAAGTTAGCAAATGTTAATATGCTTGCCATGATACTTGTCTCAAATTACAAGTTTATTAAAAAATTCTGTGGGTCAATACAATTGAAAGTGAGTCATTTGTAAGGTTTTCACTTTTTTCTGCTTATACTGTACCACATCATCCTGTCCTAATAAACCTATAAATTAAAACAATAAAAAAATTAATTACCATGGCTCCTGTGGCTGAAAGGAGTAGGGTGCCGGCTCCATATGCCAAAGATGGCGGGTTCAAACCCAGCCCCCAGCCAAAAACTGCCAAAAAGAAAAAAAAAAAAGAACTTCTATTCATGGACTATTATCTTTGTTTCAAAGCATTCAATAATTTGTCAGATTAAATCATTACTAGTGTACCCTAAGAAGTCAAACTTTCCTTGGATAAAGCCATGTTTCTATGACAAAAAAATTTTTTATAATAGTAACTGCTACAAAAATCCATGGAAATACAGACTGAGTTTAGACTCATTTCAACCTCCAGAAGCCTTTGTATCAGATCTATATATGAAAATCCATCCATTTATTACCATTGAAATTTCTGTTACTTTTAACTTTTCTAGTCACCAGGTTTTGTGTTTTATATAATGTTTTATTTCATAAATCAGTTCTCTCTTTAAAACACGAGCAGATGTGTGAGGATATGTCATGTAAATTAATGATTTTCTTAAACCGATTTAGATTTCCTGCTCTTAATTCAAGAATTTTCATGGGTAAAATGAGCTACACTAAATTACACATTTTTCTGATAATGAAGTTTGTAGTTAAGAGTAACCTACTTGATGTTACCTTACAAGTTACCTAGAAAAGAATGACACTGATATATGTGTGAGAAAAAATTATCCAAAGGCAAAGACTAAAAATTGTGTGTATTCAAGGGTTGGTAAGAGAGGTTACATATTTAACAAAAATGCAAACAAAGTAACTCCATAGCTTGAATAAATGAGATTTATTTTTATAAAATACATTACTATAAAATTTTATGTCTTTTAAGTGTACAGTGGCTTGCCAAGAAGCTCTTTCTCTGGATCTCAAAGTTCTGTAAAAATTATTTTGAGTCTGAAGCAAAAGAAAGGAAGAAAGGAAGGAAGAAAAGAAGGAAGGAAGGAAGGAAGGAAGGAAGGAAGGAAGGAAGGAAGGAAGGAAAGAAGGAAGGAAAGGACAAACATAATGTGGTTCTTTTCCATTATATTTTTGAAAGTTCAAATTCTCATTTGTAGTTGAAACTTATTTTCTTGTGGAAATTAAATTAGAAATTGGGCAAGTCATGATTTTCATTTTCAGACACCACAAATTACTTTAAAAATGCTTATCAATGCTTATCATGGAAAGGCACAACAGTAATGGGCCAAACCATAAAGTTTTAAACTTTCTTTAATAATAATACTCTAATAAAAGTAGCTACGTCAGGGTGGTACCCGTGGCTCAAAGGAGTAGGGTGCTGGCCCCATATACCAGAGGTGGCGGTTTCCAACCCGGCCCTGGCCAAAAACAAAACAAACAAAAAAACAAAACAAAACAAAACAAACAAAAAAAAAACCAAAGTAGTTACTTCTAACGTGATAGATTTAAAAAGCAGTAATATCCTATAATAACATAAAATATTTTCATAAAATTTGTAGTTTAATTGATTGTCTGACAAACCTTTTACTAGTCCAGAAATTCATAAGTAAATATAATCGTATGTGAATATATATTTTATGTAATTCATCACTGATAAATAAGTTAGGGTTCTTGGTTGTTCCTAAATTAGCAGTGAACAAATCATATGAAAAAATATTGAAAACATTATCATAAATACAATGATGGTTCCTAAAATACATTAAAGTTACCGAAGTGAGTATTAGATTAAATATGCAATATTAGTAACTAATTTTCTTTGAGTAAAGTTTTTTACTATCGACTGAAAATCTTTTCAAGTTAAAATGAACCACTGTAATGTATAATCCTACCCTAACCCAAAAGGATAGTACAGAAAACAAAGGAATTTATTGATGTATCAATAAGGAAAAATGTCAAAAAAGTACAATTTATATATTCCAAGGCAGTTGAAAGAATAGTTTGAGCAAGGATAGTGCAGGATGCACATGACAAGGAGATTCTTTTTGGTTGGCTTGGTGGTAGATGGTGTTCCTGAGCAAGCGATACTAAAGTTGACATTTGAGCTACTTTATTCAGTCATCTCATTTGTTCTATGAATTTATTTTCCATTTGCAAAATATATTTTTGTAATATTGATGCTCCATAATGAATTTATGAGTCAATTTAAGCATCGTTTAACTTGTTTATAAATGTTCCTATTACCTGCCAATATGTGCTTAGAATGTGTGTGTAAGAAGTGAGAAAAGGATTTATAGAAGGGCAAATGTTAGAGAGCGCTTTGATTTTGTAAACAAATCACTGTACATAGGGCATTATTGGTAATATAGTTTTTTAGTGTCCGTGTTTAGGAAAAAATGTAACAATTACATAGTTCTGGTCATTCTTACCCACAGTTCCTGCCTTGTGGCTACATTTTCAAGTTGTTAATATATAAGATACACATTATGTAATATATATATATATAAAAAATATATATGGCAGTATGAGAAATGAAAAAAGAGAAAGAAGGTGGGAACTCTTTTATAAACATTCAATCAAAAACTTGATTCATGATTTTGGTTAAGTCGTATAACCTTTCTGAGTTTCTGTTTAAAAGAAAGATTTAGGGCCAGATGACTCTAAGGTGTTAAGTTAATCTTACGTTTTGACAGGCTGATCCTCACTGCTTTTACATTTATTTTCCTCATGGTGGAGCTCCTGTTCACTTGGTGCTGAAGAGCTTCTGAGAGTTGGCAAGGAAGCACATGGATGCAGGTCCCAGAGTCCATTAACCTCCACTAAGCAGGTTTATTCTCAACTGCAAGTTTGTGTCTGAACCTGTCATCATCTCCTTTATTGTCAGCTGCCAGGGTGCATTTTTGGTCATTTGCATAATTTATATTGCTGTCACTGACAATCCTGATATTGCTCTACTTGCTCTACTCCATCTCCTGACTCGGATGTACAAACATGCACATCTTCTAAGATTAGACTCCTGTTAAATACAATCTAACCCTATCAAAAGTGTGTTAATTTTTAATATTGCCTTCAAAGTCATATTTTTTCAAAAATTAGGGAGAAAACCGAATACTCCATCACAAATAGCCCAGCATATTTTGAAGTACGTAATCAGTATTTCTTATCTTTTTTTTTTTTTTTTTTTTTGAGACAGGAGCCTAAAGCTGTCCCCCTGGGTAGAGTGCTGTGGCATCACAGCTCACAGCAACCTCCAACTCCTGGGCTCAAGTGAGTCTCCTGCCTCAGTCTCCCAAGTTGCTGGGACTACAGGCGCCCGCCACAATGACCCTCTATTTTTTGGTTGCAGCCGTCATTGTTGTTTGGCAGGCCCAGGCTGGATTTGAACCCACCACCTTGGTTGTACATGGCTGGCGCCTTAGCCACTTGAACCACAGGCATTGAGCCAATATTTCTTATCTTGATGAAATTTATTTCTCAGGAACTTCATCTCCACCTCAGATATAATGAGAATTATCAAGCTCTTTCTCTGCTTTGAGTCCTCTTTAAAGTATACCTTAAAATAATGTTTAAAATTTAAAAGTATTAAGAAACAGCATATATCAGAGGAACATCTTGTGCTATGTATTGGAGTAATTTCCCTGAATGCAGGCCACCTTGCCCTAAGACGCAGGATAAATCACTTGCCAATCTACTTTAATCTTTGTCCTCCTCAATCTTACTTATTTTCTTTCTATAGCCTGACTGCATTTCTGGAATCCATTAAACATTTTATATCTCATTTACTACTACCTGCTTCTTTTCATATAATCTAAATTAACTCAATTCCACTTGACAATCAAGTCTCTAAGAAAAAGCTCAGTTCATTATTACAAAGCTGACCCAAAGGAGTGGGTAAAGAGGCTTTTATATAATAAAACCTGAGCTCTGGCAATCACAACTTTTATTAACTGGCATACTCTAAAGAGCCTAAGCAAACACATTTGAGAAATTGATTTCCTTTGGTAATATTACTGGATGCCCAGAGGAAAACCCCTTGCTGAAAAATAAGCTGGAAAAGACAGAAAGTAAGAAACTTGTACTGTATAGTCCTTGCCGTAATCTTTTTTTTTGTTGTTGTTCCAAAAACTTAAATAGGAGTCAAGAAGATAACTCAGCATATAAATATGAACTGTATAAATGACATATTCCAAGTAAAGCTAAATGTACCTAAGTCCATATATTAAAAAGTTTGTGATGTTTATTTTTCTTTTCTCAAAATTTTCTGATTAATGTTTAGTTCAAAGACTAACACATAAGCACATGTTTGTATGGCACTATTTTATCTTGATAGGGATCATAGTGTGGTATGATAATGTACTGTTTATTTTAAACTCTTGTGATAAGGAATTCAGTTGTGCTAGCTTTCATAATCTTAGTGTTTTGCCTTGCACTCTGCAGCATGAGTCTAAGAAAAAGAAAAAAATATATATTTGCTTACATTTTACAATTTAAATGACAATTTTCAGTGCATTATCTCAAAACTGGTCAGGAAATCCTGACCTGTTGAAAATCTGAATAGTCAGTTGTATGGGCCTATAGAGTCATACAAGAATTTTTCAATACATTTCAATAGGTAAAAGAAGAATAATGTACAATTATCCAAGAGATGCCTTAAGCATTTGAAAAAAGAAGGAAAAAGTCTAACATTGAATTACTTTGTCACTGAGTTTTTTCAATGTCTAAAATTCCTTGTTCATTTTGCTATTGAGGAAACAATGGCGCCATTTTCTCTCAGAGAAAACAGTATTCTTATATGTGAAAAAGATTAAGAATCATCCACGATTGTGTCTCTACTGTTGATTTTTAAATATTATTTGGTAAAGAGTTAAAAATAAAATTGATAATTGTCTTATAAATGACAATCTATTAACAAAGAACTAATCTGATTATTTGTGTACTTTCAAGTACCTTATCATTTTCAGTTATCATTGGGAGAGGAATTGTTGATAGTTTTTTTACATAAATGTACATATTATAGCTTGTGGTAATAGAGTAATTAAGTTATATTACTCATATATACTTACTTATTCTAATTATGATAAATTTCATAGTTTTGAGGTTGTTCATACATAGGAAATTGTTTTTCAGATTCTAAATAACTTTTCTGTTTATAAAAGTATGCAGTGCAAAAACTTAAGGATATCAATATAAGCATTTCTATTAACCTAGAAAATTAAATAATGGAGTATTATCCTAAAGAATACTTCGATTAAATGTTAGTTACAGATTATTATAAGTCTCATTTATAGACTGTGTATTCTAAAATGATAAAAGTACCTAAAAAGCACAAAACTTCAAAGAGACTTAGAATAAGTAATGAGCAAGTTATAATGATATAAAATATAGATTAAGCTTTCTAATCCCATAAAATTCCCAAGATCTCAGAAATAGAGACAATTTGTCTAGAATCTGGCATATCTCTTGAAATATATGTGACAAGTATTTGGGACTTTTTAAGTACATAATTAAAGCCACTAGAAACATTTTGAGTTGGACAGTTGGCTACTAGGGTCACAGTTTTCCTATAAATTTATAATAAACACTAGTTTTAGAACAAATTTATGCACAAGGCAGACATGTATCATTACATATTTATTAGCATTGAACTGAAATTATTATAATATCTATTCTTTAGGCTTGAGAACTTTCCACATCTCTGTCCTCCACCAATTCTCATGGAAGGTAGTGGTAGTAGAAAACATATGAATTCTATAACCATTTAGCCAGCATCAGACCCCCAGAAGCTTTGAATCTTTATTTATCAAAAAATTGTTAGGGAATTAGCCTGGAGGGATAGTTATTCTATTTATAGTATATGTCATAAACCTAGATTGGATAGGCTTATAACATATACTATATGGTAATGACAATTGATTGTAAATGACAATCGATTAACAAAGAACTAATATAATTATTCGTGTATGAAATGAATAATGCTTTAGATGGAGTATGTTTAAAATGTATTAGTCAATGTACATTTGGAGTACTTTTAATGTTCTTAATAAAACACATATATAATGTTCATCACACTAGGTGAAAGCTACTATTTAATGCTATAAAATATTTTTTACACTTATTGAATTAGTAACTAGGTGTTGATAGATTTATAGTAGCAGAGGTGTTTAGAGTGGCTGTCTCTGTACAGTGAAATTTCAGGTATACCAATAGCCCAGCCTTAGACCGTTGTTAGAAGTGAAATAGCACACACAGAACTAAACACCATGTGGCCTGGAATATATTACAGTACTTTTTGGGGGGACAGAGTTGCACCCTGTTGCCTCAGCCTAGCTTGTGGCAACCTCAAAAACAACTGGATTCCCGTGATCCTCCTGACTTAGCCTCCCCCATGGCTGAGACTTAGTATTCTAAGAACTGGGGGTAGATATAATAAGACAAAGCTGATTAGATTATGACCTTACAGAAAATATGTTTGCTGTGGATAAAGGACTCTCTTTCCCTCACTTATTTCTCTTGTAAGTAAATAAATCTTCCTCACCCTTTTAATGTAGGTTTATTGCTTTAAGAGTAAGGGATCAACACACAACCAAGAATAGAAGTACTAAAATTGGGAACATTAACCTCATGTCTGGGCTTCAACATTTTGCTCTGCCTCTTACTCCGTATATAAACCTAGAAAAATTGGTTTCTCCTCTGCAGCTCAATTTTCTTGTCATCACAATGGATACTGTAACTGAATTACCTCAAAGAATTTTTACTATAATTATTCCATATAATCTAGGAATGCTTCCTGCCTCTCAAGTTTCTCTTCTTGGTTGGGAATAGAAGAAAAGAGTAAACCATGTCCTGTCTTTCCTGATACTTCCAATCAAGTGAGATAATGAGATAGATAATAAACAAAAATGCTCATATCATACTTATAGGACATGTAACTGAATACTAGGCTGAAATGGAAAACAAGGTCATGGGAGGAAGGAAAGTGGAAACAGAACCACTTGATAAGATGACGTATGGACAGAAATTGGATGGAAAGACATTTCAGCAGAGGAAAAAGAATTGCCAAGACCACAGGCCGACGGTGTTTTCTAGGATAGACAAAAAGCCCACTGTGCTTAGAGCAGAAAGAAACAAGGTCAAAGGGTTTAAGAAGATGAGGCCAGAGAAGTAAAGAGATGGTAGACGAGGTGGGTTCATCTTAAGAATTAAATGAGGTGATAGTTTAACATAGTTCTTGTCACTGTAATAATATAATAAGTGCTATCTATGTATTGGGTGTTTACTCTTGGAATCACTTCCATCCAGGGAGAGATTGTCTGGATGGAATTACTAAAAGATGCTGGCTAGGGATAGCAACAGGACTGGATTATTAGTAGTTTATAAAAGTGCCTTAAAAATTGAGTGGACACAAACAAACCTTGTTTAATTTAAGAATTTGTCAAAACCAGATGACTTTAGAGATGATTATCCATTTAGTTCTAAGACTTTCTATAGTAAATATTATCAATCAGCCTTATCATAAAAAGTCTTGCTCACCAGCACCAGTGTCACTGCTATTAAATATTGAAACATCACAAAAGTAGACTTGGTTCCAAATGTTACAATTGGGGTATCATTATAAGCTGCCTCTTTTTAAGTCTTCTTCCGTGTATTTAGCTGTTGGATGGATGAAAAGTTACAGCTGCTTAATAATAACAAAATAACCAAGAGACGGCTGCCAAGGGAGACAAGAGTACAACAGCAGTGTGCACTTCTATGTATCGTTTGTATGTAATTTTTTTTATTGAGTATTTGAGTTACAAATCCAGTCATATATGTGTGCACCAAAATCTGTGAGTGTAACATTCAGATCGAATTGTTTTTGTATGTCAAATAAATAATAGCTGTGGGTCCTGGTAGGTGAATATACTGTTTAAGGCTGCAGTACCCAACACCCTGGGCTGTGGAGTAGTCCTGATCCATGGCCTATTAGGAACCGGGCCGCACAGCAGGAAGTTGGTGGCCAGTGTTCGGTGCAATTGAAGCTGCAACTGTGTTTACAGCTGCTCCAGGTGGCTGACACCACCACCTGAGCTCTACCTCCTGTCCGATCACCTCCTGCATCCGATTCTCATAGAAGCACAGACCCTACCGCAAACTGCACACGCAAGGGATCTAGGTTGGGCTCTCCTACTGAGAATCTGGTGCCTAGTGATCTGAGGTGGAGATGTAATGCACTTGACTCATCCCGAAACCATCTCCTCCCACCCCTCCTGTGTGGAAATTGTGTCTTCCATGAAACCAGTTCCTGGTGCCAAATGGCTGTGGACCACTGGTTCACGGCATTTCATTTCCTGACAGCTATGAATCTTTGGTGGCATATAAGCCAAGATCAGTAGTACTTCAAAGACGTCCGAACTTGGTCCCATTCTCAGGTGAACTTGAGAAACGTAAAGGAATTTTCAATTAAGACTGGGTGTGGTAGGTGTTTCTGCAATTTAATTCACTTTGCTGGGCTTACTACTTCATCTAATCTCACTGGTGCGTCATATATAAGCCTCAAATGGTCATCTGCCAAGTAAGTTCTTCACCATTTTTCAAACTGATTGTCAAGACTCATGATAAAAGACTCTCTACCAAGGTAATGCCTAGATGACATTACTACACTGATTGCTTTTCAGCCACCCCTTTCAGTGGATTTATTCAGGATGGTCCGCGGAGTTTAATTTGACAATATCATAATTAAAATGGAACTCCTTCAAAAAAAAAATAGAAAATAAAAACTTTCACATGGAAGGATTTCGTTAACTAAAGCTCTTTCTTCATCTTAAAAGAAAATTGTACTTTAATACAATATCAAAACAAACAAATAAACAAAACCCTTACAAGTTAAAAACTTGAAAAGACAAGATTAGTAAGTAATTTGCTGTGTTTATCAAAGGTCCTGATTGGGTGGGTGGGTGTGGACAAACAAAAACAAATACATTAAAATTTGATCCCTCCAGCTCATAATGAACAAGATGCTTTTCAGATTTTAACGCTTTTTTTTTTCCTTAGAAATACTTGGCCTTTGTGTATGTTTAATAAAAATAAAAACATCCTCATTATATAGTAGGATGATTGTATGCTATCTTTAGTCCAGATACAATTTATTTTTTATTCTCCTTTTTTTTTTTCTTAAAGTTTGACTTCAATTAAAAGCACAGCAAGCCTTCTGAATCCAAACCTCCTCCCAGGTTTCTGTTTACTAATTTACATTCTTGAGAGAGAAAGAGAGGCTCTATCTCGGTTAGCTGGAGAATAATAGGTAGGAGAACTCCACTTTCTTCCAACCTGCACTAACAGAAATCTTTTTTTTTTTTTTAACTTGTTTCTTTCAAAGCAATGGTTCCTTTCAGAGAGTAAAAGTCAGAATACTTGAATTCTAATTGTCAGATCTGATACTTTATTGCCTGGGATTCTTCTGAAGGATGGATATTGGATAACCAAAGGATAATTACTTTGCACTTTCAAGGGCCTCAAAGAAAAGGTGAAACCAGAAACTTGCGTGTCTTTAGAGATAGCAGCACCCTCTCTCCCTTTCTCCCTCTTTCTTTCTCCACACACACTCCATTGATTCATTTCAAATTCACCCTCTCTTTAAGGCAGATCATGTGGCCAGTCAGCAACCAACCAAGTTTCATATTTTAAAGCTTCAATGAAGAGAAGGGTTCTGATTCAACTGAGATTTTAAGTAATAATATAGAAAGGAATTGGATGGTCTAGTGTGTCTGATCATCACCTCTAAGATAATTTACTGTAGATCAAGGACCAAAGTCATGGCACAGTGAATGGCTTCTCTTACTTATCTGTCTAGATGGGAGTTTCACACTGATATTAGTGTGTGTATGCTCAGTGTAATACCATAAGTATTTTCTGTAAAATATGCGGGCAACTCTTACAGCCATTACCTTTTTGTAACTGCATGTGCAAAATTATTTTAACCATTTAGTTGTAAACTCTTTAGAAAATTAGCTACTTCTGCCAGCATAAGTTCCTGAAAATCTAGAGACCTAGTCACTATGGTTTCAGTGAGGCTATCTTAAGACCCAGTTATTTTAATTCTGTATGTAGGAATAAAAATAGAGATGGACTAGAAAAAAATAAATACTCAAGGACGGATCTCATATTCTGGTCTGATGAAGAGACAAAAACAGTGGCTCTATAAATCTTACATTCTGAAGTCAAACTACTTTGCTTAAAATCTTGTTCTGCCAGTTAGATACTAAGACTCTAGGCAAATAAAACAATTTTTATGTTTCAGTTACCATGTCAGTAAAACAAATATCATAACAATATCTGGTAGGCATATGGTGAATAATAAGTGAAGTATTTCATGTGAAAAATTTAAAAAAGGTCAGGCATACAGTTTACATATTATACAGGCTGGCATTATTATTTAGGTTGTATAGAAGGTAAGTTTAATAAACCTGATGCAAATATTTATAACCATATTTCAGTAAAAATGTTGACAAAGTAATCATAAAATGACATAAAATTAATGATAGTAGAAACTATGCCTTATATTGTACGGGAGTTTCAGGAATAAGGATTTCATCATTTTGGTATTCTATGTATTTATATTTGCATATAAAAGCATGATTCTTTTTGAATGTCTTCTAGAACTTGGGCCTATTTTTGAAAAGTTTTTACTTAGCATATCTCTAAAATAAATGTGCTTTTCTTGTGCCATGACAAAAGAGGAAAAAAGTAAGTAATTTTAAACTCATGACTTAAAACTTTAAGGCCACGTATAATAATGTGCTATTTGTAGCACAATGTATTATTTGTATTCACAGATATATCTTAAAGGCAATTGTCCAATTTCTACCAATGTTCCTCATACAATAACATTTGGATATGGGTAGAGGAAGAGTGATAGCTAGATAATTCCATCCATGACGTTTTTAATTTTTTATTTCATATGAATGATAGTATACTTCGGGGACTCTAAGGCATTTTAACAGAATTCCCTTAAAAAGTCACTGGATCAACAGCTTTGTACACATATGGGAGGAAAAGTCAACAAGAATGAAATAGGAGTGATGGGGGAGTCAGAGCTGCCGAATTTACACCCAATGGACACAATGCACATTTTCTGGGTGAAGGACACTCTTATAATACTGTCTTAAAATGTGCAAAAGCAAATTATGTAACCGAAAGGTGTGTACCCCTGTAATACTCTGCACACATACATATATTATATATATATCATGGGTATAGTACCAGTTCTTGAAAAAGAAAGCATTGACTGGGTCAGCATTCTAAGGTTTAATCTGTCTCATACTCACACAATTCCACAGCCCTCTACTGTTTGCAAAGCACTTTGATAATTAACTTGGCATGCACCTCGGAATAGAGAGTCAAGAGAGTCAAATCATTGTGATCGTAGTTGTCATTGAGAAGCAGGTTTCTTATGACATTCAGATTCCTGGATGTTGCTCTTGACCAGGGTCAGCAAACACTATCTATAAAGTGCCAGAAATAAGTATTTTCAGCTTTATGGGTCACACACTTATTTCACAAATACTCCACTGTGCTACTGTAGCAGGAAAGCAGCCACAGACAAAAGGCAGATAGATATGGCTGTGTTTCATTAAAACTTTACTTGCAAGATAGGTGGCAGCTATATTTAGTTGGAGAGCTGCCTTCTGCCAACCAATTTTACTGATTCAATTGAGTCAGTCCATGGAGCCTTTCACTTGAGTTTTTTACAAAGAAATAGAGGTTGGAGGAAAATTGTGGTAAACTATTCAGTATATAGATATGGTAGATCAATTGAACATGCTTTAAATATGAAGGTAAAATGTTTTTGAGGTGTGTGGTTAGAAAGTCTCTGCAAGGGCAGTGCCTGTGGCTCAAAGGAGTAGGATGCTGCCCCATATACCAGAGGTGGCAGGTTCAAACTTGGCTCCAGCCAAAAAAAGACTGCCAAAAAAAAAAAAAAAAAGTTTCTATAGACTAAGATTCTAAGTTCTGTAGTATCTTTGTTAAAATAAATGATTTCTATGATTTATACAGTCTCTACCTGGCATATGCAACTCATTTGGGTTATCTGAATTTCCTGATAGGTATTCAATTTTGAACACTTGCATTACATTTGCTGTGTATACATTTCACTCATTAGGAAGAGAATAGGGGGTCCAAGTGGGATTTATTTAGGAGTAATGTAATTTTCTTGCTGATAGATAGAAAGACTTAAAGATTATCAACTGCATAATCCATTTCCATAACCTATTTATCAATTCAGGCTGGTTATACGGCTGCACAATTGGAGCTCTTTAATGCATGCAAACTAAATGTTACATTTTCCTTTTACCCACATTTGAGAGTAATTTGATAAAGACTAAAATGAAACAAAACTGAACACAAACACTTGGCTAGGGCAGGTTAAACAAACTCCACATCAAACCCCGGTGAATATAAAAATCCCTTATGTCCTTTAGACCTGCTAAGTTACTTACTGAAACTAATGGACAAGATTCACTTTGGAGATATGTTCAGCATCTTTTAGAATGTTATAATTTTACAGTAAAACGAGTGTGAATAAGTTGTTTCAGATCCGAGACCAGGAAGCAAAAACCTCAGAAACATAAAGTCATGGATTTTAGCTGTAATAATTTTAAAATTTCAATACATGAAAATAATCTTTTTACATTTCGATGGGTCTCAGATTTTTTCCCCAGTTTTAAACTTTGATATTTCGGGTTTTGCACTGCAATCCTTTTGAAAATTTCTTTCCTTTTCCCATATCTACTTAAGTAATTAATAATGCATCTTTTTATATAAAATAAAATGTTTAGAAAAAGTCAACATATTTATTCTGTTAAGAGGGATTCTAAACAACAGAAAACTCCATTTTTTTAGGCAGACTTTTCTGAGATGCAATTAGAGATTTAGTGTCTATGTGAGAAAGGTTTGAGTCTCATTACCTTTTTCTTGACCAACTAAATCGCTCAACACAAATTTATAGATGTCATACACCTGTACATTTTTACTACAATGTTCTCTTTCTTCTCTTTCTTATGGAATAGGATTCTCTTCCATACCTCTGCAAATATCAAATTAAATACATAGACCGAGTTCATCTCCATGGCTTAGATTTACATAGAAATGCACCATGAAGCTGTGTATGGGATGCAATTTGCCTTCTGCTGTTCATGGTGTTCCCCAGTCCAAATTGACATTCTACTGTTAGGCACCCCTTTATTTTAGGTTGAAGATATTTCTGTCTTTTAGAGTTTCCTATTTATACTCAACTATAGTTGAAATGATTCTTACTAAGTTTTCTAATTAGTAATAATTTAGTATAGGATCTGATGAAACTTTTTTCAAATTGTTACAATGAGCCAAATTCAGTGTCTTGTAGTACACTGAAGATGTTAGTTTCAGTGTCAAGGAAAGATTAGACCTGGAAATTCCTTTTTTTTCTGAGACAAATGTGAGTAAGGCAGAGTAATGAAGAGGTAAGGGAAGCCTGTTGTCCATCAAATTGGACAACACAAAAATGTTAATAGAATGTGAAATGAGGCTTCCACTATTGGGGCAGCCTTTAATTACTTAGAAGACTGATCAAAGGGTTTCTTGGTTTCTTTCCTTCTTTTTCTTCTTATCTCTGGTTTCCATTTTTCTCATTATTCCTACAAACCTATTTTACAAATAAAACAGACAGATATTTTCTCTGACCACTGCTTATATCTTAACTTTTCTGTCTCTTAGAACCTGCACTGGGTAATATTTCATCTGCTGATTATTGTGTTATTGTTCACACTGCTGTTCCCTGAGTAATAGTTCTGTTTGTCTAATATTTTAATCTTCTTGGAAACAGAGTGAAATATTAAAATTTGTATTATTCCCCTTGATGTACAATAAACTAATTTGTTCACTTAAAAAAGAATAATAATCAACTAAAAAAGTGAAATTCAGTTTAATTTGTTCTTCTGATATTCATTTAAAAACACTGATGATTAAAATTAAGAAAAAAAATTGATGAATGAGAATAACTAAAATTTACCACCCCCCAAATCCTGTTCTAAGTTGGTAATGCACATCATTTTATCTAGTTTTAAGGACTCTTATGTGATAAGTACAATTATCATCACCATTTTAGAGATGGGGAACTTAGGCACAGAGCGTTCATGGGAATAGTGTAATTAACATAGGTGTCCTTTCTCTTCAGCCTGATGGCGTTAAGAGAAGGCCAAAGATGGATAGCACACCTGTAATTCTAGTACTCTGTGAGGCAGAGGCAGGTAGATTGCTTGAGGTCAGGAGTTTGAGACCAGCCTGAGCAAGAGTGAGACCCTGTCTCTAAAAAATAGCCAGACATTGTGGCAAGCGCCTGTAGTCCCAGCTACCCAGGAGGCTGAGCCAAGAGGATTGTTGGAGCCCAGGAGTTGGAGGTTGCTAGGAGCTATGACACCATGATAGCCTACCTGAGGCAAGACAGTGGGAATCTATCTCAAAAGAAAAAAAAGTCTTCTAGGAAAATGTAATTGGAGTATGAAAGGATGCTTATACTCTTGGACTTCACATTTAGGGAATACCAAAAATAGTAATACAGGCCAACATGTTACTTTCAGTTTTCGCTTTTTTTAATTATTATTTTAAAATGTTAAGGCGGTTTTGTTCCACAGATGCCATGTGTATTACTGAAGTCAGGGTTTTTAGTGTGCCCGTCACCAGAAGAGAGTCGATTGTACTTGGTAGATATGTTTTTACCCTGAACACCCACCCTTCCATCCTCCTCTCTTCTTGGATTCCAATGTCCTTTTCATCTGTCTCTTTGTAGCCGCATGCCCACTGTTTCATTTCCAATTATTGATAGGTAAAGGTGGTATTTGTTTTTCCATTTCTGAGACACATAATGTAGGGTAGTGGGTCAGTTTCAGGATGCTATAAGAGATAGTATTTTATTCCTTTTTATAGCTAAGTAGTACTCCATGGTGTGTGTATACATTTATATATATGTGTGTGTGTGAATATTTATATATACTTAATATAATCTCAACAATGTGCAATCTTAGAGAGGAAAGAAGTGGCACAGGTAATCTGTATTAACCTGATCTTTTAATTGTCCAAATTCCACAATTGCTCAAATTGATAATTTATTTACAATTTATAATAATTTATTACATTTATGAGTAGCAGTTACACTTATCTAACCTGTAAGATTTTAATAGCCCTGCTTAAATGTCAGTCCAAATACATCCACCATACAATGTGATCATAAATCTAAATCAAAACAGCAGTTTCCCTTTCGTGACTCCCTGGAGGGATGCACCGAAAGCCTTTTGACCCCTTCAAAGTCTACACAGAGCTGAATTCCATATTCATATCAGTTAGGATACAATGACACATTTTCAATAGCCTGAAAAAAGATCAAAATATTAATTCCAATTTATTTTATTATTTCATTTTGTTTGAACATAAATATAGTTTGAAGATCAATTTCCTGATGAAGATAATTCTGCTATTTGACAAAAGAATGTAAACGAACAAATAGTAACAGAAAGTCTATATTTATTTTTATTTTCAAAAGCTGAATCTCAGTAAGTAGAGCTACGGGTATGAGAGTTTTTGTATGTGTCAGTATAAATGTTTCACAATGGGTAAGTTAACCTCATTCTCTGGAGTGAGTGTGGGGTGTTACGGGTATGTGTCCATGTGTGGGGTCTCATCTAACTTCAAATCATGCCTTATACCTGACTGATGATTCACAAAGATGAGGATTCTGACCATCCTCTGCTGCACAGAGGTTCTCTGAAGTCAACCTAGATTTACGTCCAGAGGTACACAGAGATTTTACGTGTATTCATTTCATAAATTAATATGTAGTATTCTTGATATCTTACAACTTATCTCTGTGGGTTTTTACACAAAGCAGAATTCAAAGTCTTTTTCATTTGAATTAAAAAGTATATCTCTTTATGTCCCAATATGACCATGTTCCTCCCAATTAAATCCCAAAGCCTCCTTTAAGAAAATTGCAAAAAGAGGATTCCAGCCAGTTGCTCTCAGTTTTGACAATAGGGGAGAGAATTATTTCCCCCTATCCACTGGATGTAGAGCCTCGGCCTGACATGGGTCTTACTGGAGATTCCTGATGGGCCTGGGTAATTGAGCTGGGAGTTTTTCCAGGCAAACTCTCTTCTATGAAACTGGGTAGAATTACAGTCAGGGAAGATGTAAATGCAGACCATCATTCCTCTGAGATTTCTCTTGGCTGAAAGCATAAATGTGATTAGACATTCGACAGTTTCTCTTCTTCAAACTAATCTGTTTACATCCATGTGGGTGGGCTAAAAAACAAATCTCAAACCTGAAATTGTCTTGTCATCAATGTTGACTGTCAGAAACTCCATCTACATGAAGCCAAAACACCCAGATGGAAAATGAAAGGTCACATTCATCATCTAAACATTTTCCTTTCCCAATGCCAAGCATGTAGATACTTGGAAACAGCGTCATGGTTGACTGAATGTTTTGCTTTTAATCTACATGTTTTGGCATCACGTGGAGACAATCTCCCTTGTACTTCCCACAGAAAATCCCCAGATCTGCACAGTGGTAGATACTTTTATAAATAATCCACTTAAAATATATATATATATATATGTATATATATATGTATTTATCATGGGGAAACCATGGTTATGATGAATAACCAAGGTGGAAACAAAAAGTTATTCCACACATGAATGAGCAACTAAAATTCTTGCTCTACTGTGATTTTGTGATATATATTTTTTAAATTCACATTTCTCAGGCATCCTCAAATTATGGCCCATTGGCTCTACGCAGCCCACCTAGGACATTTATCTGGCCCGCTGGGTATTTTTGCCCCTGCTGCCTGTCCTGCTTAGCAGCAGACTCATCCCAGGACCCACAGTCTGGCCCTCCAATGGCCTGAGGGACAGTGAACTGGCCCCTCTTTAGAAAGTTTGAGGACCCCTGACATAGGGTAACAGGACAGAGACTGATACGGCTGGGCAGATAAAGAGGCACTCTAGAGAGGCCTCTTTGGAAAGTAAATTGGTTTGAAAATTAAAAATGACCAGAGTTTCTTAATAAGAATGTAAGAATGTGAATGGGATTTAAGATGTGCAATGTGTGGACAGGGACCAGCAAACATTGGCCTCTTCACCCTCTGGCCTGCTACACGGTTTTGTAAATACACTTACTATATATCAGAACATAGTCACACTCTGTGTTTCCTTAATGTTTATATTCTGCCTATGGCCACTTCAGCACTATTCCACTGTCTTACATAGCCAAAAATATTTAATATATGGCCATTTATGGAAAAGAGTTTCCCATTTCCTGGTTCATAATATATTCAAATAAGCAGGCAAGTCAGTGTGCTCATTTTAAGATGCAGTCTGGTGATCCTGCTGATTTGAAGTGACAAGTTTAAAAGGGATTTTAGTTTAGATTTATAAGGACCAAAATGTTAAATTAAAGAGAAAAACAATACTTAGTTTAAAGAGGACAATGAGATTAAGCATATACTTTTGATACAAAATCGGTGGTGGCACGTGGAATTATGTGAAGGCTGAAGAAGAGAAGGTTTACTTTGAAAAGTAAGCATTTTATTACCTTAAAGATAAGCTTTTTAATTTGAAATGTGAGCCTGAAGATTTTATAAAAACAATGTAATTATGATATAAATCAATTCTCCTTAATTCATTCTTTGTATAATACCAAATACTAAAGTTTTAGATGTTAGTTCAATTTACTGTTTAAGAATGATGATCCTGGATGTGACTGCTTGAGATTGAAAGGCAGGAAAGACTTTGGGAAACTGCTTGAATGTTTGTGCCTGGTTTCCTGTTCTACAAAGAGGAGTAATAACAGTTCTTCTTGAAGATATTAGAACCATATGTTTCAACCAACATAGAGTTGGAACAAGTTGGTTCTTGAAAATAGACACGGCACCCTTGCTCTGAACTCGGCTACATACTATGTGTGACTGTCATGAAATGCACAATGTAGAGTGAATTCAAAGTGGTGGGGTGGAAGAATTAAAGATAAATTGATACTTAGATACAGTACAAATTAAGACCCTGTGTTATCTCACTGACACCATTTTTTTTTACATTACAAATGTACACTTACACACAGAGAATTATATTTACAACAGCAAGTGTATCCAAACATGAACTCCTCAACTTTATTTATTTGGGGAAATATTTATATATTCCATACTGGATAAATGCAATATATTTTTTATAATACTAGTGATAAGATAGAGTATTTATTGGCTAATGAGAGTTTCATTTAGAGACATTCCTGGGTTCTAGTTTTGGTTACAGACTGATCTATAAAACACATATAAATCCTAGACTTCCCTCTGCCCCATGATAGAAATTACCTGGAATTTTTCACCTTTGCCAAATACTACATTGGTAAATTTGTATCATTCGGAGGTGTCACGCTAACAAATTTACTTGTCTATAGTTATGTTAAATTTTCCAACCTGTGAATAATTAATTTGACATTTTTAATTTCTGTTTTACCTCTGTTTATCAATTGTTTCTAAATCCACATACAGGGATAATTAAGCAATGAGAGAAAAAAGTTTTAATACTTGCTCTCATACCCCAATGTAATATTTTTTATAAAGTACCTTTAACTAATATTGGCATTATCATAAATTCCTTCTCTTTGTCACTCTTCTACCATACCACAATTTTTCTATCATATACCCTTTGTAAAATTTATTTGTCATCAGAAATGGTCTTACTTAAAGCTTAATATTTCTCAACTCATTTAAGTTTCTGCACACATTTCACCTCTTAAAAACCTTTCCAATTGTGCTAAATAAAAAGTGTCCTTCCGCTCTCGCCTCATCACTTCCAATGTTCCACCTGGTTTTAGCTCATTTTCTTCATCAATCACATGACTATCTGAAATCATGATGGGTTTTACACACATTTTTTTAACCTTCCTTACTAAAGGGACTTTAGTTTGCCCTGATGTGTGTATATATATTTTTCTTTCTTTCTTTTTTTTTTTTTTTTTTTTAAACAGAGCCTCAAGCTGTCGCCCTGGGTAGAGTGCCCAGCTCACAGTAACCTCCAACTCCTG